>NC_140702.1:70827018-71242018 GCF_054131305.1 Coturnix japonica | reverse complement strand
CATATTTTTTTTTCCCTTCTTGGAAATGGAGTTTTATCCAATCAATGGGAACTTCATGAGACTGCCATGACCTATCAAATATTACGGGTAGTGGCTTGGCAGCTTCACCCACCAGTTCCCACAGAACCTGGGCCCACAACTTTGTGCACTTTCAGGTTCTTTATATGGTCTCAAACTTGATGTTCACTTACAGAGGGAAGGCCTTGCTTCTCCTGGTTCTTACCTTTGTTTTCTGCAATTTACACTATGGGACACTTTTCTATCTACTATCTATCTAATAAAAGGATATTTTTCCCTAATTGTTTAATTGGTTTGTTGGTTTATAGTAAAAGTCATTTCAATTTTCAGTTTCATACCTATGTAATACGAGTCTCAGAGATTAGCTGGACCAGTTACTTTACTACTACAGTAGGCAAACAGTCTTTGACATAGCAACTTTTTGAGACAGAATGCTGATGGAAAAGGCAGGTCCTCCTTCTGAAATAAGACAAGAAGACATGACTAAGTGAGAGGGAAAACTGGGAAAGACAGGATGAAGTGTCACTTAATCTGAATCAGGATCTTGATCAGGCATATCCCAGATGGGAACTATGCATAATGTCCCAAATTTATTTATTTATATATGCATATTATCTATCTATTTATTTATTTTTCTGATTCACAAATACCATTTTTAAAGGCTAGAAGCAACATGTGTTCATTCACAGGATGCTCAGTGATTTCAGTAGCTGGCAGCTGTGGGGCACTTACTGCCTACGTTTTCTCTTTGTGTTCACTCAACCCAGGAATCCTGTTTGTTCTACAAGTCTGACATTTCCCAGATGTGTCAAGATAACTGTGAATGTGGAGAGCTGTTTTTCAGACATTCTATATCTGTCCCATATTCCTGAATACCTGGGAGACTTAGTGAAGATTTTTTTTTTCCTCTTTGGGAAAATTTTGGCAAATATCAGAGTCTAAACTTACATTAAATCAGGATTTCCAGGTAGAGGCAGGCCTAAAGAAAACTATCCCTAAGGTAGTGCTGCTGAGAAGATTCCTATCCCTGCTCCTGTTACTCTTCTTCCAGAGGTCCCAAATGCTTTTGGAGCCCATCTGGTTAACGGTGTTTTTTTTTAGAAAAGGATATTTTTGTTCTCCTTCCATTAGTACAAATTTTGCACAAACTAATTAAACAAATTCTGCATTTTTCAAATTCTACATAGTTATGTTACCAAATGACAGCCTTAAAAGAAGAGGAATGTAATGAGTTTCAGTTTCTCCTTTAACCCAAATGTACTGTGAACTGAGATATTCTGGGACTAATTATCAATGTGTCCTGAAAAAGAATGAATGAGAGAGGCAAAACTGCATTCAAAGCAAGGCAAATTCACTCATAACATCAAATAACATCATTTCTCATTGACTAACAGTCACTGAAATGGTTCACAAATTCTGAACAAAGTATCTCAGGTGACTTGTGACAATAACTGGTATTTTTTTTGCTTCCCTCCTTCTTCTCTTTAAAATTGATTTAAAGGTTGAAACTTAAAAGATTTTCCTTCAGTCTTGCTAACTGGAAGATGATTTCATTGACATGTGGTGTCATGTATGGCACGCATGGATAGTAAATAAATAAATAAATAAAATTCCAACTTAACCATTTCTTTCTCTTAGGTAGTTTCTATCCTAATGGGTCTCTACTTTGTCATTTCCTGCTACTAGGTTGAAGTTTTCAAATCTCAGTAGGATGGCTGCAATGAAGAGCACAGCCTTTTTGATCATACCTTCTGTGTCATGTTCAGTGTCCCAGAATTAAATAATTCAGGAAAATATGCACTATGGAACTGACATTTACTGTATCTAAGCACTCAGCTGTCTGTGATTTTGACAGTTCTCAAACAATGGTATCTGAGTTAGATTGCATGAATAGCCTTGTGTTATTGAACAGCAGTAATGAGGATGTCAGCTGAGAATTTAAAATGAGTTATCTTTAGACATTTAAAGGACTTATATATGTATCTGGTCACATGTCAACTTCATATTACATGACAAGAATGACCCATATTTTTGTACCTACACTTGCATGTTCAGATTGGAGGCAAAGGGAAACAAGCATGGAGTCCCAGCTCTGCCCTTCTGGAAGCTAGTGCTGGAAATAGAACAAGATGATGACATAGATTCCTTTATGGATAGGACAATAGCTGTAACTGAAATTGCTTTGTTCCCATCCACAATTATGTAGATTCCACACACTAAATGTTTTACTTCTGCTGCTGCTGCTATAGTAACAATAAAACAGTAAATCTCCCCATGTAGCATCTAATAACATATACCACAAGCTATGCTGATGCATATTTACAAGCACAGTAAGTGCTGAGTCTAAAATGCAAGCAGCACTTTGCCTTTGGAATAGTATGTTTGTTTTGAGGTTCTTATTTATTCAGCCAAATGAGATGTTGTTCAATTCAAAATACTCCATATAATCACAAGCCAAAGACACATTTGTTAAAGTTTTCACAGTACCACACACCTGTAGTTGGTAAAGATAAATGAGAACAAAGGGACTGAAAAAGTCTAGGAACACAAAAATAGTAAAATGGAGGAAACAGTGATAACGACAAAGAGGAAATACAACTTTCAACCTTAACCATTTGGCTCTCTGAACACACTGTAACATAAAGAAGGTTTCAGTCAAAAGTTGTTTGCTATTTGGTAAGCACAGAAGAAGAAAAATCTCTAAATATATCATTAAGTTTTCTGTTTGTGAAGGTAGTTTTATTTAAAGCAGATTATTTGTTTACTCTCTATACAATTTCCAAGGTCAGATATAATCTCATCCTCTTATATGCCATAGAAAGGATGCTAAGAATGAGAAGAATTCCCGAGGCTCAGATTCCAGGATGGCATTTGAGAATCTACATGCTCCACAGAGGACAAGCCAAATTCCATGACTTTAGTCTTTCTTGAATAAATGGTGACTCATCTCTGAGTCTCAAATTTCACTCTCAGCTACAATCAGATTAAAAAAAAAAAAAAAAAAAAGGAAAAAAAAAAAAGATGCAGGACAGTAAAAACAAACAAACATAAGAAAACAGAAAATCAGACAGCAGAAAAAACACATTACTGCCAAATGAAACCTTCCTTCCCCTCCCCTCCTCTCTCTCTTCCCTTTTGTTTCTTTTTCTCATTCTTAGGACAAAGAAGCAGTGGGGAAGGAAAAAGGAAAAAAAAAAAAAAAAGAAAAAATAGACATATCAGAATTTCTCTGAAGGTAATCCAAAATAATTACCCTCTTAAAAAAAGTATATTTACTCCTCATTCCAAGTAAAGAAAACAAACAAACAAATCTTTTTTTTTTTTCATATAGCCATCTTGTAATTATTACCAACTTCTGATGCAAAGCCAAAACACAGAGAGATTGATTATCTAGAATTATAGAAGAATTTCATTCTTAGTATATGTTCTCTCAGAGAAAGATTGTAAAGACCTTCACTGTGGCCAGGAGAATACATCAGAATACCTTCTGATAGCTTTGTCCTTGTTTGTCTCTCCTTCTTGGTATAAAAAATGGGGTCAGTCTGGCATGTGGATCTTTAAAATGCCTCCAGTATATTTCCCCACCTGCAGGTATTAAGGGGTCAGGAGACCAAGGTTGCATTTATCACAATTTTCTGGAAAAAAATTGTATTATCCACTTTAAATATTTTAGGAATGACCTCACTGAAATCTGAATATCATAGTAAGTGACTTTCTCCTTAAATATTAATGAAAGGAAAAGCTGAAGGAAATGACACTGCATAAAAATCAAGTGCCATGTAAAAAGAGGCTCTTTATTAATGTGCATGTATACTGCTGTGTCTGCTGTGGATATAACCTCATATTCACTAAATGTTAATACAGTATCCAAAGAAATAATCTCTTCAGCAATTAGCCCACTCACAGAAAGTCTAATTCTGAAGCTATATCACAAAGATAGTGTTGATTGTCCTTGATCTGACTTAAAACATTGGTTTGCATTGCATTTAGTACAGAGCATTTTGCTTTGTTTTGTATTGTTTTCTCCCTTTACTCTGACATAAACCAAGACAAAGTCAGTCCTTGTGGCTAAAGATTTATGTTATGTTCAGGGTTCCATATGTGTAAATTAATGAGATGGATAAAAATAAATCGTATTAAAAACATATTTGAGAAAAATGTTTTATTTGACTCAAAATGCTTTCTGTTCTGTGATACTCAGTAATGAACACAATTTGGAAGGGTTGTGTGGAAATTAATTTTCCATTCAATGTTTTTTTTCTTGCCACTAGTCTGTCTCAGAGCAGTTTCAAGATCTGTCAAACGTGCTGTGGAAAATGAGGGTGAAAGATCTAAATTTACCCATAGCAGCTAATAGCCTAACCATCACCTGTCATATGACGGAGCCACTTTACCTTTCCATTCTGGCTTCTACACATCAAAGCCTTGAACCTTAAGATGTGTTGTGTGAACTCCCAGATATGTGCTGGAGAAGAAAGAGGTTTCTGTCTCTCCAAGCTGAAATGTTCCTAGCTTGTACAAGTTTTGAAAATAACTTATTCTGCAGAAATCCTTGGCATTTTTTGAATTGTTTCCATTCTGTATCCAACATTTCAGATGGGAATGCATGTTTTTCAAACATGACTGGTGGTTTACAACCCATATTTCTGACATTTCTGTATGGGTGTTTGTGTGTGCATTTATGAGTAAATCTACACAAACTGAATTGTCACAACTTCAACACATATGTTCTTCCCATTTTGTTTAGTTACAGTTACCTTTATTGTGTTGATTCATATGCCTCAAGGTGAAACGCCTCCTGGACTAACAGCTTTGATGATGCTCATATGGTGAGAGCATTCACTTCAATTCTCTTCAACTCCAGGACAAAAAGGAAAACACAGTATAGAGAGTCAGCAATCAATAGTGCATCCATTCAAAAATCTGTATTTTCAGAGACAAACTAAGTAATCTGCACATAATTATTTAATATTTTCCTTTCCACAAACAGAGGTTAGATAACATATTGTGTGCTAAGAGGCTTTTATGAGTTCACATTTCCATCTGGAGCTGTAAAAAGTGCTTCTAATCTAACACAGGGGCTGTGACATAGAACAAACTGTGCTTTAGTGCATTTTTTATTGGGAACAAATCCGTCTTTTATATTCTGGTTTTGGTTTTCTAGGCCTAAAAGCACCACTGGTGGTAAAGACATCTCCCAGCACACTGTGTCTGCTGAACTTAATCTCCTTCTGAACCAAAAGAATGGTGTAAATGAAATTAATTATTTAATATCCCCTTACTGACACAAGGTAATAAAAAAGGGTCAGCTTGCTAATGCTTCTTTCTAGCACTTCCTTTCCAAAAGTCTATAAACCATTGCAGCTGCATTCTGCAGTGTAGTGGGAGACTGCTGTGCAAAAGAGAGCTCCAAAAACCATGGAGAAGCCAGGGTGAGGAGAGAGCTGCTCAGAGCAACCAGTTCTCAAGAGAGCAAGTGAGGAGGCAGTAGCAGTATGGTAACACCCCGCTAATACATAGGCAGAGCCCTGGGAACATCAGTGGTCCAGAGCACTATGAACAGAATGGGCAGATGGAGCGTGGCATGTTAGTTAGAGGCTGATACAGCAGGTGAGATACAAGGAAGGCCGCTTTATTCTAATCTGAGAACACCAGGACTCAGCACTTTGTTGAAACAAGCATGATGAACACCCTCTGCAACAGTCAGACTGAGGCAGAAATACAGAGGAAGGGGCTGTATCCTTACTGGGCTGTCATATGAGCCCAAACAGGCCTCCCAAGATGTGACAGAACTGTGCAGACCTTTGGTTGTGGGGAACTCAATACCTGCACGATCCTCAATGGTCTGAGGGCAGAGGAGAGTGTCATGGGTCCAAATGTGTTAACATGTTGAAATACTAGTTTGTAGGTGATCAGAAACAAATAGCACAGCTTCACCAGAGGCAGATCATGCCTGCCCAATCTGGTGGCCTTATATAGTGAACTGGCAGCATCAGATAACAGAAGATGATTGGTACCTGATATTATCAACCCAATCTTGTGCAAGGCCTTCAACTTTGTCACAAACCAATTCTAAGTTTGAGAAATATAGCTCTTAAAGCTGGACTACTCAGCACATAGAAAATAATTTTGTAAACACACATCCAGAGGATTGTGGTCAATGATTTTATGTCCAGGTAGAGGCCAGTGAAGAGTGGTGTCTCCTAGGTACCCATCTCGGGGCTACTGCTCTTTAACATCTTTATCACTATAGACCACAGGATTAGCTGTACCTTCAGCAAGTTTGCTAATGACACAAAGTGGAGCAGTTGACACAGTAGGAAGAAGTGATGCCATCCAAGGAGACATGGACAGGCTAGAGAAGTGGGCTGACATGACTCCAATGAGATTCTGCAAGGTGATGTGCAAGGTGTTATACTTGGGTCACATATATAACTGTTTTGCATGGAAGAAAAACTCTTTGAGAGCAGACCTGCTTAGAAGAACTTTGGAGTCCTGGTGGACAAATAATCAAGACATGGTGCAATGTGGGTAACTCTAGTCTGGTGACATATTATGTTGGATGAAAAATAAGATTTTTCTACATCCACATGAGTTATTTAAATTGCTGTCCCATGTCAGAATACTGAGGCTGCCACAATAGTGGCCAGTGTAATATGGGATAGGATATGAGGTCCCCAAGCTGTGGTTCTCCAGAGCTGTGAGGTGGATTTTCAGCTAATATTAAGAAAGTGAAACCCTAACTACTTGATCTGTTGTCTAAATTAATTTTCTGTCTTCCTGTCTACAGTATTTGCAGTACCATACATTGTATGTTAAGATTAATAAAGACTGAAAGCCCTTAACTATAAAGTATCAGAATGCATTAAAATAGTTGTGAATCAAAATGAAAACAAGACAGTTTTAAAGTATCCATTGTGGACTGAAGATCAACTACAAAAGAATATGATTCTGGAAGACTTTATTGCTGGCAGCCCTATGAAACTAGCAGTAGTTCCCTTATCTCTATGAACAGGACTACAGGCACTGTCTCCTTGGTCCTGGGGGATGCTTTTAATCTAACAAGGCATTGCCATTATTAGGAAGGCTGCAGTGTAACTACACCATCATTGCATTCTGTCAGTTTAGTTTTGCATGAACCATTTGGTTCATGACGCTCTAAATTTAATACTGTGCTACCGATAAACTAAAACCAGAATAAATATTGTAAGAACAAAGCTGTCACATAAACACACACTGAGTGTTTCGACCTCATTCAAAGGCCCTTCACTATAATTGTCTCTGACAGAAGGCCCCTGTACAGTGAGTACTTTAGTTGCCAATGACCTTAAACATGATTATCATTAGCCTTCTTGTAATACTGTCTCTTCCTTGAACTCAAATTACTGTGCTTCTCAGATGGATTTATAAAGGCAGTTCAATACTGTAGTTAGAATAATCCAAGCTGTTTGAATCAATGTAGTGTCCTTTGTAAGTAAAGCTGTGTTCTAAAACGCATGCTGTAATAATTACATCCATAATTTGTTACAGTTATTGTAATAAATTTGAGTATAGTAATATGAATTATAGTTGCAAAGAAGCCATGAGTATTACTTGATTGTTTAATCAAGTAATAATTTATGCTGATAAATATATTAGGGCCATTCCTAAAGTTGGAATTTGTTTATGCCAAACATTTAAATAATTAAACAGTTGTTCAGAGGCAGTAAAGCTATTCTGACTAGAAAGCAAAGCTCACTTACCATCTCTAAACTTGTATAAAATTAAATATATATTTATTTATTTATTTATTTGCCTTCACTCAACCGTTCCCAAAGCTGACAGTCTGCCAAAGGCAGAGAAAAAAGCCCTTGACCACACACCCTTAAAAAGATCAGACATTCTCCACTACAGATACCATCACTGATGATTTCAGTGGAGACTGGACGTGGTTTTTGTTGTTGTTGTTGTTTCTCATGTAACCATTACTCTTTTGCAAGACAACTATTGCAGGCAAGACAACTATTTTTTGAAAAAAAAAATAATAGCTGGTGGTGTCATTTCAATTTAGACATCTGAAAATTTAATTTTCAAAATGCATTTTATTTTCTCTTTATATTAACTTACTGATAAATTTAATGGATTGTATGTTTGAAATTGTTTAGTTGCACATTGACAGGCACTATTCTCAGCACTACAAAATCATGAAGGTCAAAATCAGAATCAGCAGTATGCATACCCTGTGGGGTTTACCAATGCTTCACAGCATCATTTATTGTTTTTTGTTGTTGTTGTTGCTTTTTGTTTTTTATTTCCTTTATTTTCCATCCTACATTTTGAAACAAATTCAGATAAAGTGATTCCAGATGAAAATATCTGAACATTGTTTGTGGAGGACAAACTTTGGATCTCAAACTTTTGCTACACATGCCTGAGATACCGTAATGATGTAAAGCTTTATCTATCACTTTCATGCATGTGCGAATACAGTGCAGATGAGTGATTTGCATCAAATCAGTCAAAAGTCTGCATGATAAAATGTCTGAGCATTAAATCTTTTATTAGCCAGCTGTGGTTTTGTCTGGGTCTCACTGAAATTACTTGGTGTCTTTCTCACCATGAAACTCATAGGTGGTACTTCTCTCCTAAAAAGAGCAGCAAGGAAAATTTGCTTATAATGGATCTTGTGATGGAAGTAAAAGTAACAACCAAAAAATAAAATAATAAAATAAAATAAAATAAAAATAAAGATAATACCTATAAAACAAGCAGTGAAATTTATGATATCTGGACTTATAAATCCACTTACTTCCCCTCAGGAAAAATTCCTTCTTTCACTGACACCTTATCCAGTCTCTTGGTTTTACACCTCAAGTGACAGAGAAGTCACAACTTTTTTCATCAGTGCAAGAGACTGTGTATATATATATATATGTATATAAATGGTACAAAAATATATGTGGGGGAACACAGTTGCTCATGAAGGAGAGCAAGCAGATGGGGCCCATTCATTCAAAAATTTGCTTTACATGGGTAAAACCTTCTTGCAAGTTGATGAAATTGCCTTCAAATCTTATACTTGAAATTATACAATAAACAATTGTAGATGATCTCTTATTATGATTATCCTAATGATGTTCATTACAATTGATGTTGTCTAAACTGTTAAAAATGGGGAGAGCAGTCCACCCCAAAAGCTTTAATATCTGTCAGTGAAGAATAAGACAAATGACAGCAGAGAGGCTGGCTGACAAAATGGTATTTCACATGGAAGTGCATATGAAGAAAAGGTCTGTCATTGAATTCCTTCACAAAGAAAAAAATGACACCTGAGGGCATTCATAGACTCTTGCTGAACACTTATAGAGACCAAACAGTGGATGTGAGTTCAATGAAGCAGTGGTGGTGTGTTTCAGCAGTGTCAGCAATGACTGTATTTCATCTCTGCTGATGCAGATTTTTATGAGCATGGCATACAAGACTCTTGTTCATTGCTGAGGAAAATGCATAGATAATGGTGGTTGTAATGTTTAAAAATAATGTCTTGTAGCTGAACTTACTTGTCTATAAAACAGTGTTATTGTTCTCTTTGAATATTTTGTAGTTTTCATAGAAATAAATAAAATATATAACTTTCTGCATGACCTATAACTCATTTGGTAATTCTACTCCTTAACTCTTGTGAGGCCTCATCTGAAGTCTTGCATCTAGTTCTGGGGCTCCCAGCACAAGAACATGGAGCTGTTGGAGCAGGTGCAGAAGAAGGCACAGAGGTGAAAAGAAAGCTAGAACACCTTCCCTATGAGGATGGGCTGAGAGTGTTGGGGTTCTTCAGCCTGGGGAAGAGACGGCTCCAAGGAAACCTTATAACAGCCTTCCAGTACCTGAAGGGGGCCTGCAGAAAAGCTGGGGACAGACTTTTTGTAAGGCCATGTAGTGACAGCATGAGGGAAAACAATTTCAAACTGGAAGAGAGTAGATTGAGACCAGTTATCTGGAAGAAATTCTTTATTGTGAGGGTAGTAAGACAATGGAACAGACTGTCCACTGAGGTGGATGCCCCTTCCAGGAAGCATGCTATTTTTCATTCAGAGAGTGGTCAGGCACTGGAATGGCTGCCCAGGGAGGTGCTGGAGTCGCTGTCCCTGGCAGCGTTCAAGAGGCGTCTTGATGAGGAGCTATGAGATACAGTTTAGTAGCCTGTGATAGCAGTGGTAGTGGGAGGATGGTTGGACTATATAATCTTGTAGGTCCCTTCCAACCTTGTGATTCTATGATTCTATGAGGCCAGGCTGGATGGGGCTTTGAGCAAGCTGGTATAGAGGGAGGTGTCCCTGCCTATATCAGGGGGTTGGAACTAGATGGTTTTAAAGGTCAATTACAACCTAAAGCATTCTAAGCTTCTGTGATTTCTGGAAGAATTATTTAATCACTTAGAAGTGTCAGGCTTTGCATTTGTTGAAATGATGTGTTTTTTAGCATGCCTTCCTAAAGTAAAATGTTCCCATATTCATGCTCTCATTCTGTTTGTCCAGCTGTTAGCAAATTTAACTTCACAGACTCACAGAATCACATAACTGTAGGGGCTGGAAGGGTTTGCTAAAGATCATTGAGCCCAGCTCCCCTGAAAAATCAGTCCCTACAGCAGATCACATGGGTTTACATACAACCTGACTCCTGCACTTTACATATTTATAAAGAGCGATGAGATCCACTGCCAGCCTTCTCTTGCCACACTTGAACAGACTCAGGTCTCAGCCTTTCCTCATACAGGAAATATTAATCATTTTTGTCTCTTTCCACTGCACTCTTTCAAGGAGTGCCCTGTCTTTTTGAACTGGGAAGTCCAGAACTGGATCCAGTGCTGTGGCCTCAAGAGGGCAGAGTAGAGGGGGAGTACCAAATCTTTTGATATTCTGCCCTTACTGTTTTTAATGCACCCCAGAATACCATTGGCCTTCTTGGCCACAAGGGCACACTGCTGGCTTATGGCCCAGTTGTTGTCCACCAGGACCTCCAGGCTCTTCTCTGCCTTCTCTCTAACAGTTCAGCTCTTAAACTGTACTGATGCATGCAGTTATTCCTCCTCATGTGCAACACTCAACGCTTGCTCTTGTTGAACCTCATCAGGTTCTTCTCAGCCCAGATTTCTAGTCTCTCCTACTATTGTTTAATGGCCTTTTGATATTCCAGCCACTCCTCCTATCTTTGTATCATTAGCAAACTTCCTGAGGGTGGACTCTGTCCCTTCAGCTAGGTTACTGATTAAGATGTTATCTTCTCATGTCCCTCTAGGAAGCAGAAGGGAGAACTTCAGATTTCTTCTGAAGATTTGAAGTAGGGATTGAAACTGAAAATATGTGAGGAGCTGTTAACACACTGTAGATGCAAAAGCACGTTTTAAATAAAAGCATAAAGAAAGAAGAATTTGCCACTGAATTTGACTTCAGTAAATGTGTGTTATTTAATGAGTCAAGAATTTGTGTTATGTGTAATTGTTAAGCTGAAGCATTTTAATTTATGAAATTAAAATTTATATTTGTTTTTTTACTGTTATAATTTCAAATAAGATAATTAAACGTGGTCATCTTTGGTGGGGAGATTATTTTAGTGCAGTATTAAGTGCGGAAAACAGTTTTATCAAGTTGACAACAAAACTGTATACAACAGATAGAGGAAAATATTATCACTGCCTAGCAGGATGTATCATTTGCTTCCATACTTAAAGGGTAAAGCTATCATAAGCAGGTCAAGGCTTCTGGATGAGTCCAAAATGCTATATGCCAGGTGAAGAGAGCTGAGGAGTTTGGCTTTGGAATTTTTTTTTATTTTTTTTTTTATTCTTCAAAGCATTCTATTCACCTGCTGGGAGCCTGCACAGAAACCAGTGACACATGCTTTTCAGCTGCTAGGATCTCCCAGATGAGAAATAGTGACTGTCATAAAAAGACCATTTTCCTGCCCCCTTTGTGCTGGTTCTGCATCATTATGGCATCACAGTGCTATACAGGTATGGCTTTTACAAGAATGTGATAAACATCATCGTGTTCTGCTATCCTCTATTTGGTTGTTCTTATTTATTCAATCACATCCCTCCTGGGCACACAGCAATTTGCATTACTCATATATTCTACTCTCAGTGTTTTTCTCTTGACAGAAAATTAGAAGGTTTCTATCTGTCCAGTCCAAAATGTGTCATTTGGCCCTTCAACAACTCTTTGTCATCTAGAAAAATGTGGATACTTAATGTCACTGTAAACATTCTCTTTTTAGCTCAGATATCTCCTCCCTCCTTCTACTATCACTTTGAATGCAGTACACTTTATATAGCTCTTGCTGATCGAACATTTACCTTTTTATTTTCCCCTTACTTCTTTTACCCATTATACAAGTAGCTGTGTGGGCTACATCAAAGTGAACTCATTTCCTGAGAGCTGATCAAACTCTTAATGACAGACATAACACAATGCTTTCCTAGTGTTCCTTTTCTCTACACCTACAATTTTTATCCTTTTCAATTCCCCAATGCCCTTCTTTTGTCTCTTTCTACCTAGTTCACTGTTTACAAGATCTGCAGCATCTTTTATCTCTTTGCTACCTCTTTCTCAGCTTCTCCCCTGTAGAAATCTAACTGGCATGGTTTCTTTATCTTTTTGAAGCACTGTATGATTATTATTATTATTTTTTTTTTTTCCAGCTACATATCCATTTTTAGCATATTTTTCTTGACAATTTAAAGAACCTCTTCTTCTGGGATGAACTACCTGCCATAATATATTCTTCATGTATATATATGTGTGTGTGTGTGCAAATTTCTGTTCATCTTATCACACTGGACTTTACTCCACTAGAAATTTTACTTAGAAATCAAAAAATGCATGCACAAATCATCCGTATATTTAAACTCTGACATGAGTCTGGGTTGCCAAATGTCTGACTTAGTCTACAGAAGAAAGAAATATCCTTTTTTCAATTCAGCTTCGACATCTGGGAGATAGACTATTAGCCTTAAAATTATGTGCATATGAGTTAAACAGAATTTAGCTGCTTTTTACAACTTAACATAACAGAGCTTCAGCAAGGAGAAAATAATTTTTTAATTTCACGCTATTATACGAAAAATTATAAGAACTTTGGAGAAGAATATCTGCTTTCTAATCTTAACTATAGTTCAAGAAAAGATAAATAAATACCTGACTCTCGTCTTTCATCAATGACCTTTGAATTATCATAGATAATTTCTAAAATTGCTGATTTAAAAGAAGTTAACAAAATGTTCATTCACTTACAGTTTTACCCATTAAGTTCTAACTGGGAATGTACATTGTTGATATATATATATACATATGATATACATATATCATATACACATATATCATATACATATATCATATACATTGTGTGTATATATATACATACATATATATATATAAATTAAAACTTAGTGTAAAAGTATTCATTTTATAATTTCTATAAACTTCTATTGGTTTTATTGATAAATAATTTAATAATAATAATAATAACAACAACTACTGGACAGTTGATTCTTTGCAGAGTAATTTGTGTTAATCTTTCAGAAATGCTTAAAAAATGCAGAGAAATATCTTATATTTGGAAACCCAGGCTGCCAAGTGCACTATTTTGCTTAAACCATTGACTTTGTCTCTTTTCCTGCAAGGCCAGCAAGGATCATTTTCTCCTGCAAGACTACAGTAAGAAAGTTTTGATGCAGTTTTGCATGATCTCAGCAATCATATTACACCGTACTGCTTTCTGCTACATCAAAGTAGGGAGTTTTTAATAAACTCTTGGTCTCTGCTGTGAAACCAAATCCTTTATTATCTATTCCAGCAAAGTACATTTCATCATTCAGCACTTGTTCACCGGTACTTCTTTCAGCTTTGGTTCAAAGTCACAGCAGTGCCTCAGTCTACTTTGCCACTATATATTCAGCTGTGCTTTCTGACTAATACTCGTTGCCCTAAACCCTTAGCACAAGAAACAACATTTCCTAGGTCAATGATTTCTTGTCTGAACAGAAACCTGCCTGCAGAGGCTCTAGGTTTGGTGAACTGGCATCCTGAGTCTTGTTTCCACTCTCTTGATGTGCTTTACTACTGATGATGAATGATTCCTCATTTGCATTCCCAAAGATGACTCGTTTAAGTTTAAGAAAAACTAACAAACAAAGAAACAAGCTGGGGAGCATGGTAGCCACATCTGTGTTCAAATGTGTGCTTCAGTTTCCTGGGAAGTCTTTACGGGTACAGTAAAAAGACAGGCCCTCTTCTGTCCAATTTTCTTTCTAAACATGTTGCTGAGGACACAGAGGCAAAAAGAAGAAAGATTAGATCATGAGAGTGGGGCGTAAAGGGGGGGGGGTGGAGGGGGATTGGGGGGGAGACAATATCTGTCCAGGTACTGTTACATCACCAGACATTACCAGAGCTAAGTTTGGTTGGTAGATCACTTTACAATGAGCTGTAAAAGCTCAGGAATTGTGGCAGAACTGGTAAGAGAGGAGTTACATTAGCTGATTCCTTGGTTATGTTCAATTCTACTAAACATAAGCATAATAAATCTGTTTTTGTGTGACAGTACTTTGTGTGAGCTGCTGTTTACAGTTGTCACGGGTTAAGCGTGTAAGTATGTAGTCACTACATTTGTTTGCCCAACACTAATTTTCATTCTAAAACATGTGTTGTTTTTTTTTTTATTTGTTTCTTTTTGTTTTGTTTCATTTTGTTTTTTGTTTCCCCCTGTATAATCAACTGCATCGCCAATTTTGTTAATTTTTTAGTGACTAAACTTACTCAAATTTAATCTTACTATTTTATACTTGCCATATTGAATCCCCCTTTAGCCCACTCTGGAAGAGCTTGAGCTGTGCTTTCTAGATAACATCATAGGCTGACATCGGCTTCAGCCATTTCCAATGTTTTCCTCTGTATTTCAAAAGTCTTTAAGGGACTAAAAATATTTAGAACTAAGATTAGGGGGTCATCTCTCCCTCCCAATATTCAGCCAAGAACAACTGCCTTCTCTTCTTTCCCACGTGGCACAGAAGCACACGGAAGATTTTTCTTGATCTAATACTAAAACCTGAGGAAATTATATTGTCACCACTCAAGTGAATTGAAGTACTACTTTGATACCATATATAAAGATCTGGGCAACCACTCACTAGCATTTAAAGTAGGTTTATTAACGAATAAATAAGGCCCAAGTTGTTTTTTTGTTTGTTTGTTTCTTTTTTACCTTCCAACATTTGTGGGCCCTTTGCATTTTTTCAAAGTTATTAGGGCATTAGGTTTAATTGCACATGCAGCTCAATCATTTGTAGCCTCCCTGCCTTGGATGCATGCTGTGTACTCACAGTTTGCAGCAGCTATAACTGCACAACTTTGTGGTTCTTTGCTGCTGCTTATCAAGGATGAGTGCTCCTTGCTGCTGAGAGCGGCAATTCTCAAACCTCCTTCCATCCAAGTCCCAGTAAATCTGCTTTCAGAATCTTTGAGTGATGACTCTAGGAGTGGGTTGTTCTTATTTTTCCTACTCATACTCATATTTCTTATGCTGAACATATGTACTGTGTACATCATGTCACCTCAGCCAAAATATTTTTGTAATATCATGAGTGTTTCTGTCTATATAAAAGTGCTACTGAACCTAAGAAAGCCCTTCCTGGATCTGCTGAATTGGAATTAAGCAAGGATATTTTATTTTTTATTTTTTCCCAAAAAATATAATTAGAATGATGATCACATTATTTTTCAAAGAAATAGAGACAAAATATAGGAAAATAAGAGGAATAAAAAATCTGACACACAGAGAATATATTCATAACTTGCATAGTTGTGTAAAGCATTCATAAATTCATGTGATACTATTGCAAAGACATCTATTAAACTGTGTTTCCTGCTGTATCTTCAAACTATATGCAGTTCATTCACTCGGATGACAGACATCAGTGGAGGAGCACAGGCTCAGCATTAATGAGAGAAATATAGTTTTCTTACAAATGTAGGAGACGTTTAAGGATATTACTAGATCACAATATGATGATTTTTTAGAATATTTTTCTTTCATGTTTTCTGTTTCCTTTTTCTTCCACATATTCTGCAGTGCCACTGATCATTCAAATCAGGAGAAAATATGATATCTAAGCCAGGAAAACATGGTGTCTGCATTAATTTATTCTCCTTTCTGCACGGGAATTAAGCCAAACTGAAGGGCTTCCAAAAACCTCTCTCCCTCCCCTTCATGTTTCTTCCTTGTTTCTTCCAGACAGTGACTTTACGGAAACAGCTCAAAAAGCAATGGCTGAAAGGTTCTCAGAGCTGAACCTATTAATCTAACTGATTGTATTCACCTGAACTGAAGCTATAACACTGATATCTGGTGTCAGCAATAAATATGTTAAGAACAAAAAAAGTGTTGAAGGAAAAGGTTTAACATGGCTTGAAAATTTTTTGCCATCTGTCCACTGTGATAAAGTCATGTCCCATAGATCGGGTTGGCTCCACATTGCAAGGGCTCTGATTAACATTAAATGAACAATTTTAAACTCTGGTTGCTGCATACTTGTGATTGTGGGGATTCAAAATTGTTCAGGTAAATCCTATGTACATCCAAAATACATTTATGTTGAGAGCCAGAGCAGTTAAATATGTGCTTTAACTTTATCCCAATTATGCAATTTTTTTTTTAATTTTTTTTTTTTCCTGTCTTGGAAGTTGGTTAGCCACTAATACAAAAACATATTCAAAACTAATTCTTTCCTATTAAATGCATAAAACCTTTTTTAAACTTCAAGAAGTTTTGAACTGACTTTAAAACAAATGAAATGACCGTACTGATGATCATCATACAATGTGATTTCATATATATATGAAAATATATATGCATACATAAACTTTGAATATTTGGAAGCCTCTGGGTATATATTCACTAAAATGTTTAAGTTCATAAGTTTTCAGGAGGAAAAGCTATGGATGGATGTGTTATCTTTTCAGGAAAGCTATATTCAAGAACACTAATGTCTAACCTTTTCATTTTGAATTATTGTACATACAATTATTCAGCTGTGCAAGCTAACTGTGATAAGAGAGTTTGATCTAGCATAGGAATGTGCCTTAAAATAAGAAGTTATTATATATTTATACCTCCAAAAATGCTTACAATTCAGTAAGGTGATTGGTAATATATCTGCACTGAATGCGTGCTTTTGAAAAGCGCATTCTTGCTATCTGTGCACTCAGCTTTCTAACCTACACACTCCCTTCCAGTACTCTCTTGTGCAAACTATACATGCTGGAATATATAAGAATATATATGACCATAGAAGGTCTGTGGCATTCTGTATGTGATTTGATGTGCACATTTACACTCAGATTTTAGGCTGTATAATTCTCTGTACTTTCCAGTTTACGTTATGCATAGGCTTTAAAGCCTAGTGACACACATGCTTTCATCTTGTTTTTGAAGCTTAGTCTTTGGTCTAATCTTAATATATATTATTTCTTTTTGGATCATTACTGTCTTGCCAATGAGATTCAGTAAACTTGCAAAAAATTGTGCCTTTTGTTAATGATCATCACAGATATAGTCTTGAGACTTTTAGGAAATCACAACTTCATTATGTTTAAATATAACATAAAGATTTATTTGGATGTTAATAGTATGCTTTAAAAGAGAGACCAGAAAAGGCAAGTTGCTCAGTCAGAAAGACATTATCACTACTGCTATTCTGGCATCTTTGATAAAAACAGCAGCAGCATCACTATAAAATCTTCTTTAAAATCATTGAGTTTATATCAGCAGTTAGCAGGAAAAAGCCTTAGGCATTCATCTTGCAGGACCTTGCTGGCACTTCTGATTTCCTCTGAAAGGTTTTAATTGAGGTCATCAGGTGCCATGAAATTTAGCATAAATACTGTTTAGGAGAATTCAGCTCTGCTTCAGAATTACATGGTTAGCAGAATTGACTGCAGCCCTGCTGGCCCTGATAGACCTTTGGTTCATTCAGGGGCTCAGCAGAGTTAGACACAATAACGTTGCTTTGTAATTGATGGCAATTTCTTCTTCATTCTAAATCAGCTCATCAATTAAATGCGACTCCTACAATCTTGAGATAGGACTGCTTAGCTTGTGAGACTTGAGTGTGTGACTGACATTTCTCTCTTCTCTGTCACAAGGTCTGTAGCTTTAGATAAGACCCTGAACTTTGCACTGTCCTACTTTCTTCAAGCTACTGAGCAAGAATAATCATGCCTCATTTGTTTATTTATTTCTGTGTTGTTTTTGAGTGAATATCAATTACTGCATTATTTTTGCATTATTTTCAGTATGTAAAACAGACATGTAATGGTGGCATAAGAAGGGGTGGGGGAGAGTGGACAAGGACAAGCCCTTTTCCTAAGGGCTGTTGCTCTCGTACTGCAAAAACGGGGCAATGCTTACTGTTTGAGAGACATTCGAGTGAAAACAAAGATTGAACACAATACAGTTGCACTCAGTACAGTCTTGGGTGATTTTCGTTCCTCCTTGGCAAGTGAGGATTTAGATCTCTAATCTTTACTGCTGGAGAAATGCACTTGACCACCCAGATCTCCAGTAATGAATGAAATGCATGAATGAAGCTTGAAACTTCTTATAACTTTTCAGTATATTAGTATATATATATATATATATTAGTAAATAACTTTTGGACCCTGAAAGAGAGTTGAATCATGACATAAAAGTAGAAGATATTATTGAAGGGAGGTTGTTATTTTACTTTTATTCTAAAATTTGGGTCATCATCACTGGAGTGAATGTATTAATGAAATATACCCAAAATTATAAAATCCTCCAAAATATCTTGCTAAGCTCTATTATTCTGGCAGTCTAGCAGAAGATCCTCAATACACTGAATCATAAATCTCATTATGCTTGCAAATATATGTGGGAGCTACCCTTTTAAGTTATTGGGCTGGAAAGGGGAGGGATTCTCTTAGAAGCTAATAAATTCTTAACTGCAATAAAATATCTCATGCCTCAATGAAACCAACGCTAATTATCAATAAGGACTTGAACACATAAACATTAACACTGGAGGACTTTGGATCAAGAACTTAAACACTGTTTTTGTTATCAAACCGGGCATCATCTTGATTTTCCGAAGTGACCATCTGTTTGGGTGAAAACTGAAAATGTAACCCACATGTGTGAATCTCACAAGTCTGGCAATTCAAGTCAGTTCAGAATAGAATTATAACAGACCATTAACATCTCTAAACTGTTGGTCTACCTGGTCCTACTGCTCTCCAGCTGCTAGTATGTTATTCAGGCTTACCCAACCCCAGACAATGTCTAACATTGACAGCTGTGAAATTTCATGAGGAATACAACATGTTCTGTGTTCCAATAAGCATTCTGTAAAGAAGTCTGATCTAACTTATTGTTTTCTTTCTAAATTTTTCAAAGAAATAATATTCTTATATTCTAATATCTGACAAGATCCGATCTTATTTATGAAGACTTATAATTCAATATCTTTAGCTCACCAAGTGTCAGAATAAAAGTATCACGCAAAAGTGTAAAATCTAGATAAATGTGGTCTGACCAACTGGGAGAGAAGCCTCTGAGTTCAGCAAGAAGTAAAGGAGCTGTTAAACTGCATGAATCTACAGATCAAGCATTGGAAATTTAGTCTTCATGGTTCCAATTCTTAACAAGACAGAACAGAAGCTGTGACACTATCTTCTCCCTGGCACAATGCCATTTTGATCTTAAAATATTTATACGTGAAAACAGTGAAAAACCCTGGTATAATCTTGTTGACAGTGTTAGGTACAGTCTTAAAGTGAGGTGCAAATGTAAAACCCAAAATTATGTCTCTCTTTAAGGCACAGCTTTGTTTTGGTTGTTTTTGTTGTGATGTTTGTTTTTTTTGTTTTTTTTTTTTTTTTTCTCATTTAAATGTAGCCAGGTCAGTCCTGTATAAGGGAACAAGGAGGGGAGATGGAGTCAAGACCTAAGCTTTCTTATTTATACCCCAGAGAGCAATATGAGAGTGCTGTAGTATCCTCTCTTTTCCATGAGCAACTAATCTATGTTGTAACTCAGCCTTTAAAGAACAATACACCCAGATGACTCTGGAAGCTCACAGACAGCTAGGCTTGCCTTCATTCCAACACTATCAGACATCCTAAACTAACTCTAACCTATGTTACATACAGACCTAGACAAATCTGTCTAATCTTCTAGTAGATCTTCCCCCATATTTCAGCAGACTGTCAATTCATGGTCTAAAAGTATCCATGAGTGGACGTGTGTGGGTATTCCTGTTGTATGCCAGGTATGAAAGGAGTAGTAGAGAGGCAATGTTTTGGAAGGAAAATTCCTCTCTGCTAAAGCTGTGAATGATGTATATCTGCCCAGATCCAAACATTCACAGAAGGCAGCCTTCTTCTGAAAAAAAATAAAAAGTTACACAAAACTGCCATCATTAGGAAGCCAATAAGTAGAGCAGGAATGTACAATTGCGCATCAAAATAAATACAATTCAATATAGCATATATCAGAAAAGATAATTACACATACCCCCAAGGCAAGCAGAATTTAGCAAAACAGCTTTTTAGTACTAGTCATTGCATCACTTGGTGGGCTGTGTGAAATAGCCATAAATCCTCTGTTTTTTTGGCAGATGGAAATAAAGTCAAAGTGCCACATCTGTTAGCCTCAAAATATGTCCATTGATATTCAGCAAAACTGTGCAATAAGAGCCCCAATTTCTATATTCACAGAGGAAATTCACTGTGCTCTGTGCTTAGTTTTCAATGTCCAGTTATGTAGGCTTCCTTGTGTTATGGGCAGCCACTGTTAGCATGACATGATGAATTACCACATATCTTATTTTTCTTTTTTTTGTTCTCTGACCTACTCACACAACCACCATCACTGCATGCAGGGAGAATGACAAAGTCAGGAGGGCTTGACAGACAAGGAAGGAAGGGAAGAAGGGAAGGGAAGGGAAGGGAAGGGAAGGGAAGGGAAGGGAAGGGAAGGGAAGGGAAGGGAAGGGAAGGGAAGGGAAGGGAAGGGAAGGGAAGGGAAGGGAAGGGAAGGGAAGGGAAGGGAAGGGAAGGGAAGGGAAGGGAAGGGAAGGGAAGGGAAGGGAAGGGAAGGGAAGGGAAGGGAAGGGAAAGGAAGGGAAGGGAAAGGAAGGGGAGGAAGGGAGGAAGGGAGGAAGGGAGGAAGGAAAAGAGGGTAGGAGGGCTCACGAGGTGATTGAAGTCAAGCTGAGTAGGTAAACTCCTCCTTCAAGGGGTGAAGACACATTCTAGTAGTATATAAACCTCTTCTGCCTGCAGAGTTTTCCCAGCCACCACAAATGTCACATGCTGGAAAATCAGACTTTTGCTTCTCAGTGGGGTCCACAGTAGTTGCAGTAAAAAGTATAAATTGTACTCTCTGGCCTTCTTGAAATCACATCCTTTAGCCAAGTTAGCTAACAGGCAACACTGATGTTCACAGCATGAAGATGAGAAATGCAGAAGCAGTGTAAAAGAAGGAGTGAAAAGGAGAAAAGTCAGTATGGGCAAGGTGAGATAACACTACTGTTACTGTGGCTTTTTTTGTGGAAATGGTTCAGATGCAGTGATAAGATGATGGTGTAAAACCAATACATAGATATACAGACAGATATGTTTGCACAGATTGAATTTATGTTTTTATTTTCCTTAAATAGATTTGAGCTTCTAGGGCTCAAAAAACCCTAAAAACAGTACAGCTAAGTAGTTTCTGGATTTGTGACCCCTGATGTTTGCCCAGAACCGCTGTCCAAATTGCTTCCTTGTTAGTATCTGTATGGCAGTTCTCCAAGGACCTCTGACACTGGAGCAGACCCCATTTACAAAATACCATTTTGTTGCTGATAAGGAGCTCATCCTAAGAACCTATATAAACATGATACAGACAAGAAAAGGTATAGGAGTAATGACCGATTTTATCTCTTTCATCAAGGGCAAAGAGTCACAGAAAGGCTAAATGGTTTTCCCAGTTTGAGGAAGAGCCTCAAACCCCTGTGTAATGCTGGAGGTTCAGGACATACTTTAAGTGAAAGGGATGGAGGTATGTACTGAGATGGATGGATGTGTTGGAGGTCTAGAAGACTGAAGTTTACTTGTGGAAGCTTAAAGCTGGTTGCTTTTGTTACCTTGCTGTAACCCAGGGAGACCCGGCTGTCTGGAACCTTTGAGATTTTGCAGCTGAATTATAAACTTGCTTCTTTTTAGAATCTCAGTCAGGAAAAAAATAAATAAAATAAAATAAAATAAAATAAAATAAAATAAAATAAAATAAAATAAAATAAAATAAAATAAAAATTATTATAATAATAGTAATAATAATAATAATAAAGAGATTCAGTCTGCAAGGTCTTATCAGCTGAAGTCTTACTTTTGCAGAGTAAATTTAGAATAAATGCAGTATAAATCTGCAGACAAATTTATGTACAAACCTGCATTAATGTCTGAGCTTCAAAACATTGTAAACAAAAAATAAAATAAAACAACAATAACAACAACAACCCCTACACTTGTCTTGTCCTTTCTCACTCCTCCACTCATCTCTTTGCATGCATTTTGTAGGAGTTTGCTGCTTTGTTTCAATTATTTCATTTTTAGAAGAGACTGTGCTCCCATTGCTGTTACAGAAGCAGTTTCATTATTTCTTGGAATAAATATACTGCAAGATGTTACTGTGCTTTTTTTGGTGCTTGCAGTATGAAGCTGAAATGTACGCAACACATCTAAAATGGCTAATTCTTTGTCTGGAGCTGTAGAACATAATGAGGCAAAAGGGTCATTGCTCTGGCCTACATGTTTATGCTACCAAAAAAATTCACAGCAGCAATTTTAGCAGAGTCAGTTCTCCAGTAACTGCATTTTAAACTGCCTAAGTGTATCAGTATTAACTACTTACACATTACACATGCTGGGCTGAAAAAAAAAAAAAGAAAAAAAAAGAAAAAAAAGGAAAAGAAAGGAAAAGAAAAGAAAAGAAAAGAAAAGAAAAGAAAAGAAAAGAAAAGAAAAGAAAAGAAAAGAAAAGAAAAGAAAAGAAAAGAAAAGAAAAGAAAAGAAAAGAAAAGAAAAGAAAGAAAAGAAAAGAAAAGAAAAGAAAAGAGAAGAAAACCATAAACCATAGTAATTCTTTACACACTTGTGTTCTTCGAAGAATTTCTCTTGTCACTAAAATGTATTCACTGTTTTCTTTCAGTTTTCAGAGCCACCCAGAGTTTGCCTTGCATACAACAGATCAGACTGTTCAGAGGGCTATTCATCTAAAGCTCAATTTGATCTCCTTTCCCTAACTTACTCCCATCATCTCTCTTATTCTCCTTCTGCATCCACTACAGAAAATACTTTTGTCATAGGACACAAGGAAAATGTGATGATAAGAAGTTGATTACTGACATCTCTCTAGCAATAATGCTTTTAGCGTGAAGTGTTTATTAGAAGGAAATGAAAGATTCAGTCTTTTTGAGGAACGGTAGCTAGCTTTCAAGATTAACTGACAAGAAAATATATTGTGCACAACTAATGGAAGATGTGTCCCATGCTGCTGCTATTGAAGCTGCCACACAAAATAATGAAATATTCTACAAAACGTGCCTACAATGTAATTTATACAGAACCAACACTTGTCATACTGTTAGTAGTGAGTGACCTATGGTTCTCTCTTTTGCTTCAAAACCTCATTAGTTATTGTGGATGTGGGGAGCTTTATGGACGGAGTCCTGGGACTCTGTGATGGAAAGGAAAGGGATCATAAAGTCAGACCCAGGCTGACTGCTGTCAGAGAATATTACGGGGCACATTTTTTAAGTTCCAGCAAAACTTCCTATAGAGAATTGTCATAGTTAACACAAACAACCCCACTTTCAAACAGTGCTCCCAAACAGAACACTAAGAGAAGTGACCCATGTCTGATCTTGCATGCAAACAGCTCCCTGTGCACATCACTGAAGAAGAACAAAAACAGCTACACATGGCTGTGGGATCTGTTGATGCATCTTCCCCCTCCCTTCCAGCTGGGAACTGAGTGGGTACAACCTATTCCTCTTTTTTTGATCTTATTTCTATTTCAGAGTTAACACAAAGCCATAAATGACATCTGAGATAGGTTGTCTTTTTCATGGAAGTATTATTTCCAAACCTTTCTTTTTCTGTTTGCTTCCATTGAATGATAAAAGGATGTTACAATAAGCTGAATGTGGTGCCAGGGACCCAACCTTCATAACTGGAACCACGTCACTTTATTTGTAGCACTGGTTTTTGCCAGTAGGGGGAGGGGGAGGAGATTTCCTTCAAGGTAGGTCAACAGCTAAGCACTAAAAACAGAAATTTCCAAAAGTAATTTTAACTTTTCAAGTTACTTACTCCTTAGTTCACTCTACAGACTTTGTTCTGCAAAGAGGCAGTGTTTACTAGGTGAAACATAAGCTTCATGAACAAGAAAAACAAAACAAGGAATTTCTGTTTCCCATCACTAGTCAGCTGTTCAGACACTTCAAAGAGAGCAGGGCTTATTACATGTTTCTTGGGAAGACAAATAGCATCATTCCACATGTCCACACCTCTCCCCCCACATTCTTTACTCTGGCTTTTTTTTTGCTGAGTGTGACACTATTTAGTATGGAATATGCCTTTGACCAGTGTATGTCTACTGTACTTGCTTGATCCCCTCTCACCCCCCCAGACGCCATGTGCACCCCCAGCTCTATACTGGCAGAGCATCATGAGATGCAGAAAATTCCTTGCTTTGTGGAAGCACTGCTCTGTAACAACTGAAGGATCCAAAGCACAACATCACACAATCTTTCATGAAGAATATTACTCTATCTCAGCCAAAACTGGGATGCATACCTATGTACAGTGGCTTGAGATTGAAGACATAGAAAGAGAGTTGCTATAGAAAAATTCTGCCAGGTAGAAAATAAAGCCTTATCCAAATCATAGAATCAGAATTACCTTGAAGATATCATTAGAGAAGAACAGGCTTAAATTTAAAGATTAAGGAAACATTCTGAAGATTGTACTTGGCTGAAAAATTGCCACAAATGAAACTCCTCATCTGTTAGTACTTTGGCAAACAACTTGAAAAAGACAAATGCAGTACTGATCAAAGTACGTGTGTAACTAATTACCCGATTTTCCATCCTTCCTTCCCACTGTGCAGGCATTAAAGATGAGCATGAGATACAGAGTGAAAAAAGATCAAAAGAACATTACCTGGGTCTATATGATTTTCTTTTACCTCCCTCCCTTTTCTCCCTCAACTCTTTTCACTCTCTTTTATATTTTATTTTTTATTTTTTATTTTTTCCATTTAGATGCCATTTCAAATCTGTTACTTTTATTGATATGTTTGTTTGTTTGTTTATTGTTGTCAGCTTTTGATTTGACAGGACTGCGCTGCACATATTGAGGATGCAAGAAGTGATTACATGTTACAATAATCACATTATAATAAAAGCATTTAACATTTGCTTGATTTTAGCCCTCCAAACTTGCAAAATCTAGCCACAAATTCCAAACTTTATTCAAAGTCAGGTCTGAGTTTTGTGTCACAGCTCAAACTAAGACTTGTGTTGTTGTTTTTTGTTTGTTTCAACTGCTTTTGTACTGCAATTACTAACACTGCTTTCCTACTAGAACTCCACATAAAACATAAAATAGGAAAATGCTTTAAGAGTACATTCCTTAATTAGCTGATAAAATTCACATTAAAAATACTGATCAACATCAGAATGGACTCACTTTTTTTTGTTGTTGTTGTTAATTTTTGGGTTTTTTTCCCCTTCTCTCTTCCACGAAAAGAGATCAGAGGTTGTTCCCACCGACATGTCATATGCAAGTCATCTGTTCTTCTGTGTTCATCTAATTATTTAAAACAGCCTGCAAGAGAATATCTACATACTTATGCTCTATAGCATAAAGTGAATCATAAATGCCCTTCACATCCCCCAACATTATACATTCCATGTATAGATATTTTTCAACTCTGTATGTGAGTTTGCAAATAAATAGTATGTGAAACTCAGCCTTCGTCATAAAAGAAAGTATTAGAAAATCATTCCAAAATATGTAATGGCAATATTTGATAGTACAGGAAAGAAGGTAATGTGTGATTGAATATAGAAACAAATAAGAAAATGTATGTAGACTAGAATCTCTGAGAGGAATCTGATAATTTCCCACATATTTTCCACAATCACTATAATCCCCTTAACAGCAGAGAAAAATAAACTTATCTTGTTTATATTAGATCTAAATGTGAACTAATAATACATACAGGCTATCACACAACATGTCAGTTTAGGAGACAGTGAGGCAACTATGACATATGTGGACTTAAAAACTCCTTTTAATGTGCTTCTGCATAAAGAACAGAGCAATTTGCTACAAAAGCAGCAATTCATTAGGTATTTATTTTATCCAGGATAAAATTCTAAACAAAATGTGATATTTCCTCTGTTATTCACATTACAATAAACTTAGAAGAGGACAGAACAGTAAAGCAAACAAAAACGAATGACTGATCTGAGAAAATCTTGAGAATGACAAAGAAGAGCAAGCTTCTCAGATGCAAGTTATGAAAATCAAATGATATTGTTACCTTGACCATCCCAATAAGATGTTTAAAACAATCAAAGGCAAACAAACCTAACACATAGAAACATAAAGAAAGAAAGAGTTAACATTCTTTATTTATGTTTTTGGAAAATGGCAAGGCACAATACACTTTACGAAAAACTAGACAAAACATATCTCATTAAGTGAAAAGTTGGTCAATTCTCTGAAAATATTCAGTGAGAAGATTTTCTTTTCCTGTTTCTTCTGTTTCAAAGAAAACTTGATGCTAATACTGTTTTGTCGATTTACCTTTTACATGTATTTGCAGAAACAAAAGAGTTGTACTTTCTTGTTTCTGCACAGTGTCTATTTATTTTCCCCCATTAATTTTAACACTATTGCTCTAGTAAATTTGTTTTAACCACTGAGCTTCCTTCTAAAAGAAGACCTTGATTGGTTGCCGCTATTAACTAAGAATAACTGTCAATGAAAATGCATCTTAAAGGCCTCTTTCATTAGTTTCTTTTGAACTTAAGAATGCTTTCCCAGGGATTTGATTGCTTTTAGACTGGCATTTCCTAACAAGGCTTTTGATGTAAACTTTCATGCCACTGTTACTATGACAATAGTGTAACACAGAAGCAGCATTAATTGGAATTTTGATTATTTCTTAGACTCAGAAGACTATGTTTTAATAACTGGTTCAAATGTGCTTCAGATCAATGCTGCAAGGCAAAGCTGAAATCTTTTAATCCCAGTAAAATTTGAATTAATAGAGCAGCTGGAGAGGAAGAAATAGAAGATGGAAGTGGCATCGTGGTATCAACGCATCCAATTCTCCTCGTTATTGTTTATATGATTCATGGCAATTAGATTTTCTGTAGAAAAGAAGTGATTTTTTTCTCATACTGGGAAGATCTTAAATAATTTTCCATATTCTTCTACCTAAATTAGCATTGGTTTAGAGAAGGGAAATGGTAAAAAGGACTAGAAGTGTAATCCATATCAGACAGTACAATTAGTTCATGTTGTTTTGGAACAGATGGTAAGAACTTTGTAAATGCATCAGTTCTGCCAGATATTAATACTCTTCTTTTCTCAGAAGGGGGATGTGCAGTATGCATAACAATGAAAATCATAAAAATATGATGAAAGATATTTAATTTCTCCTATTCCAGCTTTATATCAAATATCCAACTGGATATTGCCAAAAGACAGAACTGAATGGAAATGCAGTGGGTGGGCAACTGTCTGACGGGTAGAGCCCAAAGTGCTATCAAGTTACATGAGACTGGAGGCTGGGCACTAATGAGATTTCCCAGGCCTCTGTTTATGGGCCAGCTCTCTTTAATATTTTCCTAAATAACTTGGATGTAGGTCTACAAGTTGTTTTGAACCTACTTTTGTTGATTACGATAAACTGGGAGGAGCTCTTGATTCTGTTGAGGTCATGCAAAGAGATCTAGACAAATTAGAGAGCTGAGCAATCACCAGCTACATGAAGGTTGATGAGAGTTAGTGTTGAATTCTGCACCTCAGAAGGGGCAACCCTAGTTATATATATATATATATTATATGTATAGACTGCGGAAGCTGGAAAGCAACCTTGTTGAAAGGGATTTCGGGGTATTTGTTGACAGCAAGTTAAACATGAGTCAACAGAGTCCCAGACTGCCAGGTAGACCAATTGTATCCTGGGGTGCCTTAAATACGGCACTAACAGCTGATCGAGGGAAGTGATTGTCTCACTCTATACAGCACTGTGAGGCTTTACCCTGTGTGCTGTGTGCAGCGATGGACATCACAGTACAAAAAAAAAGACACAAAACTCTTAAAGAGTGTCCAAAGGAGGACTACAATGATGGTGTAGGTCCTAGAAGGGCAAATGAATTAAGGGTGGCTGAAGTCCCTTGGTTTGTTCAGCCTAGAGAAGATAAAGCTGAGGATAGTCTCAATTGTGTAGTATAACTCCTCTGAGGGTAGTGGAGGGTCATATGAAGATCACTTCTCTCCAGCAACAGGACCTGAGGGAACAGCAGGAAGTTGCAACAGAAGTTGGATATCTTTATGGTGATGGTGATAGGGCACAGGAACAGGCTGCCCAGGGATTTGTGATGGCGCTGATCTTGTCAGAGCTCAAGACTCAGTCAGTCTGACTTTTGTGTGGTCCTGTGTGTTGCCAAGAGTTGGTCTTGATGGTCCTTATGGGTCCTATCACACTCAGAATATTCTACTATTCTTTGGGCATCACATAACATTTGGAGAATCTCCATGAAAACAGCTAAGTTCTGTAAATTTTCATTCAGTGATAAAGAGAATACATAGGAGATAACAAGTGCTTTGGTGCTCTTTTCATCTGTTGTAATTTTCTTGAAAATAAATAGCAGGCATTATTTTCAGTGCTACCTGCATGTAGGTACACAAGTTGATGAGTCTGTTCATGTTTTTATCTACCCAAATCACAGAGTCAGGCTATTTGCAATATTCAAATAAAATGATGGTTTCAGAAGCATTCAGGAAATAATTATTTTTGTGTAATAGTCACCATTCTGCTTAGATCCTTTTAATATACAATGAAAAGCTCTTTGCATTCTAGTCCACAAAACTTACTGATGTAAACAGAACCAGTAAAAGAAGCCACACCATACACATGCAATATAATAGATCTTCTAGTTTCTAAGTAATATTCAAACAAATGAGATTTTTTTTTCTTTCTTTTTCTTTTTTTTTTTTTAATGTTTGCATTGTAAAACACTTTTCCATATTATTGCAGGCATGCAGGGATGCATAGTTTCAGGAAATCAATGGCAACTGTCTTGAGCAGTTTGATCAATGACTACTCCCTCCCATTTCAGCCTGGATATTCATCTCCTGTTGTTCTGCAGACAGTTTACAGATTAATAATGAAGCATAAAACTAAGTTAGTGGTAACATATGAGCACAGTAGATGCAAAGCTGAACATGTCACATTAATGGCACTTTGCATTAGCAATCCATCAAGCCAGTCCTTTACAGCATTTGCAGTTTCTTGTCCCTCCCTAGAAATGGTCACAAATAAGAAAACCATAGAATCATAGAATTGTTTTGAGGTGGAAGAGATTCTTAAAGGTCATGCAGTTATGCTCTCCTGAAAGAAACAGGGACATCTACAGCTAGATCAGGTTGCTCCATGCCCCATCCAACCTGACCTTGAATCTTTCCATGCATGTGTCCTCCACCACTGCACTGGGAAACTTGTTCCAGGGCCTCACCATGGTCACTGGAAAAGATTTATTCCTTATAATGAAACTAAACTTACCCTCCTTAAGTTTTAAAGCACTTCACCTTGTTCTACCACAGCAGACCCTACCAGTCTGTTCTCTTCTTTCTTCTAGCCCCTCTTTAGATACTGAAATACTGCCATCAGATCTTCCATGAGCCTTCTCTTCTCCAGGCTGATCAGCCCCAGCTCCCTCAGCCTGTCCTCACAGGATCATGTTCCATTCCATAGATCATTTTGTGGACCTTCTCTTGATGCATCCCAGCAGTTCCATGTCTCTCCTGTACTGAGGACCCCACATCTGGACACTTCAGGTGCCCACTGGACAGTACTTAAGGTGAGGCCTCACAGTACAGAGTAGAAGAACAGGATCTGTCAATACAGCCCGGGATACAATTGGCAGTCTGGGCTGCAAGGGTACACTCTTGGCTTATGTCCAGCTTACCATCCACCAGTATCATCCTGTACTTTTTTGCAGGTTTCTCAATCCTTCCATCCCCCACTTTGTATTGACAGTGGGAGTTACCATGATTCAGGTACAAGAAACAGATATGCTTCTTAGACATCTCTCTATTTTACTTACTAAAATGAAATCCCTGGCCTTTTGAAGTTCATGGGCTTTATTCTCAAATCAGAAGTTAATGTATCAAATCAATAATCTATGATGATTTACATCAACTTTAAGTAATTATTCTACGCCACATGAAAAAGAGCCTTGATTTTTATTTTATTTATTTTATTTTATTTTATTTTATTTTATTTTATTTTATTTTATTTTATTTTATTTTATTTTATTTTATTTTATTTTATTATTTTTAATTTTGTGTCTTTTTCTGAGATACAAGAGATTCTACTGAGTAGAAAGTGTATTACCTATGATGGAGGTGTGAACTGATTCTGGAATCATCCTTGTCTGCTGTATGAAACTGATGTGACCAGCTTGAACATAAAAAATAATTTTTTATCCTGATATGGCTTGGGCTATTTTGGCTAGGTTTCATTCTGCTCATTTATCATGAATCCTTTACTGTTCTTGCTTCTTCACCTTTATCCTTAAATGAATACCTAGAAACTATAATAGTAGTTGTTCTTGTTATTTTATTTTTTTCTCCTTAAAAATAGAAAGATACTACCAATCTGTGACTCCTTATTGTGATGTTATTTTTTTCTGTTCACACATCAGCTGTTCATTTTGGCTGTCAGCTTTACAAGTTTTTTAAGAAAGGCCACATGCACCAAGCTTCTCTGAAGTAGCTGATGTAGCATTACTGCATAGCAGGTGATAATGAATATACATAATTTGCATGAAAAAAAAGTTTAAACTCTTATGAGAAAAAAACAAAAGCCATCCAGTGACACCTTAAAAAATATCCAGATCTGGCCACTGTCTCACTGTCTGCATATCCTTTCATTTCCCATGACTGCATTTTTGCTGAATAGGAAATGGTTATCAAAGTGACCATATTTTGGGTCATAGTGTAAAAATAGCAGGGATAGCTTTCCAGCTGTCTCTCAATCAACCAATTATTCTAACTTAGTTATAACTATTTGACTCTAATTTCCTGGTGCTGCCTAAAATTTTTCTATAAATCTATTTCTTTGCAGAAATAAAGGGGACAAAAAAAGTAGAATGGTATCTTTTAAAAACATGTACATCTGCTCAAAAAAAATTGCCTTGCATTTTCATCTGAATGGCAAAGCTACTAAACTGTAGTCAGAAATCATAAGTGAATCAGACTGTATTAAATGTTGTCTCGCTCCAATTTGTAGGAGGGAGGCAAGGTTCTTTGATATGTGTATACCCGGCGTGAGATTAAGAAGCAACGGTTCAAATGTTGGTCCAACCAGTTTATTAAAGTCCTAGGTGTTTTTTTAGGGAGACGGGGAAGGGAAGGTAGGCGATAGGGAAAGTAGGAAATGTAAGCAAGGAGTCTTTGCAGATAGCAAAAGAGACATAGTCACCACCGTGGATCCAGCGAGGTACACAGCAGTTAATCTCAGGAACTCGTCTGATCACCGCGGGGGATGGGAGACAGCCAGGGAGCTTCGCAGCAAGCCGGTCCCGGGGTTCTTCCGACAAAGTTTTCCCCTCAGGGAATTCTCCGTCAAAGGTGTCTTTGGGAGTTTGTCTCCAAAGTCCCCAGTTTAGCGAGGGCCTTTTATCCCCCATTTCGGTGGGAATTTTCCTCTTCGAAGTCTGAGAATTGCAGCTCAGCATTTTTGGGGGAAATACCAAACTTCTGAACAAACAGGCAAACACTACAAAAAGCTTTTGTGATATTCCTGGCCACGGATGAGCCAGCAAGGAAGGAAGAGGGGGTCTCTGTTGCCGGACACAAGCGTTATCGCCTTCTGCAGTGGTCCGCTCCTTCGAACAGCACCCCTGAGAAAGACTGCTCTTCCTGTTTCTGTTTACCCTTGCAATTGTAAGCAGAAACACTATGGCACATTGACACCCACCATCCGCCCTCCAAGATACTTATCAGTTGTCAGTCAGAGTCTTATCATCAGGAAGGCCTCATGAAGCAAGCTTTGAGACAACAAAAGAAAACCAGTTCTGTCTTTCACACCACCCCGTGGCTCAAAGGTTGCTTGAAATTGATGCGCAAATGACCATTCACGGTGGTGGGAAAAAAAAAAAAAAAAAGTAAGCATAAGGGAAAAGAGGGATAGGTGATATGGGGAAATTAAATATTAACATAATCATCATTCAATCAAAACCTTGATTGATAACACATTAAACATAAAGTTACTCGTAAGGTCATAATTACATTCAGTATACAGGCATGTATTTTAGCAAACCACCAAACAAGCCACTATATTAGATCTCTTTAAAATATAACTTTCCTTTAGCAATCCATGCTTATATATACCATAAACATTTAACAATCACAAAGACAGTGACAATAACTAATAGTATCAAATAAACAAGTAAAACAAATAAATAGGGGTATTTGTGTCAGCTGCTGTGCACTTGAGCATTTCCAAAGCAGTTCAATTGCTGAGAGATATAAATACTAGTTTGGCAAGTTAAAATACTGTTATAGTCTACCGAACTTTTCACAGGACAGTGTGTGTGTAGGATACCCCACACTATAAACCATAATAGGGATAATCCCAGAAATATACACATCTCTTATCAAAACTTAGACATTTTCCAACAACCATGTTTTGTATGGAACTCCTGGACTTATGTGATACTGCAAAACATCAGTGCAAAGTTTTTATGATAGATTTCATTTGTGACCACATCTAACAGATATTAGATAGGTCCCTTGGCTCATTTCCCAATTTGTTAGGAATTTGGAAACACTATGGAGGAGTTACATGCAAATCATAATCAGTGTGACAAAAAAAAGGGGTAAAAGAAGGGATCAGAAGGAATGGTTTTCACTGTGCAGAAAGTACCAGAAATCCAGAATGACCTGAAAAAGAAACTATGAACCAAATTGTGAAGTTTTAACAGATCCAAGGACTGATATCAATCACAGTCCACAACCACAACAAACAAAACGTAATACTATTGCAACCAAAATATGTAATCAAGAGGTATATTCAGAATTCTAGCGTGATCACATCTTCAACTTTTCTGTCACAAAACACAAATGGTTAAAGTCAGCTATCAGTCATTCTGTGTTCAGTAAAGGTCCCACGGGGATCTTCTGTAAAATAAAACAAAACAACAACTTGCCCTTTTGGGGCTTTGTTAATACAATTAAAAAATTAGAGAACAATCCATCGAGGAGTATATTTTACATTCCTTTTTCGGGGTGTCCTTAGCCTTCTAAGGGTATTTGTTAAGGGATTTCATTAAGGTTAGGGAAACGCCTCATGTTAGCTGAATCAGTCCACACAAGCTGGCCAGAGAGATAAGTGTTTCCCTAGCTTATCAGCAACTGGATCGTGACTCACAGGGGCAATTGGCAGGAGTGGGGAGGCCTTGGGACAGAAGGTGTTAAATCGAGGATCTCCTTTTGTTGTGAGCTTTCTAATAAACATCCACCCTTCACTGCCATCCCCCCCCCCCACTTCCCTCTCATCTGGGGGAGGGGGCGAAAGCATCAGCTTTCCTTGAGCTTTTGTTCTGGCCACAAGTTAACTAATTTCTCTAACTTGATTGTGGGTAATCCATTCATCAAATCTCGTGGAACACCCTTTTGCCAGCCCAGTGTCCAGAGACGATTACGTTTATGATCAATATTTCGCCTACCTGTTCTTACTGGCAATGAGACCCTTCCAGTTCCACTGAGCTTTGGACTAGGTGGCGTAGGAGCAAGGGTGGTTGCTGCGAGCCTTACTTCCCCTGGCTCAGATATACTGGAAGAAGCCACAGGCCCATATTTCCTTTCATAATTAATCAACTCTTGGGCAACCTCCCCCCATGTCCATACTTTATATCCCGACTGCAAATGGCCTGAGGTGCCAGTTCCTTCTAATGCTGCTAGGGTTCTTTCTCCCTGAGGCATAGCTTGTATCTTTCCTTGTAGTTGTATACCTATAGGTTTCAGTGATTCTGGAAGCCCCCTGATTAAAGGAGTCATCCTTTCAGGATCCACAGGCATCATCATAGGTGATCCATGATGTGTCTGCAGCTTTCTATCATACATCATTTGCAGACAAGCAGCTTTTTGAACACTTTCAACCAATTGATCGACTGTCCCATTAATAGCAAGTGGGTCTCCCCTTTCTAAAGGGTTAAGACCACCTGCCCAATAGGCAGCCCTTTGTGTTAGGGACCAGGGAGTACAGTTATTACCAGTAGTCAAAAATACTCCTGGCCCCCAATAACCCTCAGCCTCCTTTTCGGTTAACATTATTTGGTCTCCACCAGTTAAGCTGACTCTCCATACATATTCTGTTTCTGATTCCTTTGGAGAGCGGCTAAAATCTTTTTTCAGTTGTGCTAATTCAGTGGCAGAAAAGGGAATTTCTTTAACATTCATTTGAGGATCCAGGTCCTCACTGTTATCAAATGTATATTCAGTTTTTATCAAAGGACGCAATTGGGTTGGCGAGTCCTCTAATTTGCCAAGCCCTTCCTTTATTCCTTGTAGTTCCTTCTGAGGAAAAGTTTTTTCTTGAGGCAAATTATGGACAGCAGTATTGCTAGTATTCTTATATGTTAATACTTCCTTAAAAGCCATTTGCAACAAGACTGTATTATGCTGCTCTCTTTGTAATTGTTCCTCAAGGTTCACTATTTGATTCTGCAGAGTTTTTACCAATTCTTGCATTACTTTAACTGATTCTTGTAATGCTTGTATGGTTTGGGTTTCTGCCGAATGCTTTTCATCTCGGAACTCCACGGCAGCTTTTAAAGCAGCACCGAGTACCGCACAAATAAACGATTTTCCTTTCCCGGCTCGAGTATGAGCCTCATATTGTAAAACACGAATGCGGTCGGAAACACTCTGCAAGTTATACCAGTTTTGTTGTGCCCAATCCACCCCTGATAAAGAGGGCCGAGCACCATGCTTTTCTAAAAGGTCAAATAGCACATTTTCACTTTTCATAGTGGCAATACTTTCACTCATTTCTCAATACCCTAAAAGATACACACTAAGGGAAGAAAAGGTACACTTAACTCCTTACCCTCCCCAGGGAAGCACACACCTATCAAACAAATGCAAATGCTAAAATCATTCCTCCCTTTCACAAAAGACCAAGAAGTCCAATCAACACTTACAAAGAAAGTGTAAACACCTAAATCGCTCCTGGCTACCCTGTCAGGCCAGAAAAACTTCAAGCTTAAAGCCACACAAGTTACAAAACAGTTCTAGGTTTCTCAGAAAGGAATAAACTTCTTGGAGAAGCACAAACGTCAAAAAATTACTTCCTCACTTCCCCAAGAGGCGCACACACAAAACTTTCAAATTCCAAAATACGTTACAAGTTACTTAAACCACAAAAATGCGAAATAGTCTTCCCGAGGAGGCGCACACGTATAAAACAAGAGCAAATAGTCAAAATTAATTCATACGCCCCCGAGAGGTAAACACATAAGCAGTAAAGTTTCAGAATATGGAGCGGTCTTCCTGGAGAGGTGCTCACATCTAAGTTACCAAAATTATCGGTCCTTGCAACTCCAGGAGGTACATACAGAAAAATTTTGGAGTTTTTGGAAGGACAACACTCTCACGGCGGGCATCCTGCCGACTACGCCAATAAAAATGTCTCGCTCCAATTTGTAGGAGGGAGGCAAGGTTCTTTGATATGTGTATACCCGGCGTGAGATTAAGAAGCAACGGTTCAAATGTTGGTCCAACCAGTTTATTAAAGTCCTAGGTGTTTTTTTAGGGAGACGGGGAAGGGAAGGTAGGCGATAGGGAAAGTAGGAAATGTAAGCAAGGAGTCTTTGCAGATAGCAAAAGAGACATAGTCACCACCGTGGATCCAGCGAGGTACACAGCAGTTAATCTCAGGAACTCGTCTGATCACCGCGGGGGATGGGAGACAGCCAGGGAGCTTCGCAGCAAGCCGGTCCCGGGGTTCTTCCGACAAAGTTTTCCCCTCAGGGAATTCTCCGTCAAAGGTGTCTTTGGGAGTTTGTCTCCAAAGTCCCCAGTTTAGCGAGGGCCTTTTATCCCCCATTTCGGTGGGAATTTTCCTCTTCGAAGTCTGAGAATTGCAGCTCAGCATTTTTGGGGGAAATACCAAACTTCTGAACAAACAGGCAAACACTACAAAAAGCTTTTGTGATATTCCTGGCCACGGATGAGCCAGCAAGGAAGGAAGAGGGGGTCTCTGTTGCCGGACACAAGCGTTATCGCCTTCTGCAGTGGTCCGCTCCTTCGAACAGCACCCCTGAGAAAGACTGCTCTTCCTGTTTCTGTTTACCCTTGCAATTGTAAGCAGAAACACTATGGCACATTGACACCCACCATCCGCCCTCCAAGATACTTATCAGTTGTCAGTCAGAGTCTTATCATCAGGAAGGCCTCATGAAGCAAGCTTTGAGACAACAAAAGAAAACCAGTTCTGTCTTTCACAAATGTACATGCAAAAAGCCTGCTTGCATCCTTGTAATATTTTTGCTTTCATAGTGCCATGGAAGTAGCCAAAAAGAGAAGGCTTACTGCATCCCAAGCCCTACATCCCAGCAAAGAAACCTAATCCACTCAGACCAGTGAATTGACGCCTCTTAAAATGATTGAAATGCAAATTATGATTATTTAGGGGATTACATACGGATTTGAGTTTGGTGTTCATGTTTGCCTTCCCACTTTGGCAGCACAGTGTGAATATTATTAGTGAAATTAGCAGTCAAATAAGGAAATCATCTTAATAATTCCAAAGAAGCTTTTGACAAGATTAGTTACCACACATGACCTGTGCAGGAGATTCACCATCCTATCTGCTCATTGTATTCATTGGTCATTTAGTTTATTGGCTCATCTCCACTGCATTTTCCAATTCCTGCCCAACTCAACGTCTCAGCTTGTCTGATAGATGAAATGCTGGTAAGCTGCATGATTGCTTCCCATATAAAGTGATTTTTCCCCAAAGGTTTAGTAACCATTGCCAAGTATAAATCAAAATGAACTGACTGGGCTTTCAAAAAAAAAAAAAAAAAAAAAAAAAGATATTGAAGGCTTTCATTTCAGTATTATTCCTGCAGATTTTGCTGATGAGATAGATTTTTTATGAGTTTTTTCATATGAATGGTTTGTTCATATTTGACTATAGGGAAATTCATACGTGTTTGGTGATCTTGAGTATTAAGACATCGTTTCTGTTGTTGCACAAACAACTGCTTCCACTTGTATCTGAAAAGAAATATCTACCAACTTAAAATCACTGAAACAGTGATGCATAAAATATAACACACTTTATGCAATAAAGTGTAATACACTGAAAGTATTCTCTATACATTAAGAAAAAATAATAAATTATACACAATCACAGTTGAGAAGTTCAGCTGCTTTATGCACCAACACTAGGCCAAAAGTAGTTTCCTGAGACGACACATTAAAAGAGATTAACGCCACAATCAACACACCTGTATGAAAGGTCAATAACAACAATGACCAATGAAGGTATGTCCATATCCACAACTGCATTTCGCCTTTCCTCCCTCCCTCCCTCCCTTCATTTCTCCCTTCCTTCCTTCCTTCCTCCCTCCCTTCCTTCATTTATTTCTTTCCTGCTCTCTTTTTTCCTCACTCTCTTGCTTGCTTTCTTCCTTTCTTCCTGTCTTTTCTGAGGGGAGGGAATTTGGAGATTTGTGAAGCTGAATTGGAAACTGCATACACATATATACATACTTATGTATATATATTCAAACATGTATAAGTAGCCTATTCCAATCAGACAGTGTCTTAAATGGCATGCCATTTTATGTAATATTTTGACTTTTCTTGTAACACGTTCCTGCTTTGGAGCAGGGGGACTGCGGGGGGGGGAGGGGGGGGGGGGGGAGGAAGGATTGAAACACAGAATAATCTTTGGTAAAAGTAGAATGAAAGATATTATATTCAGAAATGTGCATTAATTCTACTATAAAGTATTACATAACAGAATTACAGTAAGAATGAATGTTTTTTCTGTCACTTAGACTTTCAGGAACCAGGGGAAAAAGAAAAAGAAAAAAAAAAAAAAAGGAAATAATATTTTTGCAATTATTTTTGTTTTTTTACTGAATTTAATGCAAACACAATCATTCCTTTCTCTACCCATGTCTATAATCCCCTCAAATAAGTCCCACCATACTGTAATATATTGAATTATTGCTATTTTGCTCATAGGTATCCTCAGTAACATTATATTTTGAACAAATGAGGCACATTTCAATAAGAATAATGGAATCTGCAGGAAAAAGCTAACTTGTGAGACTAACTTCAGCTATTATTAAAGATATAATACATAAGAGCTACTAGTAGGAGAGCAGAGTACAAAACGTATAGAAATACATTAAGGGACAACCACAGCGGGGGGAAGGATTTTGTCTAAGAAATGTACTAGGTCTGCTCAACAGAATTACTTTCAAAATGTTTTATGAGGGAAACCACTAGTGAAGTTTCAGGAAAATACATACTTTTACATACTTCAAAATTTGCACTTAGAAGATTATAAAAACAAATGTAGAAATTTACTAAATGAAACAAATTAAATATAAGAAATTAAGTTTCAAGAAAAATAAAACAGATTGATAGAGACTATACAAATAAAACATATAATAAATCTTTGAATTAGGGCCTGTGCATTTGTTCTTTTTCTAAATGAAAGTCTCCCAAATATTTTTGTGTTATTAACCTGCACTGTGTTTGAAGAATTTATATATCTGATATGTCTGTTGTTTCTGTGCAATGGCATGACTATTATAAATGCTTAGAAAATTAGACCTTTGTATGTCCATAAATGGAAACAGTTCAGGTTACAGTTATCTGAAAGATTTGACTATAAAACTAGAATGCATAGAATCAAAGAATGGCTTGAGTTGGAAGGGACCTCAAGAATCATCAAACCCTGATCGCCCTGCCAAAGCAGTGCCACCAATGTCCATATCTAATTCTAGCCCAGGCTGCCCAGGGCCCCATCCAACCTGGCCTTGTGTTCAAGGGATGTTCTCTAGGAATGGGGCAACCACAATTTCTCTGTTCCAGCACCTCTCCACTCTCTTGGTAAAGAACTTCCCCCCTGATATCCAACCTAAATCTTCCCTCCTTCAACTTAAAACCATTCCCCTTGTCCTGCTATTATCTATACTTGTAAGGAGTTGTACACTTCCTTTAGGTAATGTAAGGCTGCAATTGGGTCACCCTGCAGCCTTCTCTTCTCCAAGCATTTAGATAGATCATGCTGTGTTAACAGCTTTACTCTTCTGCCAGCTGTGCCATTCTTTGAGTTTTATTTCCTCATCAGTATATTGGATATGTAAGTTAAATACTTGGGATACGAATTAAATGTCAGGAGTAGTTAGTCTTGCTTCCAGTATTCATTACCTGTATCAGTCCCTTTTGATATGTGGTTTAGAAACATAGCCTAAATGAATTGTTCTTTTCCCTTAAATTTAATGAGTGGAAAAGAAAACCAACTTTGTGGTTCTTTTCCTTTCTTTTCCACTTTGACTTATAGATATCATAAAGAATGATTTATTAGCTAAATAGTTCTAAGAAAAAAATATTTCTCCAGATTTTTCTGACTCTTTTATTTATTTATTTATTTTCTTTTTTTCTTTCCTCTTTAATGATTTGTTTATTTTGCTGAATTTGCACAGGTTGAAATGTGAATATATCCTTACTTTATGATGGGCTAGGAAAATATTTCCAGGCTACTTCCTGGAAACTGAAATAAACGGTACAGACTATTTGTAAGAGGCACTCCTTGCTTTCTTCTTACCTATTACGGTGGTTTACAGTGTATTAGGCTATAGATTATTGCAACTATTTACTAAGGCAGATAACACTTTGACTCTAATAGCACCTGACTTACAGTACATCACATGAATTGGTTTCTATTATCGGATCCTGTATATTTATGGAGGAGGTGAAACAGAAGAGATGTCTAACTCCATGTTTTTTCTGTACAGATTGCACTTGAATGGGAAGAGATAGATTGCCTGGGTACACCCCACCCTAAGCTCATTTAATCGCTGGCAGCCACAAGGGAAGAATCTCTCCTTGGAGACCACCTTCCTTGGGGTGTTCGGTGAGCTCTGATACTCAGAAAGGGGTAAGCAGATTTTTTTTATTACTGGATTATGACCTCTGCCTTTCTTGGGCAATCCAAAACTGGTTTAAAGCAGCTACATCTGTTGTCACCTATCCTTTTATTACTTTTTGTTTATTTATTTATTTTTTCTTCTGTCAGAGTTTTTAGATGACCAAAACAAAAACAAAAAAAGCAAACAAATAAACAAACAAACAAGAAAAGACCCTTCACAAAAAGGATTTCAGTGTTTTAAAAAGTGGTACATTGTTCCAGGTGTGTTTGAAAGGTTTCAGTAGTGGTTACTCTGACTCTTCTTCTTGGCTTATTAATAATGATAATATAACTGACTGTGGCTAATAGAGTTACTCAATTCAATGCAATTCATCAGGAGGCCCACTAAGCTTGATTCTGTGTTTAAAGTAAAATCTAGTTTAAATAATGCTAAATCAATGGAAGTTCAATGTTAAATATAGCACCTCCTAGAGAGACTTAGATCAATGGCGAATTTGGTGGGTTTCATCTGATTGAGAATTGGACTAAGACCAGACAATTTACGGGAAAATAACTTCTTGGAAGTTATTTTATTTTCCTTTGTGCTTTAGTTATAGTACAAGAGACCCTTGAAAAATGCTGTATGATTTATGTTATAGAACAAGTGCAAAATATATTGTCTTTGATTCTTTCTATAAACTGCTACATAATTACATATCTCTTTCCACTGAGTAATGGGATGTGGTAATCACACACTGGCCCATCATACAGAGGATCATATGTCAAAGGATCAGCAGATCTCCATACTGAATGTTTCAGTGTTTCTACACACTGCACTACACACAGCACCAATGTGTCACTATTGGCTAACATCTAAAAGCAACTCACTGATACTGAACGCTCTTTTTGGAAATATCCCATACTACTTATCTCTAAACTATCTTCTGTTTTTGTTATTGGCTTGCAATTTCAAATTCCCTTTGTGTATTCAATGATTATTTTATTATTTCTCTAATGATGGAGTCCACATTATCCATCTAACATCTCTAAAAACAAACTTTCAGGTTACATTGTTACCATTTATACCTGTGACAGTAATTTTGCCTTTTTTATCTTTCTCAACATGAAAGGCCATAGGCTTTGATCATTGTAAAAAAAAAATTAATTTTCATGTGCCCACATTTAAACATTTCATGGAAGTAAGCTAGAATCTTCACAGAAAGAAGGTAAAGTATAATGTGGATATTTTTAATGTATTTTAAAATACAGAAATATACTGAAAAACATATAAAGAACTGTGAAAAGTAGACTTCTGAAAGCTGTTCTTCCAGGAGTAGACTTGGTGTTTTGTTAATAGCAGAAAAATTTGCAGTTTTTTATGGCCTTCATCTTTTAAGTCTTGCTCGGTCCAAAAATCAACATGGCCTTTTTTACTCACAAAAGGAAAAGGGGAAGGGAAAAGGAAAAGGAAAAAAAAAAATAGGAAAAGGAAAAAAAGGAAAAGGAAAAGGAAGGGGAAAAAGGAAAAAGAAAAAAAAAAAAAAAGAGATGAAAAAGAAAACCAATAACTTATGACAATATAGAGTACTGTACTAACAGCTGGAGTCCGGTGCATTACACTGCTCTAAAATGCTCCACTGACAATCTGTTATATCTTAGGGCAATTGCCAGCTGGCAGGTAATTTTCCTGTAGAAAACTTTTCCTCCTTGTAAGTGCTGTCATGGTAATATTCAACCACAGCAATGCTGTTAAAAGAAATTGAAAGGAATTGGCATTTCTGAGAGTGACTCAAACCAATCCAAAGACAGATATGTAAGGTGTGATAAATTACTTTATGAGGTACTTCCATCTCTTTGCCAATTAGAAATTAGACTACACACCAGAATTTTATGTACATAAAGCCTATTGGAATAAATCTCACTCTAGACATTTAACTTTTGTGACAGATAATTCTACTTATAATAACTATCAGGTTGCTTGAGACAGAGATACAATGGAAACCAGATATCACTGCTCATGGGATTGTGCAGAAAGGACAATGGGAGTATAGCTGGACTTAACCCTACATACGACAAACTTGTAAAAGGATAGACAGGGGATTCATGCTCTCATTGGCAAGTCTAAGGAACAAAGACACAGTTTGAGTCTCTAGCCTGTGATCATATGACATTTCTGATTAGACTCCTAATATACCTAGCCATGGATATGTAGAGTAAATCCTCAAATGCCAGTATTCCGCCTTTTAGAACAGCCCAGTTGGGATCCAGCAGAGTGCAATATCTGTAGGTGAATCTTTACGAATGTGCCAAGAGCTTTGGAAAATAGTGCTTTAAGATGCAACCGAATCATAGATTATGAAAGAGGGGAGAGGGAAGTGGAAAGGGAAAAAAAAAAAAAAAAAAAAAAAAAGTCATCTGAAAAATCACACTGTAACAAAAGATAACAAAGACTTGTCCCCTAGACAAAGAAAAAAGAAAAAAATAATTAAATGCTATATGTATGGATTTGATCTATAATACCTGACACTACCATTGGTGAGAGAACATCTGCCTTGTTCTGGTTCTATCCATAGATTTGTGAATATCAATCCACATACATGCCCAGTAGCAGACAGCATTGCAAACTCTGTGGATTTTTTTTTTTTTTTTTTTTTTTTTTCTTCCATTCTGTCTTACATCTTAGGTGGACTTTTCTTCAGAGTGTGTGCTACAATGCTATGTTTTGATTCTAGGAGGAAAAACAATGTTGATTGTGGTTGGACTTGATGAACTTGAAGGTCTTTTCCAACCTTAGCAATTTTGTGATTCTATGATAACGCACCAGTATTTATAGTTTCTGATAAGCAGTGCTGTACAGAGCCAAGACCATTCTCAGCAAAGAGCCAAAGGAGCTGGGGGGGAACAGTATTAGGACATCTGACTTAAAATGGCAAAAGGGATATTCCATACCATAGACATAGAATCACAAGGTTGGAAAGGACCTACAAGATCATCTAGACCAACCCTCCTCCATTACCATTACACAAGCTACTAATCCATATCTTGTAGCTCCTCATCCAGACATCAAGCAGGAGTTTTGAAGGGATGGGAGTTTGTCTTATTCTTATCAGCTGCTGTGGAGGTTGGACAGGCATTGGATGGGGAATGGTGAGAAGTTGTTTGCTATTGATGTGCAAACAATTGCTCACCACTTGTTAGACACATTCACATATAAATGTATATACTTGTCATTATTATTATTCTTCCCTTTTTCTCTATAGGGGTAAGCAGTTTCACCTCAACCCATGAGTACATGAGGTTTTTGTTTTGTTTTGTTTTATTTCAGTTTTGGGGGCTTGTACTTGTTTGTTTACTCATAATTATTTAATCTGTCCTTCTTCCCACTGAGAAGAAACTTTGTGGTGCTGAGCCACATGCTGAGTTAAACCTTAACAGTCCATTTTCAGTACTGTTAGAAACTTCCAGAACTATCCACTTGATGATAAACGTCAAAAAGTCTTGTCCTATTCTCAAGCTTCAGTCTTGGTCTCCACCTAATTTCATCTGAAAAATCAGGTTAAAAGGAAACAGAGTTCATATTAAAGGATTCAGTTTATTTTGCTAGCTGTTGTTTGTTTAGGCAAAGTTTGGAGATGTGTTATTTGCATTATTTAGCTCTTCTGAATAAAATAGGGAAACTTAAAACATAAAAAGAAGTTGAAAAAAAAATCTGGTCTGTCTCATTTTAATCCATTGTAAATTTTCTCTTAAATTACAATATGGTTTTGAACACAAATATCTTTTTTCTCTGTAGGTTTCATACCCGCTGTCTTTAAATCTGCTGCCTGTTAGTCATCAATAATCCCCTTTGTCTGCCTATTTGGCTTCTGATTCCAGGGCCTTTTGCCAGGCTCTTGTTCTTTTTGTATCCTCCTGTGTGGTTTACTGTTTCAGATCAATGAATTCTTTATTGCCTGCTACCCAAATAACAATTAACATTTCAAAAAAAGTACCTTCCTAACCTGGATTAGGGCAACATCAGAGGCAGATGTTGTGATTCAGTAGTCCTAATACCATTGACCAAAATTAAATGGCTACTTTGCAAGCAAGTCTCATCTCCTTCAGCAGCAAATGAGAGAGAGAGGCACCTTCAGGGAGTAATTTCTCTTAAGATATTTCCTAAAAGGAACCAAACATATTAGCTCAATGTAAATAGTCCTAGTGGTAGAAAAGATAGAAAAAGTCAATTGAAGTCACGGGACTAGATTACATGGTTGATCATGCTGTGCTAAAAGTGGCATTGGACATAAATACTTGATTAAAAGAAAAAAAAAAAAAGGATTTGGGGGGGTGGGGGGGGTGGATAGGGGAGGAAAGATAGCGTCACCACAACCGCACTGATGAAAATCCTTACTTCAAACTGAAATAGCTAGGTCAGTCCAAAAGTTCTGTCTCCTAATTATTTCCATGGATACTACATATAGATAAAAAGAGCACGGTAACACTCCTTTATAAGCCAAATTTTCAGCTACAAAACACTATTTGTGAACATAGCCACCAAGATTTGCTGTGCATTTTTGTTAGCAATGAACAAGTATCTGCGTGTACCAATGGAGGTGACTCACCGTCACTGTTGCTGCTGCTGAAACACACCACCAATCACCTCTCTGTCCTCGCATCCACTGTTTGGTGCCCAGAAATGCTCATCAAGCATCAGTGAATTGTCAAAAGGTGGAATTATTTCTTCATGGAGGAATTCAGTGTCACACCTTTCCTCCATACACACTTCCATGTTAGATGCCATTCTGTCAGACTGCCACTCTGCTGCCATTTGTCACATAACAACAAAATATGACAGAAATTTTTTTGGGAAGATTCAACTTGTCTGCCATAAAACAAACATTTGCCTCTGATGTCATGAATCAACATAATAATGCAGGAGACACTACTTTTGAAGAAGCCCATATATATGTGTATATATTGACAGTGTAAAGGGTTATATGTATTTCTGCTGCATTTTGAAACTGAAGTTTTGTGATTCATTTATGATTTTTTAAATTATTATTATTATTATTAAAGCTCTGATTATCTTCTCATTTTGTTTCTTTCTTTCTGTACCTTTGCTGTTCTATAAATATTACATATTGACCAGCTAGAGTATTGTTGCTGCACTTGGATTCCTTAAGAGAGAAATCTTCCCCACTGCTCAGTGTCCATCTATGTTAGTCATCTTTGAAGCTTATTGTAACTTTGACACCTTAAGTCAACAGGTAATATTTGGTTCCAACTCAGGAGCAAATATGTTTGAGGAAAATATAGAATAGTCACAAAATGTTATCGCATACAATGAACTCTGCTTCCAGACAACATCGCTAGTTTTTTTGAGGATATGAAGAGATGCGTTGGACAAACAACCACATCTATCTAGCCTGAGTGTAAGAGTGTTTTTCCTTTTTTTACAAGTTTAATATAAAACCTCTACCTTTGTAGATCATCAGAGTGCACTGGGGTAAACTGTTGGTAGATTCATACTTCCTTTCCTATCACACAGTAAGGATTGATATTTATCTCCTCAACAAACACCAACAGCAGACAATCAGAGGAGAACTGGAGTAACTGAACCCAATTACTGGCAATGATTGCCCTAAGCATACTTTTAACAAATCTAACAGTTTTCAGAAAGGCAATATTAGTAGCAATATGACTATTCAGATTTAAAAATTTGGAGATGCTTAATAATTTGAGCATTTTTCTAAACCAGAACAAAAAGTTTTAAACTCAGCTCAGTAATTCCACATATTTCTTACATTACAGCCCAGAATACCAGAGCTGCAGTCCACCAAGCAAAACAACTCCTTTGCAGTAGCAGCCCAGTAGGGGTTAGATTGGATGAACAGTTTGCATTAAAAGGCAATACTAGTTTACCAGACAATCTCTGTGCATGTACTTGTGTTTGTTTGTTGTTTGTTTGTGTGTTGTTCATTTTTAAACAGGACATTTTAGGAGCAGAATGCTACTGCATGCAGCACTGCAAAGCAGTTTAAAGGGTAAAGTAGTTAGGAGATAAGGGCATGAACTGAATCAAAATAAATGCTGGGCTCTGAGAGAGTTTATCAGAGAAAAGTGTTTGCATAGACAGTGACTGCTGTCTGAAAGAGTCTGCAAAAACCGCATTACTAAAACTTGGATACAAAAACTAATCCAAGATGCTTTCTTTTAATCATTTTATTTATTTATTTATTTATTTATTTGAACAGGAAATTAAAGAACCACTTTAGGAAGAGCCAGAGGCTATTTGCTTTGTAGCAAGATTTGCGGAAAAGAAGAGCGTAGCTTTCCTGTGCATATGTTAGTATTTTTGTTATTGTTGTTGATAACGTTACTTTCTAGCAAGGATAACATTCTCTGAATGCTCTAACTCCTCTTTACCTGCGGGACTAAGTGCCACTGAAGGCAAATAAAATTCTGGGCTTTTACCAGTTTTTTGTTGTTGTTGTTGTTTTTTAATATTCATAAATGCAGTCATACATGTTGAATAATTAGTTACCCTGTTTAAAAATAAATAAACAAATAAATAAAAATAAAAGTGAAACAATCACTGAAACCCCTAACCAGAATATCTCTATCAATCACAGCTCCATGAAGATGAGAAAGAGTTCAATGAATATTATTTTATTCAATCATGAAAGACAAATGTGTTCATTCTCATAAGGTTACGTATCTGTCATAATGTTTTGGTCAGTCTTACAGTGTGACACTTTCTGCCTAACCAGAACAAAGAATCTAAATGTCATGAAAACCACACAACACAGAGCTGCTGGAACAAACCAAGCCAAATCCCAAACCACAAAGCCACAAAGAGCAACCAAAATATCAGCAGCAGAACAGAGATCTCATCAGCCACATAATGTTCCTGCTTTTCATGTTAATGCACACAAAGCTGATTACAAGCAGCATCGTTCTTCCAATGAAGAACATCTCTGCATTGACTCTAAGTGAGCAAGGGTGGCATTTGCTGTATCTTTTTAATCTACATTAATATCAGACAGATTTGCTGGTCAGGGCTGAAGAGATTTACTCTTGCCAAGATTTCTACTACTCATGAAATGATTCTCCACAGCTTAACTATCCTCTAGAGGTGGGAAATATTGGCTTGCTGCAGCCTTCAATAAGGTATGTAAAAGCCCAATGAAATCCTCCTGCTTGATTAAAAACTGATCAAACACAGTATGGGAAAGTTCTGTGGACCTCATATCTCATCCATCCATCTTCCTTGTAAGCTCTTGCAAGGCAATCCTTTGCTCAGCATGTCTTCTATGTCTTCTTTCTTGATTGCTTCCTTTGGGACAGTTGATCTATCACCATTAACAGCAGTGGAATCCTATGTATAGGATTTGTCTTATCTCACTCAAGATATTTAAAGGTTAGACATCTAAATCTGAGTTGTCCACCACAGGCAGACAACTTTCAGTGGAGACAAATAGGGTAGAGGCATGAGTCTCTTGAGATTCTGTGACTCCTTCTTTTAATTAGGCCTTATCTATGACTCTAGAGATCAAGCTTATGCTGTATTTCCTTGTAGCTAATCTTCATATTAAAATATCTAATAATGTCTAAGTATGATTGCTAACCACAATGCAACTACAGATCTATGCTTAATTCAATGTGGCATTGTTTCAATTTCTCCTAACAGGACTTTCCTGTATTTTAAATTCCAGTTTGTATCTGAGGTGAGAAAATAGTGGCTAATTATATTTTAGGTGCTTTTGTATAGCAAAAATGTTTTTCAGATTTTAAAATTTCCATACAAAATTCACCTACAAAAATGCATTAAATGTTCTAGAAACAGAAATATATATATATATATATATATATATATATATATATATATATATATATATAAATTTTGAAGTAAATAATATAAGTTATTAATAACATGTATAATATCCACATATGTTTTATTTTCCTTGGCAGGCTTTCAATACAATCATATTCTCCATAATGTGTTCAATTGAATAAAAAATGTTAAAAAAAAAATAAAATAAAAATAGAAAGAAACAAAATATACTATATTCAAATGAATGCAAAGTCTTTGAAAACATTAGTGTTTCTGGAAGCCAAATGCTGATTTCCTTGACAGAATATGCAGAAATAAAATGGTTAACAGCAAAAATGCAATTGCAGAACAATAATTAATTTGCACCTGTAATTCCAATTCCCAGTTCCCTACTGTTCTCTATCTCTCTCTCTTTCTCTCTCTCTTTTTCTCTCTCTCCTTTTTTTTTTTTTTTTTTTTTTTTTAATTCTTTGTGCAAATTAATAAGCTTGTATGGAACTCACATGAATGTACACATTAACATAAACATAATTGAGGTTTAAAAAACCTCTTGTATTTTTGGTGAAAGGAAGTGTGTTTCTTCATGCAGGGTATGTGAAAGTTAATTGTCTGGGAGTCAAGGAAGATCTTGGTTGTTTTTTTTTAGTGAAGACATTTTTTCGTTAAACCACTGAAGTTAGAGGTGTGAAAGATCATTTGCTTCTTGAACTGAAAGAATCATGAAGAGGAAAAGTGAAAAATTACACTTCTGAAAAATAAGAGTAAATTCACTTTTGTATTTCACAGTGAAAACAGTCTTTCTACAAAATCTAGAGATCAATGAATGCTTATGCTTGGTTACTCAGTCTCACAGTCAAACATTAAAAAGGAAAAGGAAAAGTTGGAAGAAATGGGGAAAAAAAAAAAAAAGAAAGAAAAAAAGAAAAAAAAAGTAGAGAGAGAGAAAGAGAGAAAGAATAAAGACAATTTAGAAGTATTTTAGCCTGGAGGCAGCCATATGAGGGTAACTGCACATGCTGAGGAGGGAGGTGTGCATATGTTCAGATCAGGATGGGCAGTTACTGCAAAGCATGGGCCAGTCTTTGAAGGTCGACCTCTTGGCAGCAATGAAACACTTTTCAATTTCTGTAGACCACAGGCTGAGAGGATCTGCATAATGTAAATTAGTAGCCACTTGATAGCTGCTTTTTGTATATGCAATGCGCCTATGCATTCAATAGTCTATAGTCTGCTCTAGGATGGCGTAGGAGGGAAAGCTCAAAGGAAGAAAAGCACACAATAGAAATATGAATGCCTATAAACAGACTTTGAAGACTATACTGGCACCTGAGCCACTGAACTGTGCACACGTAAGCACCTACAAAGGAAAATTGCAGTCAGGATTAGTAATCAAGAGGACAGAGATGTGTCTTGAATGATGGATGACATAAGTGGCTTTCATGAAGAAGAAAGTACATAGCAGCATTTCTCAGACTACTCATCACATATATATTCCTTTCATAAAGAACAAAACAGTTTATATATTTGAATATGTTGAAAAGGTGCAGTTAATCTACCGTCTCCAGATTCTTAGGAAAGTTCCTGCATGAATAACACGGTTATGCAAATTGTTAATAATTTATGTTAAAAAAATAATAACACAGTTATGTAGAATTACTCTTCTTCATTTAGAACTTCTTTTAGTATTTCAGACTGCTTACTCTGTTTTCTATATTATTTCCTCCATTTATCCCTACTCTTTAGCAGACTTCCCCACTATGAGCTCTGTCTGTCCTTTACATATCTTGCTTCTTTTTCTACCAAAATATAATAACAATTGGCTAACAAAAAAAATTTAGAGCATTCAGTGTCACATCTGGAGTGGATGCAAAAAATGTTTCTTGGTGATTTCTAGGCTCTCATCTAACTGCTCAGCTGATGAGTGGAAGAATTAGATTTCATTTTCTTGTATGGCTGGATTTAATACTAATCTGTATCAGTAAGCTGTTATGAGCTACACAGAAATTTTCAGGAATAAATAAATGTTTAATGATTGGTAACATATGTACACACTCAAGGAAGCAAAGACAAACATGCAGGGGAAAAAAAAAGAAAACAAATCTTTTAAAGTAACCCAGTAAAAATAGAATAAAGAACCTTGCCTTTAAAATAGGGTAAAAACCCTATAAAAACCCTATAAGAGTGGTGTAAATATCAGGAGATACAGAACTGAGTGCTGCTGTAGCCAGCATACATACCAATAAACAATGCAATAGAGCTGCTGTAATTCTTATAGTAAATGGGCAAACAACCAGTGTTTACTCACATACCATAATACCAGTTTGGAGCCAGCAGGAATCCTTCTGCAAGTACATTAAATGCCTTCATTCAGGTCATCCAAAAAAATATTGAACGGGACAGGCCCCAATACTGACCCATGGGGAACAGCACTTGTGACTGTTTGACAGCTGAATTTAATCATAGTTAGACACCACTAGTATCAAGTAGAAAAGTAGACCTGTCTTCCAAAAGATTTCCTAACAATACTGTAGCACCCAAGTATAGCACCACTAAGATGAAATTTTTTTTATTTTATTTTTTTTTCCTGTATTCATTGTTTCCAGGAAGTCATCAGGAATTTACCAAACTGCTATCTCTATTATTTCCTTTGTATTTAAGTATTTAAATCAGTATCTGTTTTAGTAACAGAGAGAACAAAGTTGAGAAATTGTTGCTTAATCTCAGTAAATAAGGGCAGAATTGTAATAGTGACAACAGAAGACTCTCAGTTACCGGTACAAAAATGTGGCAACCTGATAGAAAGGGCTAATGAAGGAATTCAATTTGAGTTAAATTTCATTAACCTGAGCTTTTCCCCAAAACAAAGAATATATATGTATGTGTGTGTGTGTGTGTGTGTGTGTGTGTGTCCAATGATGTAAAGACTAGGCTTATATCCTAATTTGGAAATTAATTTTGTTAACCAATTAATTTAGTTGGAACAAAGCTATTTAGAAAAAAATAAAATAAAATAAAATAAATTTAAAAAGCTGGCAAAGAGATGAAATTAGATGTGGTAATGTGGTAAGAATGGAATGGGTCCTGTGTTTCTTGTGGTCATATCTGACTTAATCATTATGTAGGTTAGGTTTCTGTTTTAAATGGATCAATATATTTGATGATTGCTTTGTTTCCACGTTGTTGCTTTTAGGATGAAATCCTGCCATTCTAAATTTCTTCTACTATAGAATCTATAACTACTACTAACAGTAGCATTGCTGAGGTGAAGAGACCTGGTTATACTTCAGAGGGTGAACAGTCTGATGTGTACCATTCAGCGCTTCATCCTTTAGCTATACCTGATTCTTAACTGTAGTGTTTTTCTTGGACTTGCTCTTAAATCATTCCCCTGGCCATATGCTGGACGGTCCTCTGAAATTCAGATTGCCTGGCAAAGATACATGAATATAGGTCACAAATAGTCACAAATATAGTTTGTGACTAAATACTCCAGGTTGAAGTATTTAGTATTAGGCTTAAATAGCTTTAAGGGAGGATTATGTTTATATAAAAATACTTTTAAAAATACTTTGACAACTCTGGCCTAGATATATCATTCCAGCACTTAGTTTCTATTAAGAACCCATTTTCTTTGACCAATGTTGAAAGACAGGAAAAGACATAAACCTCCATATTATCCCTCTGCAATTACTTAAGCAAAGTACTTTAAGCCACAGACCAAGAGTGACCTGCTTCTACAGCTGCTGAAAGTGTAATTTTGTCACTTGGCTTTATGACCTTGCCTACTAAAAAATGTTTCTGGGAAATGGAAAATTCTGGCACCTAAAGCAAATAAAAACTGTTAAGTAGTTCCTCCCCTACTCTCTGTTGAAATATAGACTTTCTTTTGTAGGTCGAGGCTGTGAAAGAATAGAAATACATGACAAGAAAAGTTCTAACACACTTTTTTTTTTTTTCTTTTTTAATTTTTTTTAAAGTTATTTTTGTCTCATTTATTTTTTTCTTCTCCCAAGAGAATTTATCTTTCAGTCATGCTAAGTGTCATTTTTCACAAATGAATAGCTTTGTCCTAGTTATAGAAAATGTTCTTTCTGGCTATAAAAATGACAAATATTTCAGGATTTTTTTATTTTTTTCTTGTGGGACCGAAGGGGAATAAAATTCAACTTTCTTGCTATCACTGGGGGCAGGAGGTCAGATGTAATTTGTACGTTTTAGATTTCCACCCAAATAAATGTTGTTTTTCCAAGAAGGTACCGTTTCAAAATGAAAAATTAGAAGAAAGCAGTTGCCATACTGAAAGACACAAAACCACAAATCGCTTTAGGGAAAAAAAAATATATATATATATATATATATATATATATATATATATATATACACATACATATATATATATAATATATATATACATACATATATATTATATATATATGTATATATAATATAAATGTATTTGACATTTTCATAAATTTTCTGTATCTATCTGGGAAATTGTTGATAGAACAAGCTAACAACATAGAAAATTATTTCAAATTCTAACAGTGGCATAACTTCACTTCTGAAATAAATGCAGACATTATTTGAGAATGAGGTAGCAGCATTTTTTTTTAAATTACCTCAGAAAAGCTGGGATTTTCTGTCCTGTCACACTGCACAGCCTTTAAGCCTCTGTGTTTCTGCTATGCTTCCAGCATGCTGCGAAATACATAAGCACCATTTAATATGTGAAGGATTGTCTCAGAGTGAGACATAAGTTCCATAGTAGACACAAACAAGGAAGTAATATGCACAGTGAGAAATTAAACTCAGGTTTTCCTAGTAGAGCTAATTAAGCACTATTTGTTTAATTGTATGCTTGGTTTGGTTTCCTAATACAAACTATTTAACAAGTATGAATGAATGTTTCTGTGAGTCATTTTATTTTATTTTTATTATTATTATTTTTAACTTGAGTAGAATACTTATTCATTGTACCCATGAGAAAAATTTGAAATCCAGGCTACCCAGTTATTTCAACAACAAAAGTTTTCTTCATAATTTTTGAAACAATGACTGTTTTGAAGCTTCCCTGGAGTGACTGAGTCCCATTTTTTGTTCAGCCCACAGAAAAGATGTCTCACACGAGACATCACTTCAGCCCATGGCTTCCTTGTGAGTCAGGAGTACTTATCTCCTTTATCTGAAGAACAGAGTGATAAAGCCTGAGGAAATGACATGAATGTGACACACAGAAGGTTCATGTTGGTTATCAGGAGGAGGTTCTTCACTAAGAGAGCTGCTGAACCCTGGAACAGGCTGCCCTGGGAAGCATTCATGTCTAAGCACAGCTGTACATGTTACCTCTTATTTTAAGGTAAAAACTGGGGGGAAGTCCTGTTACTACCATCTAAATGCTCCTGGTGTATAAAGATGTTTTTGACTGTGGGCAGTCTCCTACTCAAGGAATATCTCGATCCTCCTCTCTTTAGGTGAGCTCAGAGTTAGATGTCATTTTTTTTTGTGTGTGATTTTTTATTTGTTTTGTCTTGTTTTTCACCATCTTTAGCTTAACTTGGATAGTGTCTAATTTTCTCTGGACTTCTACTTATAAGCACAAAGCATATTCAGTGTAAGGAAGTTGGCTTTTCTAACCAACAGTTGACAAAAAGAAGTTACAAGGGGTGGAAAAGGAAGCCCTCAGGAACAATACTTTAAATATACACAGAGATGCTTTCTCAATGACATTGAGAGCAAAAATGATCTCTTCCCGAACAGGGACTGAAAAGATGGAGAAACAGCAGATTCTTTATCAAAACAGGGTTAAATGCAGCCATTTGCATGTTCTTTCAAATGGAAAGAATTTTTCCTTTGTTCTTGCTTTCAGATTTCCTGATAATATCTATCACTATTATGCATTGTCCTATTTTCTTTTAATAACAACAAAGCATAATGAGATTTATTTTACAGAATTGGTAAATTCTTAAGAAAATGAAAATGCAAAAACCACAATTAACCTGAGCTGGTTAATCTCCTCTACATCTTAATTTAGTATATTCACCATTTTTCAGTATGAGTTTGACCCTTCCATATTAGCCAGTGATTTCAAGGCCTATGATGAAAAGATACAGATTCATTCAGAGAGAGATAAGCAAATCCCAGAGAGCCTGAGGATTTATGAAATCTGTTTATCACTGAACCTCCCTAGTCCTCCACTGATCAACGCCTGTAATTAGGAAAATATTTTCTCAGAAACAAATGAGAATCTACCCTAAAATACCAACAATACGTCTGTAGCTGAAAATAAGAAGAATCACAGCCTGTCTTTTGTGTTTCTATTTACATCTTCTTTATTCTGCTACAGTGTAAATGACAATGAAGTCTTTGGCATTTTATTTCCATTCTGCTCATGCAGTGGATTTTTATTTTCTTTATAACCTTCTTTTTAATGGACTTTCTTTAACCTTTCACTCATTGGTGGAGATAAATCAGGAATGAATTTGGACCTGGTCTTCTGTGTAAATGATGATTTGTATCATGCAAACTGAGCAAAATCACATGGAGAAATAGGAGATGCCAGTCAGGATTATAAATAGGAATTTTCTGAAGAAGGTGACTGTGCTAAGAATATAATTTTCCAAGTAGTGTGCATGGCTTGCAACAGAATAAGCATAATCAGGTCACGAAATACAATATCTTTTTAATGGCTTTATGTATGTTTTGAGAGAAATAGACCTATAAAACTCTCTGAGGAAAGAAATAATAAAGGAGTTAGAAATGTGTTCCTCCAAGAGTTTCCTGTAAGATACACCCAGAGAAAATATATTTTATAAATTAATCCAATTTACTAATTCTCATCATTCTTAATCAAAATGAACAAAATGGCAATGCAGAAATACATATTATCTTTAAAAAGAGTGTTTAAACTTTGTCTAGTCCCAGACATAAATATATATGTGCCTTCTCAGATTTGGTCAAGTACAGGAAGCAAATGTGATTGCTAACTCTTGTCTTCAGTCTGAACCACAGATTTCCAGTTCCCCTGTTACTACATGGAACTAGGAATCCAAACTAGCTCATGCTTTCAGGATATTCGAGGCGATGCAGCTCAAATTACAATTAGAATTTTTGTTTTAAGCAAAATTTTAGCATTCATGTCATTCCATGGAATGGAGGATTGCTGAGATGGACTTAAATGCATGAAATGAGCACCTCAGTTAGATTTCCAACCTCCTATGGTGTAGAACCTTCTTAACAACCTTGACTGGGCTTTTACAGAAATGAGAAGTTTGGAGAAAATGGAACTGCAAATACTTAAGCATATATGCATGTGTGCGTGATCACATATAAATTATATATATTTCTGAATCCAATGAGGAGAGCTCTCTCCTATCCTGAGAACTCAGGCCGGTTAATAGATGTAAGACTATCTGTAATGAGCACAAGCCTCAGCAAAAAGTGCTTCCTAAAAAAAAAATTAAAAAATGCTGTTTTGGTCCCACTCGGGGTCTCTCTCTATTGCTGTTATTTTATCCTCATTTCTCAGATTTTGTCTTTTTTTTTTTTTTTTTTTTTTTTTTTTGTCTAAATTAATCTTTCTATGATTCGGGGATTAAGTTTTGGGGGGTAGGGGCAGGGAGGGGGAAAGTAGACAGTTCATGGTTAAACCCCTCTTTATGTGGTCAACATGGTGACCTGCGGGTGACATAAGGGGATTTTGATAGCTTCCTTGGTCCTCTATTGACAACTCATGTTTCTTTTGAAAGGGTAATCCTAGCACCTGCCTGTCTTCTATAAAGCACTTTGAAATCCTATTTTATGCTTTGGACAGACACTGTTATGTAGTCAAAAGGATGGTTCCAACTGAGTGACGGGCCTCAGTGGGGGTCCTGCAGTGGTTCCCCAAGGCTCAGGCTGCTTGTCACCACTGCACACAGTGAGCAGAGTGACAGCCCTTAATGAGAACGACTGTAGCAGGCTGCAGCCTAATAAAACTAATCCTATTTACAGCCTGCCCTGAGATATTGCTCTGAGTTGAAAAGTTCACCTGTGGCAGTTTCCTGGCCTTGTCACCTTTCCCGCCCTTTCCCTTGCATATAGCTGAAAGGCTTTGGGTTTTTATTAGATGGAAAATAGAAATAATAAAGGAAAAAAGAATAGAAACTAAAGCATACTCTTGAATATGGCAAAGTCCCATCTCTCTGATCCTAACAGCAGCACATTTTAGTCTCCCTGTCAGAAAGACAAAGCAGTTCGTATAAACCTAATCTGCAATATTACATATGCTTTGTATGTGGCTGATATTATCTCCTATCCATGGGCATTCAATCCTAACTTAATTAACTTGGCAAGCAGAAGCATTGTGCTGTGGCACAGTCAGTATCTTGTTATGCTCACAGATCAACATACCCAGCTGGGTATCAAGACTCTTCAGCTGCCCTCACTTTTGATCTGACAATAAATCCATCCTGCAACCCCACAGAACAGGACTTTGTATAACCACTTTCTAAGTATTTGGCAGACTTTTCCCAATTTTTCTGTAAAACTGAAAGTCTTCTCTACTCTCCAAATGAACCTGAATAAAGCCTCATTTTTCATTGTTTGAATTTATTTTTTAGACCATTGTTTAACAAGAGTCAAAAATAAACACTATAAGAAGATACTGGAATCTGTTATAAGGATTTGATTTGCATAATAGCATTCATGCAGTACTGGATTTGGACTTCAATTGTGGGGCATAAATACAAAGAATCCTCTCTTATATGATTTGCCACATTAATGTGAACAAGAGAGACACTGAGATTGATAGACAAGATTTTTAATTAAGGGAATGGGTGTCTTTAAAGTGGGTCTTCTTTTGAGACTTGTTTTCCAGGAATCAGCACTCTTTTCTCTTGACTAGTGCCCAAATTCTGATCTGCCAAAAAAAACAAAGCAAAAGAATAGCTAAAGCATACAGCATGTCTAGATGACTAAAATAATTAAAATAAGTACTTACAATAAACTCCCATACTATGAAAATAACCTTATTAAATTATCAAAATTATGTAATAAATTACCTTATTTTCAGTAAATCTAAAGGTTTTTTTTTTGGTTTTTGTTTTTTTTTTTTTCTTTTACATTCTGAAAGGACTGTAACTGAAAAATCTTTCAAATGAAAAAAATACTTTCTTTAGAACAGCAGATTTGAGCAACCAAAATTTGATAGTGGTCAGGTAATATGGTGAACATTTTGAATTATAAGCACTGCCAACACATTTACAGCCAAATTTTGAGCAAGATGAACTTCACCTAGAACTTGAATATCACTCCTATAGAGAAGTGTGGTTACAAGCAGTGTCTCTCAGGGGCTGGTCATGGGACCGATGTTCTTCAGCACCTTCATCAGTGACATAGATGATGGCATCAAGTGCACCCTTGGCAAGTTTGCAGATGACACCAAGCTGAGCAGTGTGGTTGATATACTGGAAGGGAAACATCAGAGAACTGGACAGGTTAGAGAGGTGGGCCCATGAAAACCTGTTGAAAAATGAGGTTCAGTATGGCCAAGTGCAGGGTGCTGAACTTGAGTCAGAGCAATCCCAGGCATTTATACAAACTGGGGGAAGATCTCCTTGAGAGCAGCCCTGTGGAGAAGGACTTGGGGGTTGTGGTGGACGAGAAGCTGGGCATGAGCCAGCAGTGTCCGCTTGCAGCCTGGAAGGCCAACTGTGTTCTGGACTGCATTAAAAGAAGAGTGGCCAGCAGGGAGTGGGAGGTGATGGTCCCCCTCTACTTGGCCCTCATGAGGCCCCATTTGGAGTACTGCGTCCAGGCCTGGTGCACCCAGCACAATAAAGATGCAGAGCTCTCTAGAGCAGGGCCACTAAGATGATTAGAGGGCTAGTGCATCTGTCCAATGAAGAAAGGTTGAGGGAACTGGGATTATTTAGCTTGGAGAAAAGAAAGCTCTGGAGAGACCTCATTGTGGCCTTTCAGTACTTGAAGGGAGGATATAAACAGGAGGGGGTGCAACTGTTTACAAAGGTGGATAGTGTTAGGACAAGGATAAATAGTTTTAAACCGAGACAGTGGAGGCTTAGGCTAAATATTAAGAGGAAGATTTTCATGCAGTGGGTGGTGACACACTGGAACAGGGTGGCCAAGGAGGCTGTGGATGCCTCATCCCTGGAGGCATCCAAGGCCAGAGTGGATGTGGCCCTGGCCAGCCTGGTCTGATGGTTGGTAACCCTGCACATTACAGAGGGGCTGAAAATGGATAATCATTATTGTCCTTTCAAACCCAGGCAATTCTGTGATTCTATAAAGTGAGAAAGACCAGAAAATCCCAAAAGAGAGGAATTCCACATCAAAATCTTTTGTGGCACTTTGTTTTGGGACAAGTAAAAATCTATATAAGCGCTACTCAAATTTCTAGTTTTCTGTTTTTAATGTTAACAGTATATTATAAGTCTACAAGGTGTTTTTCTGTTTTTTTACTTTTGCAGAAGAAAAAAAAAAAAGTTGTTTAAGTGAATGTAAATAAATATGTTTGGAACAGAGTTTCTTTGAGATGTTAAATATTCATTTGGAAACCTAAATATTGGAAGCAAAAGAAGAAAGTCTGTCTGCCTCAGAGAAAACTCATTACAAAAACTGCTCTTTAGACTATAAACACCTCAAAAGATTTACAAGATATATTTTAATTAACTTCTGCAGGAACCCTTCAAGTAAAGATCACTACAAAATAAATAAATGAATAAATCATTTGATTGTAAAATTCAAATATGATTTCAAGCATTGTAGATCTCATCCAAAGTTCACCAGGAACACACTCAGGCTGCTTCTAGACTCACTTTGAGCTATAAAAACAGAAAGAAAAACTGATTGAAATAGTACCTTCAGAATCAGATTTTTCTAATTAAAAATGGATTTGTACAAAGCTCCAGACAAAATGCCATTCACACATCAGTCATTGTGGAATTTATGCATTGAGAACACAGTGGATTTAACTTTCCTAGTAGCAACAATTCAACTAAATACATAATTATGTCTGATAAGTTGCTAAGCATCTTTATTTTGTTACATCTGGTAGCTGAAAGCTAAAGATTAGGAAATTTGCAGGAAGTTCACTTGGTACTTTGCCAGTCACGCCTTCCATCAAAATTGGAGTGAATTATTCAGGGAATAACTGAGATTACTCACAGGTAATGATGCTAAATGTGATTGAGCTGTTCATTTTTATTATTATTATTTTCCTTGAAGGTGTTTATTTCACAGAAGCCCATCAACTTGAGGGTAAAAAACAAAAACAAAAACACACAAAAAAAAACAAAACAAAGGACTATTTTCTTTTTTAACAAATTGTATGAAATTGAAGCATAGAGGAAATTATCATCTTGATTTCCTTTCCCTGACCAAATCCAAAGCATACGATCTAATGAGTTGTTTAGGGTATAGAAGGCATCCATCTAAGTTGTGACTAAAAGTCCTTTCACTAGTCAATGTTCAAAAATCAATGCCCTCTAGTACTCTTTGGTCTGTCCTAATGTGGATGGTGTAAGGCCATGAATAACACGCTGTTGCTATCTCACCAAGGATGCAGAGAACATAAATGATGACCTTAGTGAGTGACTCCTTAAACTTGACTTATGTCTTTTAATTGTACATTATGCTCAGGGTACAGTTCCGTCTTTCAGTGTTATGGTATTTGGGTTTTTTTTCTTTTCTTTTTTTTTTTTTTTTTTTTCAATCACAAGATCTTTGCTGCATAAGGCAGATATGTCTGAAGATTTTTCTAACATTAGATGAGTCCTATTTTAACAGTCGTATTCAGATGCAGATATTTCCGTTGTAAACATCTGGAAGATTCTTGAATTTACTGCTGAATCCTCCTCCTTACTGTACACTTTAGCTGAGGTGGCTCTTACTTAGATCAATAAGATACGAGAGATTTCATCTGGGGTCCCTCTGATATGCTGAGTGAGCATGACTGAGAGTCTCCTTTAATCATCCTGGATGAAATAAGGATTTAGTTTTTTCCTAATTCTCTCAACTGAAACACTGCAGAAACAAATTCCTTCTAATGGTTTAACTCGCAGTCTAATGAGGTATAAAGACAGGCAGTGTTGTAAAACTGTCTCACACTAGTTTTTTGTACTTTTCTCCATACATTTTTCTTATGATACCCAGAACATAAAAGCTGTCTCAGAACCCATTTATGTGACAAGTATAGCAAGAAATGGGTTAGGTCATGACAAACTGGAATGAGAGGCTATTTTCAAACACAGTGGCAGCCTTTTCATATTTCCACCTCTTGGGATATAAAAGTTTTACATATGTTTCCCCTTCTCTGGTATGGGTCCTCTGTGCTATGCTCATTCTAAAACAAAGCAGTTCCCCACTTAGAAACTTTTTTTTCAGCTGCTTAGAAGAGGAGCAATGGATTAGGTTCAAGAAATTATGAGTAAGAGCAATTAAGTTAACTGCCATTGTCTGACATCAGAGGGCATATGATAAAGTTGACAGCTGATTTTCTACAGCATTTCATCTGCATTTCATCTTTTCTAGGAAGAAACAAAAACATGCAAAGTGATGTTTATTTTTTCTCCCTATAAACTCCAGTTGGCGTGGTCTTTTTTGGTTTACAGTTTTACCCTTACAGGCATGGGTTTCACCTTTACAAACTTTCAGAAGTGAAGAGATGAAAATGCAACACTATTGCATCTAATAGTTGTAATCTAGTCCCTCCATTGCTGTACTGGAGAAAATTAGTGTCATGGTGATGAAATCCAGCGATATCACAATTTCAAGTGATGCAGTAGTAGCCATGGCAACAAGGTATTCCCTTCCAGTAAATGCCTGTAATGGTGCTTTTAAGATTGTACATCAAAGCCAAAGCATACCACTGAATCACCCTGGAGCAACTACTGACTTCAAAGCAAAAAGGTCAGAACAATAGGTTATTCACAAACAGAGAATAATTCTTTTCCAGTTTACAAGTTTTTCTTTGGGATATGCTCCAAGATAAAAGTGGGAACAATACAGTGGATGGAGAATTTAGCTGTCTACTCTGAGGTTGCTGTAGCACCCCCTACGCTTTCCTGACTTTTTACATGTCTGATACTACTCTCATGGGCATGATGTTCACTGCTGTCCCTTTGAGCTCTACAACAGTCTGTGATTCAGGCTGACAAGGGAGGAGATTTACAGAAATAAGAGGGATCTGGGGCAGATGGTCTGTTCTTTGTTTTGTTTTGTTTCATTTTGTTTGTTTGTTTTCTAGTCTGGCTAGTCATTCTACTAGCTTCATTATGAAATGTTAACACTAAACTAAGAGACCAGTTGCTGGAAAAAAAGCTGCGGAAGGAAAAAATATAGAAAGGAACTGGCTTTAAAAATCAAACAAGCAAACAAAATACAACCTGTCTGAGGAATGTTAGTGTTTTGCAAAGAATGCTGAGCTTATTGTTAAATAATTCTGCAACCCCACAAATGCAATTTGAAACAGAATTTCTTCTTACAGATGAGTGTTCCTTTGTGCATCATTAGCATAGTAGTAAAGCCCATTGCCTTTCTTGAAAATGAAGTTGCACGCTTCTCATTTTGAAAATTATTTCTGTTAAGCATCACAGAAGAAGTCATTCTTTTTCTTCCTCACTCTTTTTTTTTTTTTCTTTTTTTTCTTTTCCTGAAACATCTTATTTTTAAACTGACATCATTACAATTCATTACACCTTGTCACATGGTGGTTGTAATGCCCAGGGCAGGAAACTGGTGTTTCAAAGGTATCAAATTAGCAATAACCACGATTAGTTTAATTACTCATAATAAATATTTGGCTGAATGCTTGAAATGACTTACTAAGAGGTCACGGATTGCTTTTTGGGTTTTTGTTTGTTTGTTTGTTTGTTCACTTGCTGTTTTTGCTTTGTTTTGTTTTGGTTTTGTGATTGGATTCCCTATGTGGCAAATACTTTTTTTTTTTATTTTAATATGTTTTTATTTCTTTGTCTATATGTATGTATGTGCGTGGAAACAAATCATAATTCAGAGACAGAATCATACACGTAATGAGAGGAATTCACAGTTAGCTTTTTAAATACTGGGACATCAATTATGAGTTTGTTTCCAACATCTGGAAACTTCAAGTCAACTGTTGAGAAATTTACCAGATTTGATTTAATGGTTTTCCAGACTATCAGATTATTTGTGTTTCTTTTCCATTTTCTGTTGGAAGAAATTTACCAATACACTATTTCTCTGTAAAGCCTTTGCTTTCTTTGCTTGAATCATAATATTATTATTATTTATTATTATTAGTGAAGGGATAATAGAAGTTTTGGTGTATGTTTGCAGAGGAGATAAGTAGATCACATAAACAAAAGAAAGATAATAGCAATGAGTTGACATAAACCTAAATTTGAAATTCACATCTTTGAATAATGAAACAAACAAACAAACAAACAGATGAACAAACAAAACTTTAGAATTTTGTACTTTTTAGTTGCGAGTCTGTGATGGAGTTTCCTAAACTAAATTGTTACTGTTTCAGTAGGTCTCCAAAGCCACAGGCTTTTAGACGTCAAAGTCACTCTGCAGTGAGAAAGAAATACTAAGATTCAGATTTTCATGGATCCTGGCAAGCAGCTGAGATCTTTCCCTTCAGCTCTTCACAGTGATAAATTCTCTTTTTATTTAGTTCCAGTATCTAGACTTTCATCGCCATAGCCATCTTTTGTGAAGATCTCTTGAATATGCTGAAAGCTTAGTTTAGAGTGAGGTTTGCATTCACTGCTGATTAATTCTATTAGATTTCTGTGGAGTTTTTCTTGCATGTGTGTGTTTTTCTTAATCAGAGGAGATGAGGATACAATTGATTTTTTCAGAAGGTTAGTATCTCATCCTGCTTAGTCACCAGACCTGTTTAAAATAAAATATAAAATGAAAGAAATCATGTTCAATTTCAACTTTTTAAACAACCTTTTTCAAGATGGCAAATTATATAATTAGAAGATAAACACTGTTGAGAAGACAAACATTAATCTTCATAAAAGCTTTCACTCAAAGTAAATCATGTGCTGTTCAGTACTGCTCCAAATTGTGGTCTTCTTATCCATATAAAGGTCAATAACTGTGGTCCAGTAATTGTATACTTGTAATGCTGTTTGTCTGACTCTCATTTGAGAAATGCGATTTAATTAAGATTCCACATGTTATCCATTTGTTTCAAGGAAAAACTGAGAAGCACTAGATCTGACATTCAAAGCAAGATCAATACCTTTGTAGAACATTTAAACATCTAAGGTAATATCACAGGACTGGAGTAATTCATGTTACATGCAAAGATCTAATTAGAGATGCAAGAGGAGTATGAATTGTATTTCTTCATTACTTAGCCTGCACTTTATGGTTCTGCTCATACAAGACTATTGATTAAATGTTCATGTCTCTTATAGTTCCCCCCCTCCAATCATAAGAAATAAGAGTTAAGAGGGATGAAATATTTTCATTACTTGTATAAAAGGCACTCAAGGTCAGATGCAGATAAGGAGAAGCATGGAAATGGAAACGCTTGGTTTCCACAGCACTAAGCAGTGATTTATTATTATTTTTTACTTTATTATTATTATTATTATTATTTTTAGGAAATATTTTTAGGAATTATTTTAGGAAATATTTTAGGAATTTCTGTCAAAGGGATATTAATATTGTTCTCATATGTTTTAAAACTGTTAAATTTGGTGAGCTCATAATATCTGAACATAAAAGTTTCTTCAACCCCTGTGAAGGATACAAAGGACCAAACATTGACAGTTCATTCAAAAGCCAAGATACCTCACCCTCAATAGAGAACCATTCATCCCAGAGAGACAATTCAGGAACTAAAATATAATCCAACAATGAACCAAAAGGCTGACAGATTACAAAACATTATCTTGTGCACCTTTCTGCTTTAACAAGGAAACTCACTAAGCTTCTTAAATTCATCCAGTGCTGGAATCCTATTCAATAACCTCTGTGGAACTCGAGTGATTCATTTGTTATTAAAAAGATTTTTCTCTATCATCTTTCTGAAGTGGAAACCTCTTATTTCTTGACATTCCTAGCTTTGAGGTGGAGCCTGTATCATTCCATTTCTCACCGCTGCATTTATTAATGTATCCAAAGACAATTATCCCATTCTTAGCAAATACTTGTTGGAAAGTGGCTGTTGGTCCTGGATTCATCTCCTTTCAGAATCTAATTGAAATCTCTGTGTCAGAGATCTGGTTGACAAGTTAAGGTGAGTAAGCTCATCCACAAAACTTTTGAATGTTAATTGAAATTAATAAAGTCACACTGGATGATACTAAGGTTAAGTGTTTTGTTTTAGAAGGCTTTATAGTCATTATATCATGGGGCAATAAAATTATAAAGAGATGGAGATAGGGAAAAAAAAAAGCAAGTACAGTTACATAGGTCATTTTTCTGTCTGCAGATGGAAGTCAAGAAATGAACAAGTAAGCCCTGAAATAATTTTGAAATGGTCAGGTATCAGCCTTACAGCTAAAACCACTTATTCCAAAAGGCAGCGAATGGCTATTTTGGAGGGAAGAATTCAAGAGAGGGATAAAGACACTGTTAGAATAAATGAGAGAAGTAGCTAAGCTCCTTTCATCAGACTTCCACAGGATTAAAAGGCTGAAGCTTCACCTCCCTTCGTTAACAAGGAAAAGCATCCAGAGCATCATCAAAAAAGGACCGGTCCTCTTGCTACTGTTCTCTGGTATACATGTTTATGCTCAAAACAGAAAACATAAGACAATTCCAGAGTATAAACATTAAATACTTTAGTTAGTAGCCATTCCTTAGAAATCTCTGACCTGATATAGCCTAGGAAGTGTCATCTGATCTGCAGTTGCACTCTCCTTTAGATCCTGTGTGAAATCTGGCAGTGCCATGCAGGTGTTTTAGATACTTCAGGTTATCTCAAATAATACCAGACATTCCTGAGTATTGACAACTTATTTTTTTAACATATTATTTATTTATTTATTTTCAATGGAAACAGTTCTGCTAACACAGGATGTTCTGGTTACTTCAGAGGGCCAAGATTGTTTCCTGTTTGTCACGTTGCCTTGTCAGCAAAGAACTAAGGGTGCACAAAATACTGGGAGGGGACAGAGACAAGACAGAAAGCCAAACTGACTAGAGGGATATTCCATACCAAGTCGTGTCATGCTCAGATATAATAGCTAGTAGAATTAAAAGGAATGGATTGGATATTCAAAGTGATGATGTTTGTCTTCCCAAGAAATCATGATGAATCCTGCTTTCGTAGAAGTGGGTGAAATGATAGGAAATAATGAATTCCTTGTTTTGCTTCATTTCTGTGTATAGTTTTTGCTTTATCTATATAATTGTCTTTACCTGAACCCTTAGTTCACACATTTTTACCTTCCTGAATCTGTCCCCCATATATCTGGAGGAAGTGATGCTGAGCTTCCTGCCAGGGTTAAACCACAGCAGTCCCTTTTGGTGACCATCACAGGGCACAGAGGGTTGAGAAGATGTTGGAGTTGGAATGTGGAGAGTGCTAGGTAAAATGTGTGTATGTTATAGCTGTTTATCTGCTAATTGTCAGACTTCTGTGCTTTTCATGGGACTTACTTGCCTTACTAGATTTTAGAGTCCAGTGCTTGCTAGAATATGGAACTCAGTTACAGAGGGACAGCAGCAATGTCCTGGCTGTGTGCCAGCTCAGGCTCATGGCCATGGCTGTTATCAAAATGTTTCCAGGCACAGCAAAACAAGATGATAAGGAGCAGAGCAAACAGCAGAAGCAGAAGCAGCCAGTAAGAAGCACTGGACTTTGAAATACATGTCAGGCAATTCATTTGCTGCTTCCCATCAGCAGACAGATTGTTCAACCACATCCAGGAAAGGCTCATCGCGCACAACAGTTTCTTGCAAAGACAAATACCATCATTCTGAACACCCCCTTTTTCCTTCTTTCCCCCATCTTTTATTGTTAAACATTATTCTTTTTGGTATGTAATATCACTTGGCTAGTCTAGGTCAGCTTCCTGGTTGTGCCCCTCCCAAATCCTGGCTGTCAGAGCAGCACAAGAAACAGAAAAGCTCTTGCCTCTTTGTAAGAGCTGCTCTGCAACCGAACTAAAATGTTGGTGCATTATCAACATGTTTTATTAAAATAATAAAACAAAAAACAAACAAACAAAACAAGGCAAAAAGAAAAAAAAAAAAAACCCAACCAAAAAAAACCCACAGCATCATGCTAGTCTCTATGAGAAAAAAAATTAACTCTATCCCAGCCAAAACTTTGATAGCCAGATAGACACATAAAGACGCAATCCCAGAATAACTAGAAATGCATCAGTGTAACATCAGAAAAAGGGTGTCTGTCTTTAGCTTGCAGCAAATTATTTTATCTTGCAACAAATTATTGGCAGGGGGGTTGGACTCGATGATCTCTAGAGGTCCCTTCCAACCCCTACAATTCTGTGAAATAAGCAAATAAAGCCTTTTTTGATAATAAATTGTCATTGTTTCTTTGGAGGTTTCTTCACCAGTGGTGGAGGCACAGCTAATAGGACCAGATATGATGCTTCATAGAATAGACAGAAATATATTTGGATTTAGGAGCACAAGTTGTGTTATGAAACAGGTATTTTTACGTACATTGCAATGCCATTTTAAGACATGAAGTCCTACATAGATTATTGTGGCCTTCTTATTCAAACCTTCTTTTCAAAAACAGAAATATTCCTAAAGATATATTTTGACCTAGAAAAGCCTAGTTTCCTAGAATTTAATTTTGTTTCCTGGTGAGTTTCAAAAAATACGTCATGGACTGGAATGTAATTGCTACATGCATATTTACTACTATACATGGGAAAAAATAAATAAAATATAAACAAACAAATAAATAAATAAATTGTCTTGCTAATCTATTTCTATGGCACCCATGTTAAACACAAGTATTTATATTTCTGTATTTGTATGCTTTCTATACTATCACTGACCTTGTATTCTTTTGCTTTCACTCAAAATATGAATAAGATAATAAGAAGATATGGTGAACAGATGACATTTTCTTTAATATGTTTAAGGAAAGTATCTTTAATAGCAATGTATTTGAGGAAAATGCAATATTTAAGAAAGGTGTTTATCAAAGCAGGCTTCAGAAAAAGACATTTTTTATATTTTTTTTTCATGAGATAACGGGGCTAAACGTGATAAAGGATATTTTGTTTTGTTTTTTTAAGAGAAGAAATAACACTAAAATTTATCTTGCTAGCACAAGTAATATTTAATAATAAGCCTCAGAAAATGTGGAGCTTTGGAGGTTTGATTTTAGGGATTTTTTATTTTTTGTATGAGTTGAAATAATATAAAAATGAATATTATGCAACAGCCTTCTGGAATACATTTACTGATAATGGAAATAAGGCTGGCCAATTCACTGAGGTTATACACTGAAGAGTTCTGCACTGTATTAAAAATTACTGAGTCTTTCAGAAGTAAGCTAATGCACTGCATATAGTCGTTCACGTTCTGTAACCATTAAACTAAATAGAACACTATTTCATGCATGATTTCACTCAGCTAGATGCAATAGTAGGCCCAAATAGTCAATGGATAATAGTGGCAGAGAAAAAAAACAAGCAGGTAGAAAACAAATTTATCCTTGTGTTTTGTGTCATTTCAATGTGACTTCAAATCAGAGAATCACAGGATCTGCAAGGTTGGAAAAGACATCCAAGATCATCTAGTCCAACTGTCCACCTACCACCAATATTTCTCCTTGCCTTATTAGAGGTCATTATGGACACACTTGCCATGTGGGTAAAATGTTGTCATGAAAAATAGAACCAGCTGCTAGCACTATAATTGTCTCCAACACTGCTGGGAAGAAACATGTTAAAAGCAGCTACTGATTTTTTATCCTTTCCTATTTATTTTGGTAAATTCTTTAGGGTTCTTCCAGGATCTTTGAAAGCATCAGTTTGTTGTGTGTGGGCAGGCTCCAAAGCCCCATAACAAATGACAAAGTTTACCTGAAATTACCTGTCTTATATATATATATGTATATATATATATATATATGTAATTATTTTTTTCCCCGAACAATATTAAAGTGCTATACATGTTTGCCTTCTCCTTGGTCACTGCTGTATCTCCCCATTAGTTGTCTCACAAGGGAAAGTAAATATGTTTCTTGAGATATTTTTGCATTCTGAGCTCTGCTGGAGGTATTCTAGCTACTTCTGTTTATATAAATAGAACATTCATGTTTTCTATGTTTAAAGAAAGGTAGTGTAGCTGAAAGAGTAGCTTGTAGCTCAGCAGATCAACAATCAAAAATTCTTCTGGATCAAGAACTATATTTTAGTGTCAAATGAGCTGTGGTATGTCTCTTTATTTTATCAGCACCCAGATTAATAGTTTATATTAAGGTTAAATAAGGCCATGTGAATTGCATAAGAAACTGCATAACTCTGAAATTCAAAGAAGAGTCAGCTGGGCCCAGAGAGCTTAGTGAGATTTTTTCCATGCAGATTCTTTCTTTAATTTCCAGCAAGAAAGCGAATCAAACCCATATGTTTCAACTGCTCTAAATTCACACAAGAAATGATTTCTCTGTCTGTGTTACACATTGTTGCTGCAATTTTAAAAGAACAAATAATTTTCTAGTTTTTAATTCAAGTAAGTGATATTGGTGTTCATTAACAGAGTTTTGAGATCAACATTTTATTAAAACAAGATTAAATCATCTCAGAAAAGGAATTTTAGTATGTGTTATGGAGAATACTTAAAAAGAAAGGTTTAATGTACTACACATATTATGACATAATTGGTAAGCCTCAGTGTAATCCGTTGCAAACTTAGCATTTGACAGAAAATGCTTCAACAGTGCATGTTAAATAAAAACTGCATAAATACATAAGCCAGAAAGTTGTAAGAGTTCGTCTACTAACCAACTGTTCCTAATATTTCATTGAGCATCTCAAACTTATTATTTTCTATATATATATTTCTATACATTTTCTATGATATATTACCATGACATTTGTTAAAGTTGTGCTGGTTCACACTCCAGAAAAAAAATCATTTCTCAAATGATCATTAAAATGAAAGGCAAAGAAAAATGATGAATATCAATTTCTAGACCAAAATTAGAATCTTCTTTTGCAAAAATACTTACATCTTTAAAACTAATAGTTATATTAACTGAATATTAAACATTAAATATATATATAGTTATATGACTGGCTTAATACAAAAATAATTAGGTACCTGTGTTCTGCAGATCTCCAGTGTGTAAAAGATGTTGTGATTTGTTAGAGTATCTGACTCTAAAAACAGATATATTTTTTTTTCTGATGACTAACCTGCCATGGAACTTTACAGTTTTTAGCTTGCTTGTTTTTCATTTTTCTTTGTTTCTTTTTACATGTTTTTGCTTTGGTTGGTTGGTTGTTTTTTTTTTGTTTTTTTTTTTTTTGTTTGGTTGGTTGCTTTGGTTCTAGTTTGTTTGCTTGTTGTTTGGTTGACTGTCTGGTTTGTTTTGGTCAATACTGTAAGCTCCATTTTGGAGGACAGATGTCTGAGTGTATTTTTTCCAAGTGTTAAGAACAGCACATCAAACCATGCTACCCCATCATACAGTGATAGAATGATTTGGGTTGAAAGGGATCTTTAAGAACATCTCATTCCAACCCCATTGCTATAGGCAGGGATACCTCCCTCTAAACCAGTTTGCTCAAAGCTCCATCTAGCTTGGCCTTAAACACTTCCAGGGAGGGGGCATCCACAACCTCACTGGGCAATGTAATCCAGTGTCTCACCACCCTCACACTAAAGTTTTTCTTCCTAATATGTACTCTTCATGTTTAAAACCATTTCCCACTGTCCTAATTCTACATGCACTTACAAAAACTCCTCCCCAGATTTCCTGTAGGCCCCTTCAGGTACTGGAAGTTTGCTATAACTCTTTGGAGCCGTCTCCAGGCTGAAAAGCCCCTGGTCTCTCAGACTGCCCTCTTAAGGGAGGTGCTCCAGCCCTCTGATGACCTTCTTGTTCCTCCCCTGGACCTGTTCCAACAGCTTGATGTTCGGGGCCTCAGAACTGGATGCAGTACTCCAAGTGGGATGGGAGCAAGTGCTTATAATGTATGCAAAATGCTAAGATAACTATGTTTCTAAATAAATACAGGCAGATTTTCTATTTTTTTTTTTTATTATTTTACAAAATCTTGTAACTGTATATATATCACAAAAATATCCAGATTTGTTATTCCAGAACCAGCTGCCTTATGCTGTGGATGGCTGTGGATTAGAGAGATCATTATTAAAACTAGGCTTTAAATGCCTTTTACGTTCTGTTGTATGAATCTCTTTTACAGTTTTGCTACCTTGGAGGGGGGAAAAAAAATATATAAAAAAATAAAAAAAAGAAAAAAAAAGCAGGATGAAATGAAGCTTCCATCACAGCATGCTGTGGGAGACCTCAGTTCATTGCAATTCCATATTCCACACACTTCTGCATTTCCCCTGGAAGGAAGTGCATGGCCACAGAGGCGCAGCAGATGCTGAATGCTGATTGTCAAACTCTTGTGGCTACTTTAATTGTCCCCTTCCACCAGTCTGATATGTTGCAATGGTATGAAAGCAGTAGAGGAGGCCATCACTCAAGATCTCTGAACCTACTGTTCTGCCTGAAAATAAAAATGGATGTAATGAAAAAGAAAAGAGATTTCCACAGGCTCCTGACAATCTCATAAGCAAAATGTAACAGGGAATAAGAAGAGGAGGGGGAATTTCTGGCTCAGCAGTGGATTTGAGTTTATACCTGAAAGTTTCATAAGGCAGCTATGAGTGTTTTATGAGAGACAAGATCTTCAATAGTCAGGTTACAGCATGATGGACTTTGACATTTTGTAAAACCATAAAACGTGTCAGTAGCTTTAACAAGCACGAATGCTTTGACCTCCTGAGGTTTCTGTCCGATTTAGCCATAGCAACTGTTCAGTTCACGCAATTAATGGTTACATTCAGTCAAGGGAGGGAGGGAAAAGGGTGACAGGAAACATCACCATAAAACTAAGACAGCATTTCTTTCTTTTTTTTTTTTTTTTTTTTTTTTTTCCCCTGCTGTAACTGTCTTCCTTATCAGAAATGTCCCCCTCCCCACTTCATTCTCCACTCTATGTTAGATATTTTTGTAGCTATAATTTTCCCTTGGCACATATATTTTCAGGCCACATGCCCTATAAATGTGCCTTAATAGGATAATTCCAAGGAAGTCTGATTCTATGGCAAAAGCATCATGAAGATATTTAGCAGATATTTTATATTTTTACCTACTATACAAATTCTATATTAATCTGGTTGGTTTGTTACTTTTGTTGTGAGGATAAAACTGCTGATATCTGTAATTTAGGGACTTGGCTTTTCTCTAAAGAAGAAGTGTGCATTATCAACTTTTATTTCGACAAACAAACAAACAGAATAAACACATGGAGAATACAACCTCTCCTTGGAGGGTGGATATTTTTAGTTACTAGAAGAAAGGTGCCAGTTTACAGACAGCAATACAGGGCAGAATCATTTCCTTTCTTCGCACTGCTACAATTCAGATGAAGCATTATAAATCAGTAGGAGTCATTTATTGCCATCTTTCATGTGTCCATTTTCACATGATGGGAAAAGGAGAGGAAAATTCTCTTCAACAAACCTCAAGAATATAAGTTTTATAGAGTAGAAAGAGTCTGATGATCAGTCAGCAGTGTGTGTTGCAAAGGCAGCTTCATACTGTGCAACAGCATACAGCTTTGCATCTGTTCATCTACATGGAAAGAAAATTCAGATCTCAGGAATTAAGCACATTTTTACTTCTCTTCTGCCACTACATGATTCCATGCATTTGTTCCAAATTTTGGACTTTAGAACAATTTTTGCAACTGTCAGTGCATTGCTTTTATCTTCAGTTTATTAAGAAGGTGGGAGACATGAAGGTGGAGCCATTATATCTCGCTCTAACTTGTCATTTTTTGTCAGTGTGCGCATTGCTGTTGGAGATCTTTTTGACCCATTATAGATGTTTGTTCGTGCAGAAGAAAGAAATAGGATTTATTTATTTATTTGTTTGTTTATTTTTTAATATGAGAATATTCTAGGATACACATTATTATGCCTTTTTGAAAAGTTTATGTCAAATGTATATTGTACCATCTCTACAATAAAAATGTAGTTGTCAAAGCGTTTCTAAAGCTTCCTAGTGGAGTAGAAATGTGGCTGAGAACAATGTCTTTACAGCTCTGTATAAATAAGTACAAAGTTATTTATGCAATAACAAGGTCAAACAATCTGTGGAGTACTGCTTTATTTCCACCTTTGAAATAGTTTATTCACTGAGAGCAAGTCATATTAAGAGAATGATAAAAAAGAAGAGTGTATGGGGCAACAATAAACTCTCTTGTCATCCCTGTGGATAACTTTCTCTCAATAAACTCCCCACATTATTTCCTTCGATAATCTGTACTTTAAGAGAAAGCAGATACAAGACAATCTTTCCACAAATTTCACAAAAATACCTGAATATGCATTAAAACTCAGTTAACAGTTCATCTAGAGGTTTCCATCTCTACAGAGAATGTGATCCAGGGAAAGATTTCATTTCTTCAAATACACTCAGGTGGTATCTAGAGGTTAGCTGACTGGTGCATTCAGTCATTGCAAGATAAATTTTCTGTCTTATAAGAAAATACCTTCCCTATAGGTTACTGTTCTAGTTTTCTTTTCTTTTCTTTTATTTTATTTTATTTTATTTTATTTTTTTTTTTTTTCCTTCCAGTCCCTCACTGATCATGAAATCTTCCTACTGCCATGGAGCAATTTGTTTGTCAATTTCTCATAAACTTGAATAAATATTATGTGAATAAAACTGAAGAACAAATGTTGAAAACTGAAATCCCTACTTTTCATCAGTCTGTGTCCATTACAAAGAAATCTGTCTTTATTCTCAGAGCTGGTAAACAATTTAAAAGATAACACTGATAATTTTGATACCTGAAAATAGTAATACTTTTTACTTTTTCATTGTAAGAATTGACATTTATTCTTAACTAGTTAACGCTATTTTATTTTACATTATTCTAAAAGGCAAGATCCAGACATATGCTTACATTAATAATTTATAATACATTTTATCTTTGTAGCAGTTCCCATACAAGGTATATAAAGTGGAAGTGTTGGGAGTCAGAAAATAAACTTTTTCATACTCTTGCAAGGGAAATAAATATCATGGTGTTTCTCTTACAGATAAGGAAAATGTGTCATAAAGGATATAAGGGCTGTATTTTGGGGATTTAAACTGCTCTGCGACATTTTCTATGCAACACCTTTCACAAGCTCTCTTTACTAGGTTATAGAAGCTCTATGATTTCTTTGCTAAAAATCAAAGAGAGGTAACTGATTTTATATGTTTATATTTTCTCATATTATTTCTATAAATCAATGAGATGAATCTGTATAATTTGACAAAATTTATGCATATAATGAGTGACATTCCTACCAAAATATTTGTTTAGAAACCTATAACAATTCCTGACTAAGAAAGTTATGCTAAAGATTTTGTAATGCAGGCCTACTTGTATACTTCTCTTAGGCCATTATTTCTTATTTTTATTTTTTACAATCCTCCTTTTTTTTTTTTTCTTTCTTAGAATCTGTATCATACTTGTTTACATCTCTTTTCTGATAGCAGAGGTACATTAATTTTTCCTTCCTGGTTTACAAACATAAAGAAAGCAATTAGCTTTGTTGATGTTCTTCCTCTCATCTGAGACTCATCTCACCTGACTGTAGCCATTAAAAGATTAGTCATTTAATTAAGGTAGTCACCTAAATTTCCTCTCTAATGAGAGAACAATTCATCTCATACTTCTTAAAAATCTGCTTTAGGGTGGGATGAATTCCTCTCTGGTTGAACCTTGCTCTCCTATGACTACAGAGACAGTCTAAACATCAGGCTGTGTCTAGAAACACATAGTTTAACCTGAGTAGAATTGAATTAGACAAGAAAAAAAGCTTATTCAATAGCTTTTTTTGTTTGGTTTGGTTTGGTTTGGCCTGGTTTTCTTGTCGTTTTGTTTTAAGATTTTTTATTCATTGTGCTAACGTCTGTATAAACACAGAGACGGAATATACCATTTAACCTTGGGTACACAAACACAAAAAGGGCTAATTATTCAGGAAGGAAGACATTGTAATGCTGTGCACATGTGTGTCATTCAGAAGTACACCAATTCTGTATTTTGAATTTCAAAGACCAAGGAAAAATGTTGTCATAATATTGTCAACTGATGTTTAAATTAAAGAGATTTCTTTCTTTTCTGCCTCTTCATGGACAGTAAAAATAAATAAATAAATAAATCTGTTTTTTTTTTCTCATCTTTACTTGCTTTGTTCTCTAAAATTCACCATTTTTCAACCTCCCAGTGACTTTCTGAAGGCCACACATTTAACATGAATTTCGTTGAAACTGTGCAATATTATTAATAAAAGAGAAGTCTCTGCTTTGATTACTAGGAACATATGCATGCTCTGACATTTGGAGTCAGCTAGTTGAGTCTGTCATTCAAGTTTATATATACCCACAAACTGCAGCACTTCAGAAATAAATAAATAAATAAGATGGTTTTACAGTCCATGAGAACAATAAGGGGGAAAAGAGATAACATTTTCATACAAAGCTTTAATTAATGTTAAGCCAGTGTCAGCCTATAGGAAATGTCAGGTTTCACTAGATAAATCAGTACTGCTTCTAGGCTTTGCAACACATCATGTTTTGTATTCAGTAAGATGCCAGGTTTTCTGTTGTTTGTTTTTTTAATTTCTCCTGTCATTTATATGCAGTATTTTTTCATGTGGTGTTAGAAATAGGTGCCAAGGTTGTCTGGATCTCTGACTTTCTTTAACGATTAATAATGCATTAGCCTAGCAAAATATTTGCTCCTTCTATTGCTTTTTGTGTTTATGAAATTAAAGGTATATCGCTGAAAAATACAGTTCCCCATTTTCATTAAAGCAACTTTTTAGTTATAAGATCAGCTCCTGAATTTCAAAACACATATACAAAAAGGACATTATTAAACTTGCTTGACTGATTTGTCTGTCTTTCTAAGCTTAAAATCCCATTATTGCATAAGCCAAAGTTCTATTCTCCAATGTTATATCACAGCTTTATATCACAACAGTTCCATTGACTTCAACAGTTGTTTTGTGGTATGCATCACAAGCTTCATATTATTAGTTACATTTTCATTGTACTGCAATTATATTAGGTCATAATTTGTATATAAAAAACATAAAGAGAAGTGGAGTTTGTTTATGTAACCTCCTTCCTTTATCTTCCTTATCTTTATAAACTGCCTCAGGATCATCCTCCTGTGATGGAGCATCTCCTAAGGAACAGGGCAGCATTGGCTATAGGAACCAAGACAGAAGTGTGCAAGGAAACTCAGTATTCTACCCTCCTTTTTGACTCCCATCTTTATAATATTTTACTGGATAAGCTTCTTAATCCAATCCCATCAAGAACTTCCCAACTTGCCCTCTAACAGATACAATTTTCCTCTCTGTTTGGGACATTAAGACTCCTAGTTCCAGCTGTTTGAAAAGCTGGGGGAATAATCAATCTTTTGTTTCAGCACCTAGTCACAAAAGTAATTGTAAGTATTTTTAAGAGGACTATTTCTATTATTTTGACCTTAAATTTATCTTCTATGATAACCAGATCCTATTGTCCTAAACTTCAGAATAATTATCAGAACTTCTTACTCTATTAACACTTTTCTATATCTAATAGATTCACCATGTTAATTTTTCTCCTAGGCATTTTTACATGGACAGTGCTGAAGACATATTGCTCTAGGTGATGTGCTACCCATCATGATGTAAGCTCATAATGATGCAAATACCTTCCAACCCGCACGAAACTATGAAACTATGAAACTATGACTACAGATTCTACTGAGTGATTATCATCCATGGGCAAATCAGTATATTAAAATTAATCTATACAGGGAGTAATTTGTTATTCAACTGCATGCAGGTTTTTTTATTCATTTTATTGTCCATTTGTATGAGCAACATAGAAAACGTCATTTTGCAGTGGAACAGATTTTAAAGGTAAATGATGAAACTGTGCTCTGGAGTAACGTATTCATCATATTACTTATAATGGTCTGTTATCACTTAATGCATGCTAAGAGAAGTTGTGATGAAGCGAGGCACATCACTTTAGATGAGTCAGCCTCTCCTGATGTTTGTCTTTCATCTGACAACAGAGAGACCCCAGACACTTGACTTAGCATAAACAACCATCTACTAGACATATGTGTTAGGTATAATGATTTCTAACTGTCATATGATATATGAAGAGTCAATCTGGCCACGTATGGCCAGGTGCATCACTTTGTGAGCAGTCATTTCTTTAAGCTGTTCAGACTGACAGGGTTAGATGAGGCTATTCTGAGTTCAGTTGCTTTAGGTTGTGTCTGTAAGGGTGAACTCAACAATTTGCTTGCTGGAGCAAACAAACCGAAAGGTCAGCAATTTATCTTCAAAACAGGGGGACTGCATGCAAACTGCCTCCTGGCCTGTCTTACTGTCAAAGCACGTTTTTCAGCTAAAGGTTTTTATTAGAGTACTAGTTAAGATTTATTATTAGAGAAATAACTTACAGCATTCCCTTAAGTATAGCAGAGTGTAAAATGTTGGCATTAGTATTCCTGTGTACAACCCAAAAATATTCTGGTCTTATATAAACCAAAGTATTCTACATATGTAAACCAAATGATGATGATTTACTGATATAAAGATTGATTCAAAGATGAATCAAATTAACGGAGAAACTTCCTTGATTTCTTCTGGCCTGAAACAGGCCCCTGAATAGTGTCTACACTGATAATGTCCAATGGCTCATGGCAATATGACATTCAAAGACAAAAGGAAATGTTGCCCTGCATCACAGAGGACTGCAGAGATGAATTCATGAACTTGTGCTTGATGTTTGGTTACCACAGAAGTGAGCAACGCAGAAAAGGCTATAAAGAGTTTATGGATGGTGTGAGATAAATAAAGGGAAAATAATTTGTGTTATCAAAAGGCTAAGGTATGATGACTGTACTTCCCCACCAATATACTGAAAGAATTGATGCATGTGGAGAAAAGTTATTCAAGACTAGAATATTAAGCACTGTCTTATAATGCAACACAAGAAAAAGAACAATTAGCAGTGCATGGGAGACTTGACGTAATTTCTTGACTTCTTGATGCTTGCGTTTCCAGTTCATGGAACATGCCTTAAGTCTGGAGTTTTATTTTTAATTGAAAGTTGATAATTTCTGAGGAGCTAAGATTTTGTCATTTTTCCCTTGTTTAGGTTCAGTGCCTCCACTCTACTTTATCTTGAAATACAAAAAGCTTTGGAAGCTGTGCTAGTCTGAAGGATTTCTGTGATTCATAATGTACTTCAGTCCTAGACTTTTTCTGTCCTTGAAGACATAACTATAAACTTTTATGTACTTCCATTACCTGCAATTTTCGTCATTTGGTAATTCTGTCTTTCATAAAAGTTCTAAAGCATTTAGTTGGATTATTAATTTTGGTCACTCAGATGATAAAATATGTTTCTTCTGTCCCCTTTTCCCACTCTCTACTTCCCATTTCAGATGTACATTTTTCCTATCTATTTTTTTTTTTTCATTTCCTTGCTTTTTAAAAAAAAAAATAAAATATATATATATATATATTTAAATAATCTTTCTTTTTCTCACACTTCTTGCTGTTCAGTTATAAATCAAAATTTCCTCCTTTGAATCCATTCCTATTTCTGAAGTCAGACGTTTTCAGTTTTTAGTAAGCTATGTGACTTCTTGTTCTTGTTTTCCTAACCCATTTTTTGGATTCCTAATTGCTGTTGCTTCAAGCATCTTGACAGCTGTTTGACAATGGTGTCTACTTTTACTTACACCTTAAGCATTACAATAAGCCATAAAGAAAGCTCGGTTTCTCTAGAGAAAAATCATTCTTGCATCTCAAGTTAAACTTGCAGGTCTAACATGACACTCATAAACCAGAAATGAAGCTTTCTCATTATTATTTAACCATGGCAAACATCTTTGCTTTTTTATCTGTGAAGTCACACACTGTGTATTTGCTTTTTATTTAGGAACAATGCTTACACTACAGGTCTGACTTTAGTATTGGTTACATGAAAATGGAGCACTCTATAGGCTACACATGCTGCAGCTTAGCAAAATAAATATTCATTTTAGAAATTTTAAAGACTACATTTTATTCTGGTTTATCAGTCTTGCACCAGATCTCTAAACTCTAAAAGTTTCAATTTTGAATGGGTACAAAAATTACATAGTCTTCTCCCATCACTCTTTTGCCATAAATTTAAATTTATTGTATTATAGTGTAAAAGTTAGAAATAAAGTACATTAATAAGTAAACAATATATAGGCTATTATCCAGCTTCAAAGGCAGGAAGAACTGATAAACTTAATGCTTTGCACAACAGCTAGTCGCCAAATGAAAATGTTAGGCTGTAGATTGCCTTGGAGGAGTTCAGCCTTCAAGCCAAGTATTACACCTTTGTGCTTTCTCTCCCACATCATCTCCTCATCTTTGACTTGAATTACTTCCAAATTTACAGCTGCTATTACAGGTCTTGTAACATAGGTTAAGCCTGTGTTTACAGCTTAATAATTTGGTTCGGTCTTTAAATGAGCAATGATACAGATTGTCTCTGTTTTTATTTGCCAGTAAAAGCAGGGAAGGCAAGCTACAAAACCTTCCAATGCAGCCTTACTGCCGTACTGCAGGGAGAGTTATGAGCCAGAACCACTCTGTGGTTGCTGCCCTGAAGTTAACTGAAGATGGTAGAATTGGCAGAAGTAGTACACAATGAGTACAGATAGGACAGGAAAAAGCAACTTAGTCACATTTCAGGAATTAAATTATCTGGTAATTTTCTTTGCTTAAAACAGGTGAAAAACACTTGTGATCTGTCTATTTCCTTTTCTAATCAGTACTAAAGATATTCTCAGAATACCAGTCATATTGCTACTCTGTATGACCCTTGAAATCTTCAGAGTAGAGAATTAGACAAAGAAGTAAATCACAGAAATCATATTTGGCCATTTTCCTCCCAACCTTTGTGCCTCTCCTCTATGTATGAGAGGAGAAAAGAAAGATAAATGTTCTAAGAAATGTTAAAGTTGAAACACAGAGAACAGAACACAGTTTATAGGTACTGTAATATACAGAGATAAAATCAGTAAGTCATTGCATCTGGATGCTAATCCTAGCTCAGGTTTAGTTTGTTGCCTTTGTTTTTCTGTGAATTTGCCCTGACATGAAAGAGCCCATTTGAGATATGATCTTTATTGTGCCTCTGTCAATAGCGTTCAGGAATCCCAGCTGTGGGCCAAGACCCTATTACAAGAATTGCTATACAAACATAAAGGCAAACAGATTTATGCCATTTTATATTCAAATCAAGCAAGCTAATTGATTGGTGAGTTGTATATGAGCCAAAAATTGGTGTAGTTTTTTGTTGGTTTTGCTCTTCGGGTCATGTTCATAAGAACGTGTGTGCTGTGAGAGTTTCTGTTTCAACAACAACAACAATAATGAAACAAACAAACTAAAAAGCTCCTGAAACATTTATTATTATTATTGTTATTTCATTTATTTTATTGTTTATAGACAATATCAACCTGGAATGATTATAAGCAGAAATATTATTAGTATTAAATATTATTTTTCATCAGCACTTTAAAAGAGATTATCAAATGATTACTGCACATTGTTATGAGCTAGCATACCCCTTCTTTGTAAGATTTTGCAAATTCACTTAGCTTCAATTGGTAGTGTCATAGTTTGCAAGTAATATTATGATGGATTTTTTTCTTTATGAAAAACAAAACAAAACAAGCTATAGCAGGGCCTTTCATCATTACTACACTAATGCAAAATCAGCAAAGCTTTCATGTGTCTTGATTGTTGATAGCCACTGATGAAATAGGAAGAGACAATTTTCTTCAAATGGACACCCACATAGACACAAGTTGGCGCAGCTAAGCAGCATGTCCATGTAAATTTAAGTCTCAGAGAGAAAAGGCAGAATAAGGAGGAGGAGTATCAACACCTATTAAATTTGGGTTGGGACAAAAAGAGCGGCCTTTGCTGACTGACAGCCAAGGTTATGTGGCTGAACAATAATTTGAAGGCTTGAATTATTCATGTCCAATTCAAGGTAAAAGGGTTTAACCTGGTGATATCATCTTGTTGCAATATTTCGCTAGGGCAAAAAATGCTATTCTTACTCCTGACTTCTTTGTTTTACTGTCTTTCATGTCTTCTATATGCAAGTAGAGATAGAATAGCTACTAGTTTTTAGAGAAAAACAAACAAAAAAATAAAAACAAACAAACAAACAAAACTAGATGTGTCTACATGAAGGTACTAAAGTTGTCATTTAAAATATAAGAAATAAAAACTAAAACCAAACAGCAACAACAAAAAGAGCTTGCACAAAATTGCCAGTGCAGTCTTATATTAGAACTTCATTCACAGTTTTCTTCCACCATACCCTGCTCACCAGAGCTGTCTATTTTCTGCATAACTCTTAAAGTAAATGGGGAGAGTTAATTATATCACTGCAATTTTGGTCTTTATTTGAAAATAAAGAATAAAAACCCACTGCAGACATATTTGAGTGCTAACAAGAAATAAAACATCATCACATAATTGTCTTGAGTCCTACTACCTGCTGTTAACTTCCTAGTTTGGTCTTCCATGACATTCATTGATTATAATAAAGCGTTTGTGAACTACACAAAAGTATCACAAAGGTAATTCCTATGGAAAGGATTGACAGAATAATACAACTAATAAGTTCACATACAGATGCCATTTGGAGACTACAACATTTGTAAAGATTCACTTATTTTCTGTTAGCAGAAAACAATTTATTGATGAATCAGTTTAGATTAGGACAATATTAATTCACTTCTAATTTCAGTTAAACAGAACTGAAAGTATGTATTTAACATTATAAGCTCACACAGAATAGGAATCTTAAGGAAAAACTGAAGATTTCTTACTCAGACTTCCTTTTCCTAAACTGAAGTGCATTTAAGTTTGTTTTTTTTTGCTTTGTTTTGTTTTGTTTTTGTGATTTTGGTTGGTTCTTTTTGGAGATTACATTAACAATTGTGTACATCCCATGGGCCATAGTATTTTGCATTAGTAATGTCACAGGAATGTTGATATTTAAAGAAAAGATCAATTGTAAGTTGTATCATTTTAGATTCTCTATTCAAAACCTCTGATCTCACTGGTGCTCCAGGGGAATTTGTGATGTCTCAAGGAGCTGAAACAAGGGTGTGGTTTGTGATCCTGGGTCAGTGGTGATTTACAGTGGCCATCAACCCTCAGTTCCTTTCATCAATTTTATTAAGATAAATATTTCCTATGACCACCTTTAAGACCTCGTTTTAATTCAGCCATACAGGCTTCTTGATTTTACTTCACAGATCCAGACTTCATACCAAGTTACTTGCATCATCACTTGATACATTCCATAATCTATGCAGAGGTATGCACCTTCCTGCACATAAGGTATAACATTGGAAGATCTACTCAGGAAGTTACTTTTCTTAAGTGCTTTACCCTTGCAATGACATCCCCTGTGGGAATTTCAGAGTAATTACCTGTAATTATTAATCACTGTTTCTTAGTGTTTACTCCCTTCTTCTAAACAGTAGCGGCCAATCCACTAAACACGCGCAGTGCCATGTAGGAGTCTTCAATGTAACAGTACCTGGGCAATGGCTACCCATTTCACTGAGCCTTCCAATCCTTTTGCTTGAAGGCATAAGAAGAATATTATATAATAAATATATATTATAACAATAGGTTATTACCTTCCTAAAAATCAGCCTGTGCTCTTAGAGATAGATCTGTACTTCATAAATAAATAAATAAACAAAAAGACAAACAAACAAATATTTCAGCATAATCAGAATTTCTCCTTTTCTTCAAAGCTGGAGATATTCAAGTGATTTAGAATTTCATACTATGGCCATGCAAACACCTATTGTGTGTTATTTCCTTGTTTTATTTGTGTAGAAAGAAAAAAGAAAGAAAGAAAAAAACTACTACTAATAATAATAATAATTAAAAAAACAAAACAAAACAACAACAACAAAACAGATCTGTTTTCAGGAAATAACTCCTATTCCATAATAAAAGCAACTCAAAAATCAAATATCTGCTTGACTTTCAAGAGCCCAAGAGCCTTCTTAGGCGTATAGTGTAACTCACATGAATTTCCATAACTGACTGATCTTTTCCATAAATCAAAGTGAGGGGTACATTCTTCAAATTGGGCAGAAATTGAAATACTGTGTGAGAAATCTCAGACTTGTAAACACTTTCTAGACATTATCACACAAGAAGATAAACTCTGTTCAGTAGAAAAATAATATCCCCCTGGAAACATAGCATGCAGAAGAAATCCAATTTGAATGCAAAATGCCAAGATGGAGTATATGTTGTACACAATGACTGCCTTGAAAAGGTAAATATATTTTCCAACCTTCAAGTGGGACTAAGTTTAGAAACAACTAGTCTATTTTTTTGATTTCTTCATCCAAAGATAGTTTCGCCGTTTTCACTCTTTCATCATCTCCCTGGGGCATTTTAGCTACTTTTGTGTCATGTAATCCGTCACTCTAAATAATTAATTTACTCAAACAAGTAAGATCTCTAGGGGCTTAGGGTTTCTGAGACAGGAAGGATGACAGCTGATGTGCTGTTTAAGAAGAAAACACAGGGGAAGGAAAAAAATAAATAAAAAAAATAAAAAGAGTTTCAGTGCTACGTTATTTCCTTGGATATACATATACATATATATATATATATATATATATATTTCTTACTTGTTACTCAGTTTGCAATCATTAAACTTCTTTCTTGGTTAACTTTCTTTTCCATGAAGCAGATTAGATTTCATTCCTTTGGTATTATTTTAATAAGTAGGACTGGGAAACTACTCTGTGTTAATCAATGTGCATGTGGGGCCACTGAGAACCAAGTCCAACTCCCTTTGTAATCAATCTCAGCTTCATAGAAGAAGGAACAGGTTGTTATTATAGAGACATTTCTTCTCATTTTCCTGGTGGCTTTGAGCTGTGCATTTTTGCCACCAGGCCTGAAAAGAGAAACCAGAATTTGAAGCATGGATGACATAGATGAAAACATGGAAAAGGTTGCTCAGGGACTGGTGTATCTATGTAGAATACAATCTATTTGAAGGAATCCCCTTATAAAACTTTTTTTTTAATAAGTATTTTATATGTAAGTATATATATACATAGATAAATATGAATATGTGTAAATAAATGTGCTTTAAAAATAAATTACTGCAGTTGTTTAAAATGAAACAGCAAAGACAACTAAGGAGAATATATATATGTGTGTGTGTGTGTACATAAATATGCAAATACGTGGATATGTGTATATCTGTATAAATGCGTATCTCTAGTTGAGTTATTTAGGACAGCATTTTCCAAATAAATAAACAAATAAAAATAACTTTTAAAAAAATCTTACCATCAAACAGCCTTTTAGCATCTATAATATGGACTATACCACATAGCTTCTAACCTGCTAATGAATGACAAGGCCACCTCAAAGCTTCTCACCATAAACAAATGTCAGCACCACTCCCATATGGACTACTTGTGTTTTATGACCTTCTTTTGTACTCTGTTCACTTTTAATTTAGGTCTAATGGTTATCCAATAATTAATCTCTCATGTGTGGTTACTCTTAATAAAAGCAGTTAATTTACAACTGAATGTTTTCCACCTGAAACCTCCAAATTCCTCTACCTTCACTATTTGTAACAGTTCAGATTAAGGGGATGTTTTCAGATTGGTATTAAAATGGTCTCAATTCATACCAGTTTGGATAGATTTTTCTGTAAATTTTCCATAGGAAGTCTGTAAACTTTTTTTTTTTTTTTTTTCCCTTGTGGAATACAGAAATACATTCAGTACTGAAATACATTCAGTACTGAGAGCTTTGCTTTTCTTATAATGTCTTGACTTCTACAAGTAAGTCATAGAGAATTTCCAACATTTCACCTGTCACAGAGTAAATACAATTGGATATTTTTAAGCAAGTAACAGAGAACTTAGCTCCATCTGGAATTTTCTTCAAACTTGTTGAAAACAGTAATAATCTTGTGCAGTAAATTCAAAGTTCACGGTGAGGCAGTGACTATATATATTAGACTTTTGCAGCTTGAGGCATCTGAACCAGCAAAGAGCTCAGAGCTCAATTATCAGTCTTAAATATTCAAGTGTTTTTTTCTTTGATTCTGCTGGTGAGATGTGTTTTCTCCTCGAATCTACAGGAGTTTTCAAGGAGGAACAGATGAAACCTGAATACCAAAAACCTGTGCACGTGATGGTGGTTTTCATGATCACTGTACCTTCTTTAGGTTGAGGACTGAGACGAAAATTCAGGCAAAAAATTATTTCTGAATAAATTTGCAGTGAGGATTTTAAACAGGGAAATTAAGAGGAAATGGATTAGCTTGGCAAGAAAAGGTTGTAGGATTATACAAACAGGAGATCTCCCAAGGAACCAGACAGAGCTGAAAAGGGTGCACTTCAAACATATATTAGCAAGGAAGTTCCTGTAAGATAGTATTGGAAGAGACTCATGCTTCTCATGCTTTCCTGAGAAATCAAAATACATGATAGCAATAGCAGCAAAATTCCCAAGCACTCCCAAGTGAGACAAACTGGAATTTTAATGTCTGTCTTGATGTTTCTTCTTATGTTTCCCCTTCCTCTTCATCAACTATCTAAATATTCCTTCTTGCTTCCTTGGGAGGCTTTGAAAGCTTTTTCACTGGATTTCTTTTTGAAGTGAGCTGAGTAATACTTTCTTGCTGCTTACTTAAGATGGATTTGATAATGCTACGAGTCTAATATGAAACCAGCCTTTCTAATGGCTAATAAGCATTGAGAAGTGAAACGACCCTTCATTAGAAATAGGATGATTTTGAAGGGTTTGTCAATAAGGTTGTGCTGATGAAAAACTATGCATACAGTCAGATGCTGTCATGCAAATCAGATAAAAATCTTTCAGCTCTTGAAAAAAGATGAGGATGTCGTGTTAAGGATAGCAACACCAAGTGGGGAATTAGGTTAATAATAGCTGAATAATTTCTCCAGATAGTGTTTTCCTAACAATCAAAGAAGCAAGCCAGTTAAATTAGCTCACCATTCACTTGCTGCACACCCATATGAAAATATTTTTTTAAGTCTCAGAAATAAAATGTAGAAGAATAGTTGTTTGCTCAGCTGTCCAGATGTGATGTCTGCGGAACTGATCTCATCCTAATGAAGTCTTTGGTATCAGTGCTGAAGCACAGTGTTATTTGACATGTGTAAATTAATCAAATTCTCCCCTAAAAGAAAATCTCCAAAGCAGCGGTGCTTTTGTGAAAAGATTACAGCAGCACAAGGTGATATAAATGTTTTCATTTTTGCTGTCTTTGCTGCATCTGTTCAGTGGATCAGAAAGGAACAACATTTTATTTTGCTGAGGGGCAGGTGCCTTTTGGAATAGAAATTCAACTTCTTCTAAAGTATAGAGCAGGTAAATTATAAAGAGCCAAAAAATAAAAGAGCTCAAAAGTAAAAATATCACTACAAATCAGAGGGGAAAAAGGTGATAATAACATAGAATATTCCTATAGTGTCCCATGTTTTGCATTGCCACATATTTACAATGGGTTAGATTATGTTTTCCAGGCCAAAGAGTAGCTCAAACAATTTTTTCCTTGGAAGAGGTGATGACAGTGTTAACACAGTCATTTGAAGCAAATGGACAAAAAGCAGACTTCATCTCATTATCAAGCTGAATTGCCTGTAATGTTCATCTAACTAACTGATTTTGGAGGAAGCTAATAAAGTGGGTTTTTATCCATTTCTTTTTGCATTTTTTTCTTTAAATTATAAAATAGTGGGATTTTTCAGAATCTCTGAAATAAAAAAAATACCAATGTAGTATTATAGTTTGTAATCTGGGGATTGAAGTCATTCTCAGCTGTGTCCGCACTGTTTTTGAACCTGGTCTGTGATTGGAAAACTAATAAATACACTTAAAAGGAGAGCATTTTTTCCTTTGTTCTGCACAATAACTTAATGTTTTTAATTCCTAAGACAAGTTTTTCAGCTGAATTCTGTTGATATCCATGCAGTTACAATAGCTGAAACTATTTGATGAGCTGGCCAACATATTTTTATCAGAGATTTTCAGCTTGCTCAAAGGAAGCATTTTTGTCCATCTCATAAAAAGTTACTCATAAAAAATAACTAAATTATAGGAGCACTTACATCGTGAGCTTACATGTCATTAGCTACATTACAACTTCAGAAGTCATTACACATTTGGACCATGGCAGTTGTTACTTTAAGAACATAAAATCTGTGGTTTGAGAGTATGAAGTATCCCAGTTTTTTAAAATGAATCTAGATGCTCTTTTTCATTTATATGCTATCTACAATTTGCAATATTTTATTCTGTAAATATGAAAATACCTGCTTTAAGGCAGATTGAGGGATGGCATGACAGTGAAACTTCTGATATACACTCACGAGAACTGCAGTTGTATCACAGGATCGCAGTCTCGTGTGGGTTGGAAGGGACCTTAGAGGTCATCGAGTCCAACCCCCAGGATTCAAGCTCCTGTGTAGCAGAGTGGCACTCCTACCACTTGTGCCAAAGGGGGGATTCGAACCCAGGCCTCTGGTGTTGCAACCTGGCATTCCTACCACTGCGCCACCAGATGCCATCAGTATTCCTGCTGGAGTACCTAGATTTACCAGAATTAATTTTAATTATTATCTATTTTGCTTAGAAGGGGGAAATACTAACTATAAAAACAAGAATTCTCATTTGATATTATTGAGAATAATGGCTACTCACATGAATAATGATCGCAGGTTAAGGTTGTTTTGGATTTCAAGCTCTTTTGGGGCCCAAGGTCATCAAATATGATATATCTTTTGTGTTCCTTATAGATAATTCTATTCAATATTATAGATCCCAAGAAAATCTTGTCTAAATCAAGGCCCGATGCTCAGCTGAACTATGCATATTCTTCTGCGGCCTTTTAAAGCTTCCAAACCAAAGTGCTCACGGATGAGTCTTGTGTACCACTGATATCAGTACATGTAAGGGTTACATGTAAGCCTTCCCTGAACTCAAATATCCATTTCAGGCTCCACATTCAACAGATTTAGGAAACACATGGAAATACTTTATTTTTGCAGTTCAAAGTGTTGGAATTTTAAGTTCCTATTTTGACCCAAGGTTAAAGTCAGTGAGAAGTGACTGTTTTTTTATTTTATTGCTTATTCAAAGAAGTAGTAAAGCATTTCCAGGTGTTCTACTAAGTCTGTAACATGCAGCCTTGGTGTCAAGTGAATGTTCTGTTGTACAGTGAGCATATTCACTGCTCTCCCCTCAGCCTTAGTGCTATGTCTCAGATTTGATAAATGTCTTGCATTTTGAACTGGGGACAGCGAGTCTTAGGTTCTACAGCTGAACAAAATCTGTGTGCTAGTAGAATCTCACCTACACTGGTTATCTACAAACATAAATTACATGACATTCAGCACTGACCTATAGAGCACACTAACAAGATGTTCACATTGATCCACTCTCTCATAAATGGGGAAATGAGGAAGCACAGTTTTGGGGAAAATAAATAAATAAATAAATGATTAAGGTAGTATTAATGAAGGCAGAGCTTATTAATGTGCCTTAAATACTTCTGCTGTCTATCTATCAGCCAGAATTTACTAGCTTTCCTTAGTGAGTAATGATCTCGTTTTATTCTGCCCACTTCCTCTCTAGAAACATACAGATGCACCTACTTGATTCTCTCCCATAGCCCTCTCCCTGCCTGGATATTTTGATATAATTAAACAGCATGTTGTTAAATAATTACTTAAGGACAGATAGAAACCAATTGTGACCACACAAACATGTTCCCCAGAAGTTAGACCCAAAGAAAAATAAAATAAATAAATAAAGTTGGTCAATGCAGAGAGAAAGACATAAGGGGATTAAAAGGCCATGGATGCAATTCCAGCTTGTTGTACTACTTGCATATGGCTCAGGAAAACTAAAAACGAGGAGTACTGTGTCATGAAACAGAATTATTGTTTGGGTCTCTTTCATGCATGAGATTATTGCTATTATTATTTTTGCCCTTTCCATATTCTTTTAATATATGGCCATTAACTAAAGTAGCAAAGGGGAATAAAGATATTTTTGTTTCACAGTTACATTGGAATGTTGTTTTGCTAATTAGTTTGCAGAAGCTGTTATGCTGGTCGATATTCTCTTCTCTGCTGAAGGCAGCATTATTGTCTGATTTACGTTTTGACTCATCCCCTTGTCCCCTTATATTAATTGTCTGCTGTTGATAGTCATTTAACTAAATGTGTCTGGGGAAACAGGGTGAATAACACTAAAGTGGAAGACAAGGATTATAACCACTGTCTTTAATGCAAAAAACAATTTTATGCATTCAAAAAAAGATGTGCCAACTATCCTCTACAAACCCAGAAAACAAACAAACAAAAAACACGCATCTTCTGGCCTCTGGGACACCTGCCTTTTCATGATAGATCACAGAAGACTTTATAATACACACACAAACACATGTAATTACATACAGAAAAAGATGTAAATATTAATATATATTCAAGTATATATGCACATGTGTAATTATATATACAGTTCGACAGATGCTAAATGTAGGGAGATTTTGAGAAAAAAAACCTTGTCCTTATTTGTTTTCTTATGCCTATAAAGAAAAAATAAAAGTGAATTTCAAACTTAGAGGATGACAGAAGGGAACTTAATTCATTTGTTTTCCTTACAGGAAGGGTGGATCTAGGAGATGTGATCAAGAAAACTGTAACTATGGAGGAGGCTCTTTAGTATTTCTACATTAATTATAATGTTCAAGCAGATTGTTTTGGGTTTCTAATCTTTCCTTCTGTTCTATATACCAATTTGAAATCTGTTTTTAAGGCAATTAAACTCACAATGGATAAACAATCAATATGTTCAACAGTTCAGCCTCATTGGGCCAAGAATATTCATGGCCCTTCAGAGGTCATCTTCAAACACTTAGATCTGCAAAGTCACCTGGATAGATCCAGAGAAGTTCTGACAAAATCTTTAACAAGGATATAAATAGCATACAGAACACCCCTCATTAATGTTTTTTTTTTTCTCTTTTCAGTAGTAGTAAAGCCAAAAAAAAAAAACCAAAAAAAACAAAAAAAAACAACCCTCAAGAATGGAAATTAATTTAATCATCTGTTGTTCTTACTTTAATTGAATCAGCATTCAAATTTGTCTCTCTGGGCTTTGGAACACTGGCCCTTTGACTTCCATGTGAAAATTTATTCTGCTGAACTGTCATGCAGTTCCTTTGGCAACCCCATTTTGTCTTTTTTGTTGTTGTTGTTTGTTTGTTTGTGTGTGTGTATGTGCTCCTTAGTTCATCCTTTACCTTTGTCTCTCCTCTTCTACAGTAATTTGTGATGGAGATAGGCTGGCAACTTAGATTTCTTAGAGCTCACTTTAGATAGAATGGTTGGTCCTGGTCAAGGCTTGTACCATTAAAAATCCTCTGTGATACTTCAGCCCCTTTCTTGGTGTGCTGCGAAAATACTGAGAATTTTACTAATCTAAATTAATTGATGCTTTAGCCTGGCAGTTAACATGAAGAGGAAAAAGAAATTTTACTAGTGGAATGAATATTTTAGTAATAAAAGTTCATAATCATCTAAAGAGAATTTTCTGTTCAAATTTTAAGCACATCCTTCAAAGCTATGCTCCAGTTTTATGTGTTGTGAAGAACAAAGAGGTTAAGTGCTTCTGTCACTGATTTTTTAATAATTTTTATTTTTATTTCCCCAATAATTGAAAATAGACTTCAATATCAAAATGGAGCTACAGTTTTTTAACAATACTCCTCACCAAAAATTAAGAGCTTCTCACATAAAACTATTTGCATCAAGTAGGAATGCAGAGCAGCAACTCCTTGCACAGATTAATACACATATCATTTATCATAAGTGGCCTTTGACACTGACATGCATACATACATGCTTCACATATAGAAATAGACACAAAGCAAGGTGACATACTCAAGGCTCTGTACTGGAGTCTGTCCTGTTCAATATCTTTATTGATAATCTGGATGAAGGCACTAAATGTATCCTCAGTAAGCTTGCAGGGGACACCATGTTGGAAGGGAGTGCTGATTTACTAGAGGGAAGAAAGGTACTACAGAGCAGCTTGGATAGATCGATGGACCAAAGTAAACTGTATGAGTTTCAACGGGGTCAAGTGTCAGGTCCTGCATTTTGGTCACTACCAGCCTAGGCAATCCTACAGGCCTGGGGAGGAGTGGCTGGAAAGCTGCTTGCTGAAAAGGGACCTTGGTGGACAGTCAGCTGAATATGAACCAGCCGTGTGCCCAGGTGGCCAAGAAGGCCAACCGCTTCCTGGCTTATATCAGAAATGGTGTGGTGAGCAGGACTATGCAAGTCATCCTGTCCCTGTTCTCAGCACTAGTACGGCCCCACCTCGAGTGCTGTGTTCAGTTTTGGGCATCTCAGTACAGAAAGGACATCAAGGTGCTGGAGCAGGTTCAGAGAAGGGCAACAAGGCTGGCAAATTGCGTGGAGAACATACCCTACATGGAGTGGCTGAAGGAACTGGGGCTGCTTAGTCTGGGGAAGAGAAAGCTGATGGAAGACCTTATTGCTCACTTCAAATACCTGAAAGGTTGTTGCCATGAGAGCAGCACTGGTCTCATCTCAGTGGTGACAGGTGTCAGGATGAGGGGAAATGGCCTCAGGTTGTGCCAGTGTAAGTTTAGGTTGGATATCGGGAAAAACTTCTTTTGTTGTTAAGCAAACAGGGAGATGGTTGAATCACCATACCTGGACGTGTTTAAAAACCATTTGGATGTGGTACTCAGGGACATGGGAATTAACTGGGAATTATTGGTGATGATTGGACAGAATGATCTTCTAGGTCTTTTCCAGCCGTGACAATTCTGTGATTCTGTGATTCTGTAAAGATATTGTCCAGAGATACTGTGGTACTTTCTCCTCCAGATATATTCAAAAACTTGTTGGATATTTTCCTGTGCAACCTACTGGAGAGAATCTGCTTTAGCAGGGGGGATTGGACAAGATGATCTTCAGAGCTCCCTCTCAACCTTTATGATACTGTGATTCTGTGATTCTATGGAGAGCAAACTACATTACTGATCATCAAACTTCTTAGTTAACACACTCCATCAGTAAAAATTTCTTAGGACAAACTCAATAATATTTATAAATTATAAGCACATACTTCTGATATTCCAATATTTTCTTCCTGCACTTCTATAGAATGTTGTTAGTATGTACAGAGAGAAACCTAGAAAGACAAAAGCCCAACTTGAACTCTACCTGACCACTTACCCTTGGGCTATTCTATCCCTTGAACTGGCAGTTTGTGATGGGGAGCAAAATAAACTGCCTATGAAAAAAACCTCCTGATTCAGGAGGGATCAGAGACCTGCTTCTTTGTTTAGACTGCTACAAGTCCATGGAGCCAGAGGGTCCTGAGGGAGCTGGCACAGGTGACTGCCAAGTTGCTTTCCACCATTTGTCAGCATTCCTGGTCAACCAGAGAGGACCCAGAAGACTGGATTATTTTCTTTCATATATGTATAGAAATATATATATATATTTACTTTAACATCTGTTGTTGTAGGAAAAAAAAATATATATATATATATATTTCAGTACTCATGGACCTGGCTGGTCAAAACTGACCTGGGTAATGTTAATTCAGTTTGTGTTTGCTGCATGTATGATAGTCCTTAAAGAATTGGCAGAGAAGTCCAGACAAATTTTTCCCTCTTCTGTATGGAGGATTTGTTGTGAATAAAAATGAATGTCTTCTTTGCTGATAGATACAAAAGCATGACCTATAAGAATTTTTATCTCTCTTCTTTCATTTTATTGACAAACTCTGGAATATGCAACCCATCTGCTGTGAGACAGGAATTTGCATACGGCAGAGGGCACAGAATAATGCTTTCCTTTTTGCTATTCCTACAAACTAAATATCTGCAAATAAGCTCACAAAACCTGCTATGATCCTGAGAGATGATCAAAGAGAGGAAAGATAATGGCTCAACTATAAGTCATCCTTGGCCCTATATAGACTTGTGGAATGGTGGCATTACTCCTATTAATTTTATTTTAATTTTTCTAATTTATTTATTTATGTACTTATTTATTCCCAGGCAGGAATATACAGACATAATTTATTTGCTTGAAATAAGAATTTAATACCAAACTGCAAAATTATTGAATATAGGAGTATAGCATTCAACTTAATCATACATTATTTATCACATAAGTAAGCCTTTATATATTTAAACGTTTTTTACAAACAGTTCCTAAAAATTGTTGAATAATTTAGTGGGGAATTATTAACAATTTTCTGTAAAAATGTAATAGAATTTCATAATACAAAAAAATAAAAAATAAACAGCAGAAATAACCATAGTGACAGCAAAAAACAGCCCATTTATAGTCTATAGGATTTAGTAGCAAATTAAACTTTTCTTTACTGATCATTTTCTCTCTTTATAAAACTCTTCACATAGATTTAAACAGTAAATATCATTCTTCTTCAGTTAACTTGAAATTCTATTTTTTATTTATTTCTTACTGTTCTTATTATTAACAAAATATGCCTTAAAGTATGCAATGAAATAACAAAGAGAATGTCTTTCCTTAAACTAAACAGATTAGTCACTGTGAAAATTACAATGGACATGTAGTGAACTATAACCACGTTAGAGGATTTTTAAATGGAAAAAAAAAAATGCAATAGGATTTTAATTCTATTACATTCTGTGGTATTGAAATTATATATATAATTTAAGAGCCACATTCTCATTTACATTAAAGCTTTTTTGTAGACATCTCATAGTGATATATTAAAGATTTTCCATCTAAGCCAGGTATAAAACATATTCACTTCAGATGAAAATCAGATTAAAAATATTTAAATTCGTCTTTGTACTGAACCCTACAGTGTGAAAACTGTTATAAAAACCCTACAAGATTTTTCAGTGCAGATGAGAGGCAGTGTATGTTACTAACATTTCACAAAACAGAGGTCAGTATAGTCCTACTGACGACATTGCCTGAGACAATATGTCAGGATTGATATCAAATATTCTATCATTACTTCCAATGAACTTTATCTCATCATGGTTAATCACTCTAAAACATGTTGTGGTAATCATCTCTGGAGTCCAAAACCTGAATTCAGATGCCCACAGTATGTGTCTCCATGAATGAGCTAAATAAATTATAAGTCAGTGGAATAATTCAAGACAGTACAGAACAGAGGTATCAAAACTGCTATGCTTTTCTATCCATATCAGTAAAAGATTTAGAAAACACATTCCTCCTGCCTGTATATTTATTTATAAATTAAACACATGTACTACTGTACTAGTATATTATGAATAATATAGAAATATATGAAAAACAGAAGAAATATAAATATAAAGTTTAAACAAACTTTTTTTTTTTCTTTTTTTTTTTTTTTCCCCTCTCATCTTGTTTATCAACAGTAAAAAATAAATTCATTTCTCACTTCAGCATATTGTCTTGCACACCATTTGGAATGCATGCAGCCCAGTTTCAAGATCATTTGTCTAGGGAAATGTGTTGGACCTCCAGCTGCTGATTTACAACAGTACAAGTCACACAAATGTCATGCCTAATGTATGCACGCTCCAGGCAGGTCACTTGGATAGAAACATGTGCTTGCTGTGTTACTGAGAAAAATAAAAATAAAAGGGCTAGTTTGAGCCTTTATGACAAATTGGCTGTTTTGTAGGTTTTCTTTCTTTCTTTCTTTTTTTTTTTTTTGGATACCTAAAGTATTTCTTTTCAGTATTTTAAACTTTTTCCTTCCCACCAGAAAAATACTACTACTAACAACAACAACAACAATAATAAAAAGTAAATAATAATAATGGGAGAAAGGAAAAGATGTGGCATCACTTCAAGTTCCCAGTAATATCTGTATGTGCTTCTGGTCTCTATAAGTACCAGTCCTTTTATGATACAGCACCATGAGGAGGTTAGCAAAAAGCAAAGATGAAGAGTGTCTAGATCTACACTTACTCACATGGCCTCTGATCAGCCAGCTACATACCACCATACCTTTGTTAAGAATGATATTCACCTTCCAACAGTGAGAAACGATATGAGATGTTATCAACTTTTTACAAAGATGAAGGGTTGCACCACTGTTATCATCACGGTCATACCATGAGAATTTTAACTCAAATCTGCAGGTGTATATATATTTTTTTCTTTTTGGTAAAGCCTAGAATGATGGAATCATTAAAGGCAAAACAAACAAACAAACAAACAAACAAAAACGACAAAAGCTTAAAAATAGAGCAAATCTCATACGGGATTTATATTAGAACTACATCAAGTACTGATGGAGGCAAGGTGAGGGAAGGAATAACACCTGACTATCATCTGCGGCCTGCTTCTGACTCTTAGGGATTTCCATCCATTTGTGCTGTTATTTGTTCTGGAAATGGGCTTCAACCACGAAGAAAGACAACAGTTCTGTGGAATCAGCTGAATCCTTTACCAAAAAGATAAAAAGGGGGGGGGGGGGGTGAGGGGGACGGGGATGAGGTAGGGTGGGGGGAGAGGGAGAGGGGAGGGCTGGGGGAGGTTGGTAGGGGGAGAAGGGTGAGGGGAGAAATTAGAAAGAAAAAGAGGGAATAAATAAATAAATAAATAAATAAATAAAACAGCTAGAAGGGATACTGCAGCCTTTTCCAAGCTAAGATAGTTTTTCTCCCTGCTATAGTGCTGATCAGCTGAAAAAGCAATGATAGGGCACTTTATCTAAAAATGCCTATTTACTCTCAGTAATTAACCCCTAATTCAGAAGCTGGACAGATAAAGATAATCAAAGTGTAAAACACCTGGTGTAATTGGAGCTTAAAAATGTCTTCCACCATCTGTATATTTTGCAGTATACGCATTTTCTTTCATCTCTGTGCCACAAATCCTTTCTCAAAGGAGCCATTTGTCTGCATGAAAAGCTGTGGATAAATCTCTCTCTCTCTCTCTCTCTTTTTTCCTCTCCACTTTTTAATCTTGTGCTATTTTCTTATGGAGATGTACAGTACAATTTTGGAGCTTAAAATACTAGGAATTTCTTTTATAACAGTACTTAATATCTCCCCATTAAAATAAAGTTTAGATAAAGAAATCAGCCAAAGTTTTTAAGTGATTTCATAAAGAAGAAATTCCCATTCCAAATCAGTGGAAATTGGAGAATGGTTCAAAGCAAATATATAGAAGGTTTATTTTCAGAGTAATTAATCCACTGTTTCTACTTAGCTAATAAGCAAAACATTCAGATCAACCTGCAGAGCAAAAAAATTTTTTTAAATTTTTTATTTTTTTTAACTTATCCAGTTCTTATACTTTGTTTCCTGACAAGCACCGTATGGTGATAACAGCAGGGACAAGTGCAGCTGTCTTGTTTCCATTCATACACTATGGTGACCATCACTGAGAGAAGAAAATAAGAATTGCTTTTGTCCAGCAGTTGGATGCAGTCAAAATATTGTGCAGTATTGATGCTTGATAAATAAATACAGTGTTAGCAGCTGTAAGATGCAAAGAACTGAATCCAATTCTCCAGTTAGGTGTAAAACAGTAAGTGCCATTATTTCAATGAAGTGAAATAGGATTTAGAAGCCCAACTATCTTTGGGGATATCTAATTAACTTGCCAGTCCCAGTTGTCTGCCACTGGTCTCTGGTCCTTGTTCCTGGTACTGCAGAACAAAGCAGAAATCACACATCTTGAACAGTTTCACTGCATGGAAATTAGTAATAATGGATTGGATGAGACCTGGATTGCTGAATCTGTCCCATACCCATACATAGGAAACTAGAAAAAATCTAAATATTTCAGAAGAGACAGCAGAATAGTAACACTTTTCCCTCCTGAAACTCAAAGTCACAAAAAAGTTGCTATCATTGAAATCAAAGAAAAAAATAATGACTATTTTGCACCAACTAATTTAATTGTTATGAGTGATTTAGCTTCTTAATTGTCTTGTTCTACAGTATATAGAAATTATACACACTGGAAAACTTGGCAGTGGTCTGCATCTCATTACTAGCACCTCTGGCTGATTTATCAGCTTGAAAATGTGTTTCAATCTGCATAAAAATGGAGTCTGCAAACTGATTTGGATTAAACAGGTCTGACTGTAATTCCTTTTGGTATCCTCATTTGAACAGCACATCAATCATGATGACCCCTTTTGATAATAGTGTTACCATAATATATAATTTCATATTAATTCTATTGTAATTTAGTGGGCGTTCATTCTAACAGTAATTCCTATGGAATTATATCTGACATCCCCATGAGTACCAAAATAACTCAACATGATAAATGTTATTACATCAAATACCAAAGGAGGCAATAATGATTTGCCATTTATAATAAAATGTTGCCCGCAATCCATTAGTGGACATTACTGCCTGGTGTTAAAGATGTTCTTGTGTAAATCTGTTCACATCCAACTTCGTCCAGAATGTCTCCCTTCTGTGCCAACATGAGCTTGAGGAGAGTTGCTCAGACACCCATTTTCTGGACTGGATACATATGATTTATCATCAGCTGCTGAACACATTCAATCAACGATCTCACTGAACCTCACCAGCCAAACCTCAGCAGCTTGTCAATGAAAAAAACTTGAAAGAGCACAGAGAAGGTTTTCAGCAGTGGCTGTGCCAAGACTTTCTGATATCCTCATCCCTCATTACTGTTAAATTAGTCCAACCATGCAATAGTAAGAAGCACTCCACTCCTCAAGGGCTCTGTGTGTCTGTTAAGGCACAAATATGAACTCTCATAATTTGCTCCATAAATATAGTGTATTTTTATAGTCATTCAAAGCTCATATATCTCAGCTGATATACATATAGCTTAGAAAGGCAGAGGAATGAACAGTGTTTGCCAGGATGATCTTATAGAACAAATGAGACATAATTTGTTCCCAGCTTTTAGACATGCCATCATTCTTGAAGAAATAAGGCTAGCCAGAGCAGAGTACAGGTATCCTTCACTTGTCTGGATGGGGGCCTCAGGCCACTGGGAGTCACTTCCAGGGTTCATGACCACATCATGAGAATAGAATTATATAGAAACTGGTGCCTCAGGTTTTCTGCAGCTCTACACAGCTTCACAAGGAAGGACATTTGCATATTTATATATCAGAAATCTCTGTGCATCTTTAGCTGGCAGCACGGATGGACCTGGTAATTAATATATGGATGTGCTGAGAGATAAATTAAGAATCCAGTATGTGTTTTGCTTGTCTATTCCCACTGAAAGAGGAGAAATTAAGCCTAAAATTCAGGTGAAATATTTGCTTCTGCTAACAGTGCTACCCAAAATAAATGTTCTGTAAATCTTCAAGCACTTCTGAGGTGTTTTCCCGACACAGTGCTCAACCAAGGTACTGCAGGAGAGATCTTCAAGCATAAATTTCTAAGAGTTCCTACAATCATCACTGCGTCACCTCATAATTACCATCAAGATTGTATTGCTACAAGGATGAAAAAAAACAAAAAAAAAACCAAAAAAAAAAACCACATCTTTTTTCTCTCTATTCCAGGATATTCTGAATATTTAGTTTACTATTGAGAAGCGCCTGTTTGTCCAGAACCACAACTATAATTTGAGCATTCCTTTAGTTGCAGTTTTTCTGGAAGCTCAATATCAGTGAGAATGAACTTAAGAACAGACAGTTTCTTCCAATTTCCTGCCTGTGCAAGTCTGTTTTTGTACACACCCTGTTATATTGAACTACTTTCGTTGAAAGTGAACTTGGAAGGGAACTGGAGAAATAAGAAGTACTTCTTTTCCCCCTTCCTTTAGATAGATAAAGTCCACTTATAAACTCGTTGCTCCATCTAAAATGGAGTTAGGTTCTCCAGGTACCATGTTTACCTTAGGGAACAGACTATTCATAAATTTATTAAATATCACTCTTTTATTGTTATCTTATTACTTTATTGTATTTTATCTAATTATTTTCAAAAGTCTTTTCCAGAATGTGATTGAAGAAATTTATGCTGGGTATTTTTATTTTATTTTTTTTCAAAACTACATGAATAATGTAGATCAGATTTAAAAAAAAAAACAAAAACAAAAAACAAAAAACAAAACAAAACAAAACAAAACAAAACAAAAAGGATGTAAGCAAACATGGAACCTTCTGCCCATTTTTTCTTACAGACGGATTTCCCTCCACTGCTCCACTGTCACATTCTTATTCACTTGAGCATTTCTGGCTTGTTCAGAAATTATATGAGCTACACAACATTTGTTATCTTCAACTCTTTTGAAGAAATGTATTTCTTTAGTATGAACTCTTAAAAATTTGCTTCTTAGTAATGGTTATAAAGATGCTAATGTGTTCTGGATAGCACAGGGACTGCTATCCAAAGAAAATAATCACAGACACAAAAAGCATGAAAGCTTTGATGCCTGAAAAATATAGGAGAGAATAATTTAATTTGAAGTCTTGATAAGTGTGGATTCAAATCAGAATACCCCTAAGGAGAAAGAGATTAAACAAAACAAAACAAAACAAAACAAAATCAACTAATTATTAAATCATTTTCCTAACGTAAACTCTTATTCAGTTAAAAAAATAACAAAGGGACAATGTCCCTGGAAGAACACAAGCAGGAGCACTGAAAAGACAGAAGACAGCACACCAGCATAGCATCAAAGGTAATCCAGTCTTAAACAGTCTGAGCTGGAGCCCAATAACTGACACCACATTTAAGGAAAAACTGTATGCCATGCATGGTGCCAGAGCCATGGATGACTGAATTCATAATTTCCATCAGCAGTTAAGAGCAAGAGAAACTTGTGCAAGTCTCCTGTTTCATCCTGATACAACATACAGAATCGTGTTTCTGTTTTCAAAACAAACAGGTCAGATTCTTCCGTGCATTTTATTCATTTCTTCAGCCCCTCTGACATAAAACCAGGTCTGTTAAAATAAATAAATAAATAAATAAATAAATAAATAAATAAATAGTAAAAAAATATTTCAAGTGCTAGCAATGATGTAATTGGACACAATATTCCATGGCCAAACAAGTACCAGTAAAAAGCACAGGCAGAATGGAATATCTTAAATATAAGTTCATAGTACTCTACAATTTAAGACAATTTGGAGCTCCTTATTAGATGTCAATCCAGCAAATAAGGAAAGTCTTCCAACCAGTAAATTTTTCTTACAATTTTATTTTCTAAATGTATAGCTGTATATTACAGCACAAAGTTGGGAGGGAGGGTTGGGAGGCAAAAAGTCTTGTGAAGGACTTAGAGAATATGCCCTATGAGGTGAGACTGAAGGAACTGGGGCTGTTTTTATTCTGGGGAAGACTGTGGGGAGACCTTATTGCTCACTTAAAATACCTGAAAGGTATTCTCAGTGGTGACAGGTGATACAATGAGGGGAAAAGGCCTCAAGTTGCAACAAGGGAAGTTTAGTTTGGATATCAGGAAGTACTTCTTTACAGAAGGGGTTTTTAGACTTAGAATATTACGGTTAGGTTGTGGTTGGATTTGATGATCTTAAAGGTTTTTTTCCAACCTGAGCAATTTTATGATTCTGTGATCCTATATTTCAATTCACTAAAGTTTTTTTCTCTTATTTTTTTCTTTCCCCTAAGATAGTCTGTAGAAATACAGTGTCCATTCTGTTTTCTGTCATTCATCTATCTCATTTCTTTTGTGCATACTGCAAACTCAGTTAGTAATTCTAAATTTATATATTTCACTTATTAATAAATTGGCATGATTTCCTATTCTGTATAGCTCAGGGTTGAGTTTTATGCTTAGTCTTACCAACTGCTTTCATATGAACTTAAGTAGTAAATGTGAACTGAGTTGTTAATAATGCTTATATTGTTCCCAGGATATCTTTGGCTCACAGTTGTTATGTTATACAAAACTGAGCAATGTTACTTTTAACTTAGCAAACTACCTTATAATTTAACTGTAAAATATTCAATTTAATAAACATAGCCCAGTCAGTCAGTTCTTTGTAATATTTTTTCCATAGAGATAGGTTTTATTTTCTGTGCATCTATTGTGTACAACCTGTTCTTGTTATCAATAGTTTAAAATAGTAGCAGACTATAATTACAGCAAGTCTTCAGAAGCGAACAAGCACCAATTTACACCAAATTAAACATTTTCTAACTCATTAAAATTCTTTTTATTTTTCTGCGTAGAAGTAACTCTAAAAGACCTCTTGACAAAACATGGCAATTGTAATTGATAAATTAGTACAGGAAATTACTATCACTAGTGTGGTAATAGGAAATGACTCACAGTTTCAGTTGATGATCACACCATTTTAGAACTCACTAAGTAAATTAAAATTAAGGCAGTAGCTTCCCACAAGAGGTTTTTAACTTTTCCTGCCTATTTGTAAGCACAAATTGAGGGGGGAGGGGAGAGGAGAGAGGAGGGAAGTCAATAGCAGTCAAGCTTCCATCACGTGCATACTGATAACTCTTGGGAAAAAAGAAAAAAAGATCTCATAAAATCAAAAGCAGCACATCATGATGTTATACTGATGTGTGTTGATGAAAGATCCTGACAAATCTCCTATCATACTTGATGATGTATTAGGATTTTCAGCTGCTGTATTAGAAACATAGAATCACATGTAAACAAAAATTTGAGTTATTACTGTTATTAAAAGTATTTATTTTGTTGAATAGCTAAAACATATCAGCAATAATGAATTAGAAAAGGTAACTATAAAGGTCTCCATTCAACAGTATATGTAAATATTACTTTATTTTTAATTTGTCCTTGCAAAGGTGAGATTTAAGCTGATAGTAATCTCATTAGTTTACTTTGTGAACACATGAAAAAATAACTGTCATTTAAATACTCTTCCCTGGTGACTGGAAAAAGGGAAACATTACTCCTGTTTTTAAGAAAGGGAGAAAGGAAGACTCAGGTAACTAAAGGCCAGTGAGCCTCACGTCTCTGCCTAGAGAGATAATGGAACAGATCCTCCTAGAAGCTATATTAAGGCACATATGAGACAAAGAGGTGATCTGAGACAGCCAGCATGGCTTCACCCAGGGCAGATCTTGCCTGACCAATCTGGTGGCCTTCTATGATGGAGTGACGGCTTTGGTGGACAGGGGAAGGGCAATGGATGTCATCTACCTGGACTTCTGCAAAGCCTTTAACATGGTCCCTCAGCACGTTCCTTTCTCTAAATTGGCGAGGTGTGGATTTGAAGGATGGACTGTTCAATGGATTAGGAACTGGCTGGCTGGCTGGTCACAAACAAAAGCTGTGATTAACGGTTCCTTGTCTGAGTGGAGGCTGGTGTTCTGGACTACATTAAAAAAGGAGAAGCCAGCAGGGAGAGGGAGATGGAGATGATTGTCCCTCTCTACTCAGCCCTTGTGAAGCCCCATCTGGAGTACTGCATCCAGGCCTAAGGCCCATGGCACAAGAAAGATGTGGAGCTCTTGTAGGGGGTGGGTCCTGAGGAGGGTCACTAAAATGATCAGAGGGCTGGAGCGTCTTTCTTTTAAGGAAAGGTTAAGGTAATTGTGCTTGTTTAGCTTGGAGAAGAGAAAGCTCAAGGGAGATCTCATTGTGGCCTTCCAATACCTGAAAGGAGCATATAAACAGGAGAGGGAATGGCTTTTTACAAGGGTGGATAATGATAGGACAAGAGAGAATGGTTTTAAACTGAGACAGGGGAGGAGATTTCGGTTGGATATTAGTAAGCTTTTCACACAGAGGGTGGTGAGCCAGTGGAAGAGGTTGCCCAAGGAGGTTCTGGATGCCCCATCCCTGGAGACATTCAAAGCCAGCCTGGATGTGGCTCTGGGCAGCCTGGTCTGGTGGTTGGAGACCCTGCACATAGTTGGCGGGGGGGGGGGGGGGGGTGTTAAACCAATTATCATGAGGTCCTTTTTAACCCAGGCCATTCTATGATTCTTCCTTAGAATACAGATGAATTTTTATAAAATGTCTTCTGACACAAGAATTAGATTTGCTTTGCTGTGTGTGTTTATGCATTTAGTTTTGTTTTTTGATTTTCTTGTTTGGGGTTTCATGCTTTCATTACAAATACTGGAATGCTGTTTTCCACAGCATAAGGATTTCTCAGATTTTAAAGAAGCTTTTGGCTAGATAGCAGCTATCAAGATTCATGGAAGAAAGAACTCAAGAGATAGTGACAAATAAATTATATGAGAAAGAAGTGATGTAAGGCTAGAAAGCACTTTCACTTTTTTTTAAGCAAATCATTCATTTTAGGTAGTATTACTCTCTCCGTTTTGGATTTTTGCTTGTTTGTTTGTTTGCTTTTATCTACTGCTTGTTAAAATCTGAATCTTTTGCATAAGTCTGGCAGCAGCACAGGCTGGGCCATCCAGCTGAGATGAATGCTGTATGAGCTACTTCCTATAAATTATGCTCTCTTGTTTAGTTAATCTGTTATAGCAGGCTTGGGATGAAAAATAAAATATTCTGCCTGAATCATCCCCATTTCATAGCCAAGTGACATAGCTCTTGCCCATCACTATAAAGCCCTATACACAAAGAAATTGTAAATAGCCACTACAGTGACCACGGAGAGCCAGAAACAGGCTTATATCAGTGATTACTCTCATGAATACAAGTGCTGTGCTTACCTCCTGACAGTCTGAAGGTGCTGGGGAATTGGATGTCCTCAAATATTTGAACAATATGCTAGTATTTATAAAGATGAGTGCATGTTCCTAAAATGTCCTGAAATATAACATGATAGTTTATCCTCCTGAGTGATCATACTGCAAATGAGGTATTAGCATGTATTTATCTTTTCCACAGGGGCATTCTACCACTGTGAAAATTCTGCATAGCTGTGTCTGCCCCTTACAATGTGTTTGTACAGCATGGAGCACAGTGGGGTCTTGATCTTTGCTAGGACATCTTGGCATGAAAATAATGGAAATAATTAACACAGTATCATTTCATTATCCTCTTCATAACATGTCAGTCTCTGAATTGGAGTGAAAGGAAGGAAGAAAAAAAAAGTAAAGACATGTATGTTGTTAGTCTCTCCTGAGTCACAGAAAGTTTTGAAAATATAATCTGCTTCCTTGCTGTGGTTTAACTCAGCAGGTGGCTGTGCACCACACAGTTGTTTGCTCACTCCCTATCCTTTCCAGTGGGATGAGGGAGAGAACTGAAAATTAAAAAATAAATAAGTAAATAAATAAAAAGCAGAATTTTGGGGATGAGATAAAACTATTTACTGTGATAGCAAAAAGGAAAATGATTATAAATGGGATAATAACTCAATTGCTCACCATTCCTCTACCAATGCCCAGATAGCCCCCTAAGCAGTGGAAGATGGAAAAATGAATTCTCACCCTCTTCAAAACTCATCCTGCTTGATGTCATGCTGTATGGAATATCCCTTTGTCCACGGTAAATCTGCTATCCTAATTCTGTTCCCCCTCAGGTCATTGGGCTCTTCACTGAGAGTGGCCTTGGCTCTGTACAGCACTGCTTATTGGAAACTATGAAAATCGGTGTGTTATTGACTTTTGTTTTTCTCCTAGAACCAAAACATACCAGATACTCTAAAGAAAACAATTCTGACTCAGCTGAAACTAATACAAGCCTCCATTTTCATATGAACAAGCACATCTATCAGGTAATTATATCTCATATTTCTTCAAATTATTCATTTGCAGCACAATATATATATATATATATATATATATATATATATATATATAAATTAGGAAAAAAAAGATCTTGCTCTTGTGGAACTTTTGCATTCTCTAAGGCAATAAATCAAGGTTTCACTCAGGCTGTCAAGACCACTTGAAGCAGATGATAACACTGAAGGAGTGAAAATATGAGATTCTTGTTCAACCCTAACAACATGGGATAAGAAGCAAAGCCTACCTTCTTACTCATATTCACCGCAGAAAAAAAAAACAAAACCTAGCATAGGATTTTTTGTAGCTGTTTCTGCAGTAAACTCTATACTACAGGTGAGTAAGGTGAAAAAAAGGATTCCCCATAAGTTATATGTTCTATGTACTGGTAAGATTGCTGAGACTGTCTTTAAGGGGTCCTCTACTTCCACACTTTTAACTGCCTTTACACACTAGCAGTAAAGTCTAAAATGCCCGTTGGAGATTGTCACCAGTTAAATTTAAGTTGTAGGCTGCAGGCACAGGTTGTTTTGGAGAGAGTGTGGTTTATACCGAGAGCTCATTCTAGCATTTAGCAGTACAGACAACTGTGGGGCTCTTCCTAGTCTCCATGCAGTGTGCTGGTTGGTATAAGTGCAGTAACTGAGGGTAATTCGCATTTAAATTAATGAATTTTGTAACATTCAAGGAACGAGCTTGCATACAAGTGAAAATTCTGAAGCCTTAATCTTTTATCCTGAAAAATAATTAAAAAAAAATATTTTTCCCCTCATTCCCTCTCTTCTGCACATTGCAAAGTATATAATAGCATAAACGGATATCAAATCTTTCTTTTACTAAAGAGACAATGAACCACACCCATGAACCACAGCTTTCCAAATGTACTACCATTTGCATCCTGGCAAATAGACCTACTCTGTGTGGAGGTGGTTGCAGTGTGTCCTTAAAATATCCTTTAGCCCAGAAAATAAATTCTGCTGGTGTCTGCTGCATTTCTGCCACTATAGCCACAAGCTCTTTTGCAAACGAAACATGCTTGCTGCCATTCCTTCACATCTGTAACATTTAACTTTAATGCCTCTGCCCCTGAGGAGCTGCAGGGTAGCATTTCAATTCGCCATCCATGGATTTGTCCTAAAGAATTAGAGACATGTCAGCTTATCAGTTGTGACCTTTTCTATTAACATTGTCTTCAGGTTGACTTGGCAGCACACAAGGAAAATAAATCTTGTTACCCAAAGATAGTCCAGCTTGCCAGAATAGTGCAGCTGTGGCTCAAATCTGCTAATTTTTTAAATTGAAAACATTGCTATGACTACATGAAATTTATTAAGTAGAACAATGCCTTCAAATGGGTGGGGGAGGACAGCAGTGGCAGAGAAACCATTAAAATACATGTGAAGTGTAGGCGCTGTGAGTGGAAGGGAAGATTACAGCAAAACCTGGAAAGTTGCATTGTTTAGCTTATTTATAGCCTGGTCTGACACCCTACAGATAATGCAAACAGAGTCATCATGTAAATTATATGACCCTTTCATGTTGTAATCTTTAGGAGATCTAAGCAAACGCACTTACAGGCAAGCTGCATGGGTCTTATTTATCACTACCCTAACACTTATTCAACCTCCTTTGTAGTTGTGTTGTTTTAATGATAAATGAATGAAAGGAAGCACAGTGATTTCACACAAAACAATAGCACGAATAAGTCATCTGGTTTTAATCTGTCCTGGAACTGCTTCAGTAAATGTGGCTACCCATGACAGAGCAATGCCTTCTCCAGGATGCTCTCCTCTATCAAAAAAGACATGCAGATTTGACATAGGACCTACAGCAGGGGATATTCAGGAATCCACAGTGTGCTTAGCTACCACAAACAAGATGATATTTAGGCAAATTAATTGGGCTCCTATAGTGGGATTCAGCTGTAGATTCATTCACTTAATTGTTGTCTGAACTTAATTAGGTTCTAATATCCAATTGGAGCCAGTGAATGCCAATTTAATGCATTCTGTAAATAAATAGGGAGTGCCTCCTTAAAGAACGGACTTATTTCTGCCCAGAGATCTTATGGAAGTAGGAACAAGTCTACTCTGACTGTAATGGTAGCTTAGATACTCAGCATATGAGTAGATATTACCGTGCGGATGCTTAAAAAATGATTAGAATCTCATACAAATAATCACTACAATAAAAGGAGTAGGAATGGCCATTTCATTTCTGCCTCAGTTTAGTTGAAGCAGCATTTTTTATTTATGATTTTTTATACTACCTAGATATCACTTTCTGTGACATTGGCCAAGCTTTCTTCTTTTAGGTAATATATATATATATATATATTTTTAATCTCATTTGGGATCTCTTGGAATGCTTGCATGTACAAATGTCTGGTCTCATCTGTTGCAATTAAGCCCTATTACAACTGCAAAGTGTCATAATGAATGTATCAAGAATATATAGAACATTAAATATTTAAAATTTAAATTACACTAAATTATGCTAAAATTTAAATTACACTGCAGCAGAAATAACTGAGTAGTTGGTCCATGCTGGAAAGTATTTCTGAGCAAGTCTGTTTTGAAGATAGATAAAGTTGCCTTTTTCTGAAATATGTATATTTAATAAAAAACATTTGCACAATGGTAAATAAAGTAATTTGAAAATATTTTCTATTAATTTATTTTTGACTAACAGAAATTAAAATTCACATTTCTATCATAATAGAATATACAAATATAATCTGATCTAGGAATTCTTCTGGTTGATTTTATTTCTTTCACTTTCTTTCAGTATTTTAGAAAGATATTTTCAAACAAACATAGACTAGCAGAATTGCTTGGGTCGGAAGGACCTTCAAGAATCACCAAGTTCCAAACCCCTGCTGCAAGCAGGATTGCAAACTGCTGGATCAAGTCTGAGATAAGATTGCTTAGGGACCCATCCAACCTGACCTAGAACACCTCTAGGAAGGAGCATCCACAGCCTTTCTGTTTAACATGTTTGAGTGCCTCATCACTGTCCCTGTGAAAAACTTCCCCCTGACATTGAATCTAAATCCACCCCCCTTTATTTTTAAAACCATTTCCTCTCGTCCTATCACTATCTACCTGTGTAAAAATGTTGATTTTTCCAGACAGGCCACTATGAGGGCAGAGTAGAGAGCAACAATAACTTCTCTCACCCTGCAATTCAGGATACCATTGGCCTTCTAGGCTGCAAGTGCAAACTACTCGATCACGTTAAGTTTTTCATCTGTACAGATCCCAATGTCCTTCTCAGCTGGGCTGCTCTGAAGGAGTTCTCCTAGTGTATACACATATCTGACCCAAGTTCCAAACCTTGCACTCTGCTCTATGAACCTCATTAGGCTGACAAAGGCTCACCTTTCAAGTTCATCAAGGTCTGTCTGGATGGCATGTCCTCCTGTCATATCAACTGTGCCATTAAGCTTGGTGCCATCAGCACACTTGCTGAGGGTGCACTCAATCCTGTTATATATGTTACTGATACAGCTATCAGTTTACCAGTTCTGAAACAGACCCCTTGAAGACACCTCTCATCACTGGCCATAGAGCCATTCACCACAATACTCTGTCTGTGAGAATGTTAGATTCCAGCCAATTCTGTATCGAACAATTTGTACACCCTTCAAAGTCATATCTCTCCAATTTAGAGATAAGGATGCCATCGGGCATCTTGTCAAAGGCCTTGCACAAGTCCAATTGCCCTCACTTTGTCCACCAATGATATCACTCCATCACGGAAGACCACTAGATTGGTCAGGCATGACCTTCCCTTGGTAAAGCCATGCAGACTGTTTCAGATCACCCATGCACCCCTCATGTACCTTAGCATACCTTCTAGGAGTATTTGTTACATGATCTTCTCAGGTACAGATGTGATTCTCACTGATCTGTAGTTCTCCAGACCCTCCTTTCTCCCTTTCTTATGAATGAGAGCAATGTTCCTCTTTTTCCAGCCACTGGGGACTTCACCTGACAGCAAATATGATGGAGAGCAGCTTGGCGACTACATTAGCCATCTCCCTTAGGACCATGAGATGTATGTTATTCAACTCTATAGTATCGTACACATTCAGCCTCATGAGGCAGTCTTGGACTTCCTCTGCTCTTACAGTAGGGGGCAGTTTGCTTTCCCACAGAAAGGTTTAGGGATGTGACATTCATATTTCACATAAATATGAAAATCCTGGCTGGCAGTGATGCCTGAGGCAAATAACTCACTGAGTACCTCAGCATTATCCATGTCTGTTGTAGCTAGTTCTTTTTTCTCATTTATCAGAGGGAGCACACTCTCTTTGGCCTGTCACTCCTGACCAATCTACCTATGGAACCCCTTATTGTTTTGGGTTTTTTTATAATATCCTTTTATGCATTCAGTTCCATCCATGCCTTGACTTTCCTAATCTCATCTCCACATTTGGACAACATCCCTGTATTCTTCCCAGGTCACACATCCCTGTTTACACTGCCTGTATGTGTGCTTTTTTTCCCTCAGTTCAACCATCAGGTCCTTGCCATACCATGCCAGTTTCCTGTCTCATCTGCCAGTTTTTCTGTACTGGAGAACAGAGAGCTACTGCACTTCCAGAAAACATCCTTAAAGAGTAGTGTCCTTTGCTCCTCTCCTTTGTCTCTACTAAAAACTTCCCAGGAGATCTTGTCCAACAATTCCTTGAACAGTTTGCTCTCCTGAAGCTCAGGGTCCTAACTCCACTCTTTGCCAGGCAAACACTTTTTGAGATCACAAACTCAATCAGTATGTGTTCACTGCAACCCTTCTGATCTCATCACAGAGTTATCTAGATCAGTCTATATCTATGACAGGGGGCTAGTAGCCTGGTGGGTCCTTCATCCCCAAAAATGGGAAGGGAAAAGGAAAAGGGGTAGGGAGATGGGAGCTGGGCTCAAGGAAACAAACAGACCAGCGGCAATGATCTAAGGAGAAAACCTTATTTTCCTATGATATCGGGATGCAAGATAGCTCAATATAATATAATATAATATAAACTGAGGCTAATAAGTAATAGTGAAACAGTAAAATAGTAGTAAAATGAGAGAGAGAGAGAGAGAGAGAGTTTTCCAAAGATTAAGAAGAAGCCTACTTTGAAATTGAAGGCTCCATGGCTTGGAAGCACACCCACACCGCAGTGAGAGAGGAAGCGTCACTTCCGTGACGTACCCTGACTGTGAGGTCCTCTGGGACATGTGGTTCTTCTCTGTGCTCTACATGATGTTATAATGTGGAATACAGGATCTGCCTGGATCCTAGTTTCCAACTGGTAGGACTGAGGAGAACACTACCCATGCTCCCAATCCCGTCAACACCTTCCCAAGGGATGTTGTTGTTGTTGTTGTTGTTGTTGTTGTTATTATTATTATTATTATTATTATTATATTCATTTCTTGGTAAACAGAAATGATGTCAGTCAGTAAAGTAACTCATATAGCATGACTCTGGAGTCATGTACAAACCTGTATAAGAATACAGGGAAAAACATTCTTAACAAAGACTCAGTATCTACCTGTTTTTAGTTGTTTTTTGTTTGGTTGGTTGGTTGGTTTTGGGTTTTTTTTTGGTTTTTTTTTTGTTTTTTTTTTTTATGTGTGCTTACAATATATTTGAAATGAGACGTCTCCCTTAGCATACTGGGAAATACTGGAATTTTCATTTATATTCTGTTCATTTGGGAGACATTCTAGATTCTGTGGCTAAAGGGAGAATTAAAAGAAATAAATTCTATTTAATAATTAATCAACAGACAAAACTCTGTGATCAGGGAATCCTACTGAGCAGATTTCTGGAAGCTGGCAAGGTACAAACATTGCCTCATTCTTATCCTATTCTTCTGACTACAGTCAAACACAGGACTGTCAAACACAGAACATAAGGCCAGACTTTGAAGAGAAGTCTGATTCAAAATGCCTGTTCTAAGATAGTAATGAACTAAGTAACCCCCTTTTCACAGAACTATTTGTGGTTTTCATCAAATATATTTTATGCAGGTGCAGAGCAGCATCCACCAAATGATCTTATTGTGTCCTAAGTGGCAATAAAACTGAAATGTGCCTTCAAAAACTCTTTTGGTACCAGATTAGAGTCTAAAAAACCCATTGAGTCACTAACTCTGAGCATATCAGCCTTAATACCTCTGTAACCTAAGAGTCATGATGAACTACAGTGAAACTTCTTGCCTTTGCCAAACTGCAGTTGATGGAATTCAGATCTCTTAACTTTAATACCATGAAACTTTTCAAACCTGAACTGAGAAAAGCCTGGATCCATGCCAAATAACCGTGCAAAGCACCCAAGGAAAAAGAACATTTTAAATTAAGTAGCAAGATTTGTGAGTCAAAATCACAGCTTCTGAGTATTTGGCTCGTAATTTTTAAGTGTCACTAGGATGTAATATTATCTCTAGAAAATTATATAAATGCAGATCAGCACCACAGATCTGAGCAATCTGTCTTCTTTGTGCAGGTACATGTCAGAGTGTCCTAGGCACTTTGCAAATGTTGAAGCAGTCACACAGACAACATTTAATTGGAAGATCAAAAATTGAAGAATGCAAAATTGCTGAGGAGGTAGCTGACTGTCCATTGGGTTTTCACTAAATTATTTGCTGATTTGTTACCAGGCTGATGGTTACGGTTCCCCTCTGAAGCATGAAGACACCCATGTTTTTCACTGAGTTTGACAAACAGCATCACATTCAACATTTTACACAAGCTAAATTAACACTGAGGTTGGTGCTTTAGGCTTATCTTCACAGCTTCTCACCTTCTGGTACACTGGGTAGAATTTACGCAGACATTAATGCAAAGAGAAAAGTATAGCATGTTTTGCAAACGAGGTTTGCATCTCTCTCTCTTCTATATCTTTTAGCACCAGCTGTTTATTTGTTTACACAGTAAAAAACTAGCCAGTTTCATTCAGGGTGTTTAATACCTTTTTCCACTGACACAGTGTATATTTGTCTTCTACATGAGTTAATTATACGTATTACTCAATTTACATTCAGTCCATGTAGTATACATTTAAAGGTATATTAATATGCACTGGATTATTAATTTTATCTAACATGCTGTTCAACACGAATTATTGACACATGAGATCTTTTAACTCCAATGAGAACTACAATCCTTGGCTAACCATGGATTCAGAAGTTCATTTTTATTATCTATTTGCATTTTCTATAAATAATTTACACAGCATTTTGAAGCCATGTTTCAGTCTTCAGTGGTTATTCACATAATGTGTGATATCTAAGCTATGAATAGTTATTTGAATTTGCTGTATGAATTAGGGAGTAGGGTTTATTTGTTGAAGAAAATATTTGACCGCATTGAAGCAGACTTATATACCTAGTGTCAAGCTGCCATGCAATAATCCTCCAGCTTCTGTATGGAGCAAAATGAAGTCTTTTAGCACCTTTAAGGGATATCTGGCCTGAAAAGTTCAGCCTCAAAATATACCTCACAGCTCTAGAGTTAGAAATGTAATATTAACAGGCACTCAGCCAGTTTACAGTATTCTGGAAATCTGAGTTTAAGTGAGATAAACATAGGTTTTTCAACATGAATCTTTGAAATCTGGTGGCACTGAAAACATGTTTCAGGAGCAATTCTAAACAAATACATGTAGAACACATCCATACCTATGGAAAATTCACACTGAATGAGACAGTTTTAGTGAAATTAAATGATAAAAAATTGGAACTAATATTTACAGAAATTTCATGCAGTTTCCTAATTAATGGCTCCAATAATAAGAACTAAATAATATCTTAATAAGCTTCTTTTTCTCTTTAGCATGTGAGGTAGCCTTCATGTATTTCTCTCCTCGCTGGCTTGCTCATCTGTGTTTAAACTTTGTTTTAGTATGACTTTCAATCAGAATTATATACATTAATTTCTCTTTTCCTTTGAGATATATATGTATTACTTCTGTAAATTATTTTGAAAAAGAATTTAAATGAAATACCATAGAGAAGAAATAACATCATTACCATTAAGCAGTCTCTTCCTATGCTGAACTTCTAATTAAGTCATTCTTTGCTCCTGTAGGGGAATACTAACCATATGTTTCTAGGGATACCAGGGTTAATTGTCAGCCTAGACCACAGGGAGAATTTCCTTAACTAGCAGATTGCTAAAAGAGAAGGAGTGAAGCTTTCTGGAAAATAATTATAATTTTGATAAATAAGAGCAGTATTCAGAGTATAGTCTTAGAGGTTCACAAATACATGGAGGAAGATTTGGGCAGCAAAAGGATGAGGTCCACAGCAGAACTGTTAACATAAGACTGATACTGAAGGAGGAAGGACAGACAGAGGGGGGAAGGGAAGTGGGGGTAGGAATTTGAAACTGATAGAGTTTAATTATTCATTCATTTCAATGTTTGAGTCTTGGTGTCTTTTAATAGTTTCATATTATACATATGTTCACCTGGTGTAACAGCTACTAAATGAAATGAGATATGAAGGAGAAAATACAGGATTTAGAAGTGCTTCTTTCAAACCATCTAAACTGGTATGAGAAATCATAGAGTCTTTTCCTGATGCAGATCAACCAAAGTGCACTTGGATAAAGCATTTCTAAGTAAACAGTATAAACTTTCTGCATATACAGTAACAGACAAGCAGAGTATTTTGTACATAAATAGGAGATGATTTGTACACGGTAGTTAATCTATAGCAACAAATCATTCATGTGCTAGACACAGAATCATGGACCAGGTGGATATAAGTGGGAAAAGCCCTATATTGAAAAGACATACCTAAGCCAGCTAAAGCCACTGCTGCACAAACTGCTGCAATGGAAACTCCTTTCACCAATCAGACAGCTATTAACTAACTTGAGGGATCTGATCTCCTATGTGAGCTTTTTACTGTGCAAAGATCCCAATGAATTGGGCTTTCATTCTGTCTTTAAAAGCTCCTTAGCTTGTGAGTACCAGTGCTTTATGAATATCCTTGCAGATGAGTGCTTACTTCAGCACTGCACCCTGACAAAGCACAGCCCAAGGTAGTAGGTGTTAAAAAGTTGACCCAAATTTAAACTAAGACTTCCTTCCTTCCTGTAACCCTTTAGCAAGCTGTCAGCACACATTGCTGGAGGTAGAGTACAACCATCACTCCTGTGATTACATTGTGTTAATTGGCTTCCAACAGCTTCTGGGAATCACTGCAAAGAACAGCTGAAAGTAAACTTCCAGCTCTTAGAGAGCCTGTGATGTCTACAGACAGAGCATTATTGAGCTGGCCTCTGCTTTTCCCTAAATATTAAAGAGCATCCATGCAAAATTTTACCTTATTCTTTATGCTCTCAGCTTTCAGATTTGTTTGGCAGTCTTGAAGGAGATCATGTCTGACAGCAATCACAGGGCGTACCTTGACATGTGAATGTATAGCTGCTGTTACATCAGCTGGAGAACAACTGGCCCAGTCTCTCTGACCTATCTGTGTTCCAGCTGTGAAGAATGGGTAGTAAGCTGTGGTGGGTGTCAAGACACTATTAAAACCAAGGCACTGATGCTGTGTTTGCTTAACACCCTGTGGGACTTCACCTCATTTGCTCCAGAAATAAAACTTAGTTCATTTCATGATTTAGCAGCATATTGGCCAGAAAACCTACAGGAGCATTTTTCTCCACATGTATTCTGACCATTTAAGGCATGATGCAGAAAATAAGTCCTCTTACAATAACAAAAAATGAATAGCTGGCCAGTTTGATTTTTTCCTTTTAGCTTCTGTTGGCAGGGCTAACTCCAGATTGATTAGGTTCATATTCATAATCACTGTATTCAAGAAGTTATCTGCTTAATGAAGCCAAGTTTAAGGTGGCAGATTACTATGTTCAGTTCTGTGGCACACCCAGGAAAGATCTTTAACAATAAGAGGAAAGTGTTTGCATATTTGATGGATAATATCTTCAGAGATCTAGGCAATGGAAAAAGCATTCTGTCGATTTTCAATGATTTTAGATTGTAAAAATACAGATCAGAGGGTCACTTGAGACCACTAGAACCTTACTTCTGTGAAGCTCTGACCTAGCTCAGGTAGAGGAAACTACTCATACACCACGTTGACAAGCTGGCTATCTAGGCACACAGATCTATTCTGGAGTTAAGTCATCTGACTCAGTTTTATTATCATTTTTGCCTATTCTTTTCATGCACAAGAAGGCAGCAGACAAATCTGTATGATGTATGCAAAGAAGAAACAACATAAACTAGAACTGTGTTATTAATGCTCATTTAGTTTATGAACTGAAGTCTTATTCGAAAACATGTCTGGAATATATTCTGAGATATTAATGCTGCAGAGCAAATATGAACATCTTAATATACAGAAGTGCATGACTGCAATGGCATCTCCACATAGCTTTGGGATTCTCAAATATATTTTTCAGAATCTTTCAAACTATTCACAAATTTATCAGTGACTCAAAAATATAGTCAAAAGCTTATTATTTCTAGGCCTACAATGAGCAAGTAGCATTAAAAAAATGCTAAGTTTATAATAATCACACTTATAAATTAAATAAAGCTATGTGTTCAGAATAGGGGGGCAAAAGACAACATTAGGGCTGAATTTCAATAATTGCTTTCTTGCTATACCGAAGTACTGCAGCATTTACTTATGTCTTTCTGTACAACAAGCACTCAACTTTATTCATTTTTTATTCATTTCTATAGAAGTTGACATCTTGGAACAAGGACTAAAAAGAAATGCTGATCTAACTGATAATTACAGGAAACTTTAACAAAATATAAGCATATAAACTTGAAAAACAATGTCAGTTGGTCTAATAGCCCCCAGCATCTTATACCAATAAATAATCACTGTCTTCTAATTAATCAGATTATCTCTTTCTTATACCCTCTTGATTCTCATCTGAATGTTTTTCTTAAATTTTATTTAAAAATAGATCCGATACAATATAATCTAGCATTTTCTAATATTCTTATCTAATTAAACATAATTGAATCCCTCTGTTACTGTCCTTATGTTGTAAATGTAAATTCATAATTAACTGACTTCTATCCCATTTAATATGCTTTGGATTAGACCATATGTGGTCTTCTCTTTTCTGCAACAGATCATTATTTTTTAATAGTAGAATGGCATTTTCTCTTTCCAGATTCTCTAGCTATTACTATTAGTGATTTCACAATTTTTTTGTAGCTGTTGTGCAGGAGTCCTTATCCTTTTGAAATCCATAATAAGTGCTTGTCAGATATTGCTGCAACATGATTACATATCACCTCTACAGTAGGATCAATCAAATCCCAGACCCTGAGATTTAATATATCTTGTCTAAAAGATGTGAAATGTCCTGAATAAATTAAGTAGGAAGCTTACAGACCTTGAGGGCATGAAGTAGGGAAAGTTGTTGATACACATCTACGATGCAAATTCCTCATCCAGTATGTAGATAATAAGCTATGTGATTGCTTAAAAAACACAGATTGTTTCAGGAATGGAGACAGAGATGTGGAGACCACACATAATTTCACTAATTATAATGCATCCCTTTCCATTACTGTAATTATGACTTCATTGGTTATGCCATCTATCACTGTAGCAATCTCATATAAATCCACACAGCCCTGAGACACTATCACTTGGTACTACATAGCTATTTGTAGTGATGCATATTTTGGACAAAATTCAAATAAACAGATAATGCTCTGATTTTGAACTGGAATAAATGGCTTGTCCAGATAGGAGAAAATTCTGCAATAACTCTTTCTGTTCTTGATATTGGACTAACATGACTTTTTCTAAATGCTGTTTCCTGTCAATGATTCTTTATTGCAAAGTGAAAACAGACAGAACTTAAAAGGAGTGTTACTTGAGTGACTGACTTGCTGTAAGATTGGATTCAGTTACTTTTCCTTAGCTTGAATTTTTATTATTTTTATTTTTTATTTTTTTATCTCATCTTTTAAATACAGGGAAGGAGACTTATCAGCAATTTACTGTGGAGAAAGGAATCAGAGAAGTGGAAGGTTAGCTAGAATCATTTTGCTCTGCATAATGGAATGTATAGTTTGGATGCAAATTGTATGGCTCTTGAAGAGAATCACTGAAATGTGTATCAAGGCAGATATAGCCCTGCTTTTAACCCTGACCCAGCAGTGCTTTTTCGTATCAACACTGACAAGATGATCATGGCTTGAATTACTCTGCCTGAAGTAAGGCGACATCTACACAAAGTGTCTCAAATCCCACTTCCCCTTTCAATGGACAGAATCAGACTCCTAGAAAAAATCTTAGCTCAGTTGTTACCACATGATACTACTGCAAGGACAAAGGGACAGAGCAAGATTAAATCACCTGTGCTGTTCATAGGTATGCACAAAAATATATGTTAAAAGGTGGTGTTGGTGTTTCTCCTATGCAAGGAGGTTCACACCTATTATAGTGTATGCATTCAGCTTTAGGTGTAGACATGTATTTGGAAATATTAACCAACTGAACTCAATATGAGTAAGAGCAGCAGCATAAGAATCTTTTCATTTTGTTGTACATACTGCTCATTTTTGGATTGTATAAGATTCTTTTTTTCTTTCCATTACTCAGAATAAATAATTTTTCTTTGACATGAAAAGATGACAGCAATAAATAAATAAATAAAAATAAAAAATCACTTTTGATATTCTTAAGACGATGCTAGCTATAGAGAATAACAGCTAGTACAAGCTTTACTTGTACATGTAAAGCCAATGTTCTATTTGTAAAAAGCCCATAGTGAACTCAGTAGTTCACTGTCATGGAAACATCTTCATCACTGGTTATTAAACAATTATCTAAGATCACCAGAGCATGATATTGTGGGGGAAGGGGTCTTAATCTGACGTTTTAATTAAACTTTGTATTCTGAGCAGCTGCTGACCTCCACTGTTAGAGAACACTCCTTGATTAATAGAATTCAAATCCAGAAGGGGATGTTTCAATAGTCTGTTCTGATTATCTTTGTAATAAAGAGGTAGGAGGATCACCTGATAAGTTTTTTATTGTGACTGCAGCTCTTATAAGAATTACAGAAACTCTTCCTGAAAATAACTAGAAGTTTTTACACCATGGCTTAATGCACTGAATTCTTATTTTTCCAAACTAATTCTTACAGAAGTTTATTATTTTCTTTAAAATATGTATCTCTGTAGTACACTGGTTGTTTTGAAACTTATTTCCACCAGGATTATCAAAAGTTGCCTACATGAATAATTTAGATATTTATTTGTGAAAGTCTTTCATATGTACATTCACTCAGCAGGATATAAAGATTTACTTAGTGATGGTCATCACAAAACATGTTAAATTTCCTATGACCACATCTAATTGAGTTGTCCAATTTGGATATATTGCAGTTGAAGGCAAGGCCCATTATGCAATATTAATTTTCCAAAGCCATTTTTAGTTTGTGAGATTATGTTTCACTTTCTTGTATTAAATCTGAAACTAAATTTGCATACAGAAAGTAGCGACAGTAAGAAAGAGGAAGATTTTGTGGATGGATGGATGGGTAAGTACATATATGCACACATATAAACATACAAATATATAGACATTAGGTACAACATGCATAATTGCTCTGACAGGGAAGTTAGACCAGTGCATTGGTAGTGTTATTTCTACTCTAAATTATTCTGTCACTTAATTATTCATTCTCCTGATCACTAAAGAATATGTGAGCACTTCACATACAATCAAAGATGGACTTTCACTACATTTCTCAGGTGTTAGTCTTCCTTCCTTCCTCCCTTCCTCCCTTCCTCCCTTCCTCCCTTCCTCCCTTCCTCCCTTCCTCAGTCCCTCTCTTCCTCCCTTCCTTCCCTTCATTCCCTCCCTTCGGCCAAGTTCTGCAATGCATGTTGTATCACTTTCTCAAAGGCTTTAGGGCAACAGTCAAATCTACCCTTTTATGATATTTCTATGGAGTACACAATATAAAAATGAGGTATTTATTGTTTAATGTTAGGACACGATGTTGCCAGTTGACTTTGACAAATAGACATGAAAATGTGAGAGGTTTCTTTCATCTTAATTTTCTACTTTTTCAACAAAACACTTTCTACACAACAATTTGAATTCCATTCAATATGTATATGCATGTTTTCCTCTCCAAATACATTTGCCGGAAGAAGAAAATAAATATTTCGTATGCATTATTTGGTCCTAAAAAGAAAAATAAAAATAGGTGATTTTATTTTTCAGCTGTTCTTAGTGGTCAAAGGGTTTTATGGCATCACATCTACTTTCTGCTGTTTGACTTTTTCCTCGATACTGAAAAAAATATTGATTGCCCTTGACTCTGCAAAAAGCTGGTCTTTAGAAGGTAAAAAAGCTATTTTCTTCCACTTTTAAAAGACTGAGGTGATGATGCAAGATGTCATTGCTTCATCAAAGTGTCTTCCTTATAAACTTAATGACAAACCTTAAAAACATTTCTCTACATGCAGAAATGAGTCTTTTAATCACATAAAAAGTGATTGAAGAGATAAGAATTTATCAAGGAAAAAGACTCTTTGGAAAGATGTTTTACCTAATGCATATGTGTATTTCTGTGCATTTCTATTGCTAGTACACAATTTATATTTCAGCCTATTTAAGACTATTCTATTGTTTAGTCTAGGTTGGCTTAAAAGCATGTTAAATAAAGTTAAAATATTAGAATGTATAATAATCTAGCTACTCCATTTCAAGTAACTAAAAAATAAAAGAAAAAAAATGAAATAAGAATATAGAATAATAAAAAAATAGAAAACAGTAAATAAATTTTAAAAAATAAATAAAAGAAAATTCATAAGACTTTCAGTTAAGCAAACTATTGCATGAAGTTGTTAATTACTGAAGACATTTAGGATTTACAGAAGTCAAAACTGTCTCATTTTGGCCACTCAATTTTTACACCATAACATCTGATTACTGATTAGAATATAGCACTCTTGCTATTGTTCATATCCAGATATGAACAGATATGAACAATATCTGGAAAACCAGAGGGCTAGTCTTCACAAATAATGTTCGTCCTTGCTAGTATCAGTCTTAGATCAGATGAATTCTGTACAGCAAACAATGAATAACATCTGCATAAGGGCAACCTGGGAAATATTTCTTCTGTTGTCACACAAAGTACAGATAAAGGCCCATTTCATTACTTCGAAGACATTACAAGAGGAAAAATATCTTTTATACTTGCCTAGAGAGCTTAGGAATTCCCAGTGTCACTCTTATGAGAGGCAAGAGGAATGTTTTATTGTTGCTAAAGGATATATAGAAGCCTCAAAACTGTCCTTTTATTATGGCTCAAGACCTCTAAAGTTGTTAAATAAAGAAAATCGATTTTTGGTTTGTTACTTTGTTGGTTTTTTTTTGTTGTTGTTTTTTTTTTTTTTTTCTGGTAGTTGTTAACTTTGAGATTATTGCCCCTAAAAAAAAGGAATTAAGTGTATATCAGTTTGTTTCCTGCTGTTGAAGAAATCAAATGACTTTATGTCTGGTTTTGTTCTTTTTTATTTTTATACATATACTTTAATCTTGACCTACTTATGAGCAACCATGCCTGCTACGTATAGCTTCCTCCTGGGAAAGATAATAAAAGAATGCAGTTAGATTTTATTACTGATCTGCATTATAGGAGGTATTTTGAATTTATCCAAATACTTCAACAGGATTTCAGATGTTAGAAATGAAACTCTCTTGTGTCACTTCACCACGAAGGTAGAAGCTGTACGATAGAAACAAACTTTTTAGTTGAAGACTATATTATTACTAAACTCCAGAAACTTAGCTGAAGGACTCTGCTGGCTCAAGTCATTTATGAGCTAAAGCTCAAGATAAAAGAAAGAGAATGGGTAGGTGGTCATGGATAGTGGATTTGTATTGACTGTCTTTAAGACTAAGATACACACTACACATTTGTTCAGAAGTTGACAGACTTGCATAGGTTGAATTCACAGCATTTCAGCTAGAGGTGTCTTTCCTGAAAATTCTACATGTTCTTACTGCTTAGCAGTGACTACTGGACACTTCTTGATGCCAGCCCCTCAAAATCCAGAACATCATCGTTTGTGATTAGGCACTGAGAAGGCATATTCAAATTTAGAGAATTCTTAACTTCATTTAGAAATTCTTGACCTATGAATGAATCATATGGTGCAACTTTCCTTAACCTCACTTTCTACCCAACTAACTTTCTACCCAAAGGGACCGTCAGTGGGACAGATAAGTAGGGTCATGTGGAGGCCTTGAAATGGAACATTTCACAATTTATTTTTAACTCAATATGTGGATTTCTTTCCTAAGACCATGCACGTTCACAGCTGTACATATGTGGATGTGTGTGCTGGAGGAAGGAAAGGGAGAAAGAGTCAGGAAGGAGAGGAAGTGAAAAAGAGAGAAGTATATATAATCAAATCTCTTGGTTTATGAGCCAAAATCAGATATGAAATGTCTCGTTCTCATGGAAAGACGAGGCCTTCAGGCAGAATGTGGCTTTTATCTTTGTTGAAGAGAGACAAAGCTTTTTTTCTCAAATAGCATGAATTAGTTTCTTTGAAAATGTCACTGAAAAGGATTTTCATTTTAATGTCATTATTAGGAGATTTTTCAACATTCTAAAAACCAAACAAAATAAACAGCCATAAGAAAATAATAGCTGTTATTAAACAGCAGGGTAAGAGGCAGAGCATTTCCAGTTTACATTTACATTACATAACAAATATCTAGTTACCAAGCTATAAAACAGACATGGAAAGTAGTTACATATTTTTATCTATTGCCACATCAAAACAATTACAAGAACAGAGAAGCTAAATCAGAAACTGAATCTGTAGCAGGGCCAGGAATATAACCTATGAAGTCATCTCTATTCTTCTTTGAGAGGTTAATACTTGAACTGACACTAACCTGAGCTTCTTTTGCCCTTGAGAGCTGAAAGAGGAAACCCTGTCCATTTAATTTAGATGCCACTTCACTAGCTCTATGAGTTCCTGGCCTTAAGGACTACCCAGCCTGCCTAACACAACTACCAAAGTTTCATACATAAATTGAGCCAAGCAAAGCATTAAACTCTGAAATCTTGTCCTGTTTGTTCCTCTCTTTCTATCAAACTCCTCAGGGTGTGAACTTTTCTTCTAAGTATGAAAGAAATATTTTAAAGTCCTTAACTTCCTGACATCTTGAAAGCTGATTGGAAATTTTATACACTAACACAGTGGCAAAACCTTTCCTTTTATACTGGTATGAAGTTGTATTATAAGGTGGGAAGACATAATGACCACAAAAAATAAGGAGACTGAGTAACCACACAAAGACATCTAGTGCTATTCCAGAAGACAGCAGAGTCATCTAGCCTGGCCTTCAGTTGATACTCCAAAAGTTAAAATATTTCCCATAGATTCTGTGCCATATATCCTAATTCTCTGTAGCCTACGTTTAAAAACAGACAAACCATAAAAAATAAATAAATAAATTGGGGACTATTTTATATGAGTTTATATGAGTTGTAAGGGTGAAACTGATCTTACACAGAGTAAGTAAACCTCCATATTAGAAATAAGACTTGAACCTAGTCACCTTAGGCTCAATTATCAGGTACAGAATAATAGAATCATAAAATCATAGAATAACTTAGGCTGGAGGGGACAATAAAGATAATATGGTTCCAACTGCACTGTCATGGGCAGAGTTGCCAACCACTAGACCAGGTTACCCAGTTTGTCATTTAGTTATCTAAAGTGAAGCAAAAACTTCCCAAAAGAGCTTTGAGATTTAAAAGACACTAAAATTTGTATAAAGCTTTCCATATCCATCTATTCTTTCACAGGACATTTCTTAGCACAGTCATTATTTCTGTAAATGTTACCATTCACATGTTCAGAGGAGCAACGCTTCTAACAGCAAACCCCAAATGTAAGTATTTATATTTGATAATGTAACATTGCTAATCTCTCTTCTTCAGGCACATTTGTTTTCCAATCGTGATCCTAATGTGCAAGGACTGCTCCAAAAGTAATTCCTCCTATTTTGTTAAGTTGGCCCACGATGTCAGAGTTGGAGGTCAGTGGTATGGCAGTAGAAGCTGAGCTTTCCCACCAGTGTTCCATTTAATTTTGTTTCTGTGTGACAGATGGCAGCCAAGGGGCAGTCTGACAAATGGCATCTGACATTATGTATGATACAAAAATGTATGGGGCAAAAATGCACCCCTTTACATTCATTGACACTTGCTTGAAGGTTTATGGAGAACAAACAGTGGATGCAAGCACAGTGAGTTGGTTGATGATGGGTTTCAGAAACAATGCCATCATAGCCACTGTGAAACCATGGCTCAGCTTCACTGGTGCAGATTTTTACAACCATAAGGTGCAGAATTCTTGTTCATCATTGGCCAAAATGCAGTAATGGTAACGGTAATGGTGGTAATGGTAATGGTAATGGTAATGGTAATGGTAATGGTAATGGTAATGGTAATGGTAATGGTAATGGTAATGGTAATGGTAATGGTGAGGACTGTGTAAAAAACTAATGCTTTGCTCTATCAAGCAGTGTTATGGTGTTGTTTGTACTTCTAGTTTCTATGGAAATATAAGAGGCATTACATTCAGAGTCACCTATGTATTTTGTAATAAAAAATGTTGTAAGTTGTCAAAAATTAATATATTTGCACCAGAAATAGGTTGAACTACATTGTGATTCCCAACTCACAGGCTGCTAAGTTGGAAAACTTGTTTACTATCTTTACCTCTGAGAAAGTATATTGTAGATGACAGAGAGAATGTAGGAGGCTTGAAGACTCAGTTATTAAACGAAGCCCTAGAGAGCTTCCCATCTTTAAGGAAATAGCATGCAAAAATGCCAGAAATGCAGACAGTTTAGATAGGAGTGGAAGAACAGTGTTTGCTAAATTTGGATGCTGCACTGACATTACAGAACAGAGAACCTATGGGACTCATTTTCATCTCACTCTGGCAAAATGGCTTTCTTGGGCTCCTGCCAAGGGCACTGCCATTGAGCTGGGAATAATGAGTGGTCTTTGGCCCCATGTGAAAAGGAGAGAACAAGCAGAATGGCAGATCCTTTTATAAAGTTTTTACAATTTTTTTCCATGGAAAACAAAACCACATTCCTCTTTCTTCTGCATTGTTCCAGTTATGTCTGGTCATATTTTTTCACCCTGAGAGAAAGGAGATAATTTTGTGATTTGTTTTTCACTCAGGAGAATATTCTGTTCATGTGACTGAAAACATAGAGCAGGTTGTGAGGAGAGAGAAAATGGCAGTCCTCAGTCCTAACCTTAGATGTTCAACAATCGAAAATACACACACACAAAAGCTGTAAGACTCCTTTTATTTTATCCCGAATATTTATTTATTTATTTATTTATTTAATGATTAGTAAAATGAATGAAGACGAAGGAAATGAGTTATGAAATACACTCTAGAAACAAAAATAGAACTTACATTCCCATGAAAGGAATCCAACACTGAGACACACACATCTCATATTTCATGTGAATCATCAGGTTGGTTAGAAATACAGTCTTGGTCTAAAATCACGAAAATTTTCTCAGAGCAGATTGAAACATATATTTCATTAATTTCACAATTTTTAAAGATCTTCAAGAAGAAGGTCATAGACAAAAATTTCCATATTATGATAGTCTGTATACTACACTTTGCTGTCTCAAGCAGGGAAAATGAAAGACATATCTGCTGGAAACAAGAGGCAACAAGGGATTGTTTCCTTTTCAATGCAGGATGATCTCAGGATTCTCTCCTTCAGCAACTTGGTCCTTCCAAAGTGCTTTCACCTTATTCATTTGTTTACTTCATCATGTGTGAAGATTTAAGCATTTCTGAATTTTCAGAAATGAGCTGGCACCTTAAGGACTTTAAACTATGTTGAGGGTGTCAGGTTGGCTTTGTATATCTTTGTGGTTTTAGTAGGTATTCTTTATATGTTTCTCTCACTCTCTATAGCAGAGAGGATGAAATGACAAAGAGCAGAAAGTTCTGGCATATCACATGGGGAAAGGAAGATTGCAAAGATGAAACTGAGATATAGATCAGTTTAACTGCCCAGGGACACATAATAAGCTGTTGGGGGAGGAAAAAAAAAAGCAAAACAACCAAAAATCTGAAACACCTTATTAAAAATACATATCAGAAGAGATAGAAAGGATGTGGAGCTTTATTGTGTGGTATAAAGGGGTTTCAGTATGAAGATTAAAGCCTGACAAAAGAGTCTTCCCACCCTATCCTAATATATTTTTTTCATGACTAATTAGAGGGATTCACATTAAATACTAGATACAGTATCTTACTTCTGTTTTGGATCTCAGAAAATTTGTACCAGTACTGCTCCTACAAGGAGAACTAATGACTTACTTTGGCTAGCCTGCTCAGCACTGTAACCAATTAAGAAAAAGGCATTCTGCATGGAAAACTTACCAATTCATTAGCAATTGTGTTGAACATCTGAAGGAGTGTACCTTTGGGAAGAGAACAGAGGAAAAAGAACAACCAGGATTATTTCAGGTTAGTTTTTCAGTCTGCTTATTGCAGGGAGGTTGAAGTAGATACCTTGGAGTATCTGTTCCAAACTAAAATATTCTATGATTCTATGTGGACTATGCAATAGTGCATCATTATAGTACTAATGGGCTCTGGAGCTATGTATATGTGTTTTTAAAATGCAAACATTTTTTAATTTCAAATCATTCACACTGGATTCCAGCCACTGTTATGACACCAAACCATTTAAGCTTCCCACTGCCTATTGCCTTAAACCACACTGTGCGATGGAAGAAGGCAGCTTCTTGACAAGCATGGCCAGGACCAAGTTGCTTCTTGTTTTGTCTTGCCCAGTGGCACAGATCCTTATCAGTGTTAAGCTTTTTCAATCTAAAATTGATCAAATCCACAGCATTCTCTGGGTTCACCATATACAGGACATTTCGGAATTTCTTGGGCCCCAGTGCTGGGGTGAGAAGACCCCAATGGCTCTGGAGGGAGGCACCCCAGCCTGGGTCTACATGCCCAGCTGAGCTCCAGAAGCTGGCACTACATTCCACTCACACTGGTCCCCCAGCATCTGGCATAAAGTCTGTAGGATTTTCTCATACCCAGAGAGCTTCACCTCCCACCAATTCCAGGGCCCAACTGGCTTCATTGTCTGGTACCAATTCCATTCACACTAGTCCCCAGAGAAAAGCTAACAGACGGGTAAAGGGAGAACTGTGCATCACTCTTTGACTCTTCACCAAAACTCTGACACAAAGCGTGAGATGCAGGATGGTTAATTTTGAGTTGTTTGCTCCAAGCTTTTTTCTATAATTAACCAGGAAAATGCAGCATTTTTGTGGCATTAACCCTTCCTCCTGTTTAAGACACCAGCTTCTGAAAAAATTATCTGTCTCTTAGAAATTCCTGTTGCTTAACTATTACAGCAAAAAGAAGCTTTGATCTTTACTGATATGATTCTATACTGAAATAGCATACTTCTGAAGTTAAGTATACAAAGTCTTTGTTTTCTTTGCCAGGAGAAGTCACAGGAGTTGCCTCCACTCACGGTAATCTTACTGCATTCAGAGCATTGATACTGAAAACAGGATAACCTATATCCTTTAAAGAATTTAGTAGTGGAGAACTGCAGTACCACTGGGTTAATCAGCTCTGTCATTCCCCTACAGACATAGCCCCAGTGATCCATTAGATGTAACTTTTGTTTACCATCTTGTTAATTAATTCACTATTGATTTAGGATAAAAATTAGATCTGATCTGCCAAGAGCACTGCACATGAATTGATTTGGTATTGGTAAGTTGTACACATTATCAGCAGACGTAATGCTGTCTGCTCTATTTACATCCTCAAAGCTGTATACTTGCATGTACAAGCTTCTACATATACATTTGCATAAATACAAAGAAATTAAACTCATTAAATAAGGGGAAGTGCTTAGTCTTGCTGGCTTATGTGAAATCAATCTGCATTGTCCACAATTAGGAGGAGAAAAAAAAAAAGCAAATCAGAACAAAGACACCAAAACAAATGTCTGTAAATAACTATTGTGCTTAGTGTTCTGGTACAGTATGGTTTGGTTTGGAAGGGATGGTAAGAGGTCAGGTAGAACTAGATTAGTCCAGATTTCATGACCTAGTGCTGTAATTTTATTTCAAAGTGGCTGTATTTTTCCACTTTGAATACTGAGCTTCTGAATGTACATGGAAGCATGAATTTCAGATCCAGGGGAAGTTTGTAGTCCAATAAAGGAATCCCAGCTAGTTTCAGGTGCTTCTAGATCTGAATAATGCTTTTGGGTTAGATGATCTCTAGGTGAACACTTAGGAAGTAAAAGTTCTGCAGAATACAACTTCAAGGCAAAGTTGCAATGATCAGCTTATTCATTATTTTCATATGAGATCTTGAGTTTGAGGTTGTTTTGATAATACAAGGTGGAATGACTTTTAACTAAAAGAGGGGAGATTCAGGTTGGCCATTAGGCATTTATTTATTTATTTATTTATTTTCCCAGAGGATGGAGAAATTTGCTCAGAGAATTTGTGCATATCCCATCCCTGGAGGCCTTCAAGGCCAGTTTGGATGAGATCCTGGCAGCTTGATCTAATGGTTGGTAACCCTGCACATGGCAGGGCCATTAGAATATGATGACCGTTCAGGTCACCTCCAAACTAAGCCATTTGGTGATTCTATGATTAACAGCTGTAAATCGAGGCTTTCTTGCTTGGCATCTACATGGTTCCACAGTGCAGTCTTAAAATTTGTTACCAAAACCAAAATTTTACGAGGTAAAAATAATAAAGAAATGCATCTTGTTTGAGTGCTGAGGATTACATACTCAAATTTAAAACTCTTTCTTTTTTCTCTGTAATTCCATTTACTGTAAGTTTTATGATCACTAATTTTTTGCTGTTTTAGCTCTTCCTCTAAGGTGCACACAGTAAATATTTCTGTAAATTTAAGTTTATATCTTCTACTTATGTCAAGAAAAGCCTGGGGGGGGGGGAGGGGGGGGATAGGGGATGGAGGGAAAGTTACATGTGACTTAACAGAAATAAAGCAGGCATGGTAGCCAGAGGGAGTATGAGTTACGTTCAGCAAACAGGTTCTCAGCTTCTCAGAGCTCTAAATGCTGAATGAGAGAATCAGGTACAGCTATAACAGCAGCATCCCTCCCAGAAGTGATACGAATCACTGCTATTATTTTATAAGATATTTTGAGATCATATGATGGAAAGCCCTGCAGGAAAGTAAGATGCTATGTCTTATTGTCATAGCCTTCTCTCTCTAAGCTATTCTGTGAACTCCATTAATAACTACGCTAGTCATTATCTTTCCTATATTTCACAATTATTCCACATTACACCAGTCAAAATCTTTCCCCCTTTTCACTATTAAACAAGACTTAACTTTTGATTCAGATGTTACTGAAGAAGTTAGTGCATCCAATTGAAGGTTTCTGACTCATTTATGAAAGTTTTAAGAGCCTAATCTTCAGTTTTGAGGGTCTAGATGACCTGATTACATGAGCCATGGCATAAAGTATGTCTTTCTGTATTTTCTGTGTCATTAAACCTCTGATTCATTTGATGGAAATATGACATGTATTTTTGCACTTCTCTGCATAGTATATGTATATGCTTCAACATCAACAAAATAAAGTTTGAAGCAGTGTGCTCAACTGTATTTCTCATATACTGTTTCTGTATCAGTCATCCTATTACAACAGTGCCATACAAAGCACATCTGATATAGATAAGTGAGTTTAAAATTAAGTACTTAAAAAGATCATGTAGGAGTTTTTGAATGTGGCATTCTCTTAGAAATCATGTGAAATAAGCACATAGTAAAGGTATGAGAATGGGTAGCAGGCTGTGAAGAGGACAATGTTTAAAATCATTTAAATTTTAGAAATAAATACTCAGCATTTTTGGAACTTTAAGAGGCTCATTCTTGGGAGTATCTAAAATAAAATCCCGTTCACTTAATTCAATAGGGTAAAAATAAGACCTCCACAGAATCCTAAGATCAAAAATTTCCAAGTGCTTGTCGAGTCTTGGATGGAGAATTCTTTCATTTGTAATGAAAATGAATCCTTACTTATTCTTAATATGAATTGAGTAAAAACTTATGCTCAATATAGATATAGTAATAATACACTTGACATACTTTTAGACCTATATCTATTACTGCATATTACTAAGAAACTTTCCCCAACAGTTTTTAACTTTTGCTATTTTTATATTGTGTGCAGAGATGGGATTAGGAAAGCCAAGGTACAGATGGAGCTGAACTTGGCAAGGGATGCCCTTCCCAGCGATCATGCCCTGGTTGAGTTTGTGATCTCAAGCGATGTGGGCCTGGCAAAGAGCAGGACCAGGACGCTGAACTATAGAAGAGCAGACTTCAAGCTACTCAATGGAATGCTGGCCAAGATCCCCTGGCACACTGCCATCAAAGACAAGGACGTTGAGGAGAGCTGGCTGCTCTTCAAGGATGCCCTCCTGAAAGCACAAGAGGTCTCCATTGCCCTGAATAAGAAAGTGAGCAGGCGAGGTAGAAAATCGGCATGGCTCAGCAAGGACCTGCTGAGAGAACTGAGGGTGGAGAAAGGGGTGTACAAGCTCTGGAAACAAGGCTGTGTCACCTGGGAAGAATACAAGGATACCGTCTGGACTTGCAGACGTGGGATAAGGAAAGCCAAGGCGCAGGAAGAACTGAACTTGGCGAGGGACGTGAAAAATAATAAGGAAACCTTCTACAGGTACATTGGCCAGAAGAGAAAGGCCAAAACGGGTGTGCCTACTTTGGTAAATTTAAAAGGAGAACTGGCTTCAACAGATGAAGAGAAAGCTGAGGTGCTGAATGAGTTCTTCACCTTGGTCTTCACTGGTGGCCAGGATTCTAGTCTTTTTCAGGTCCCTAAGCCCTGCACCCCCATACCTCTATGTGGGGACCAAGGAGGTAAATCCCTCCCCACTGTAAGGGTAGAGCAAGTCCAAGAGTGCCTCCTTAGACTGAATGAGTATAAGTCTATGGGGCCAGATGGCGTGCATCCCAGGGTCCTGCAGGAGCTGGCTGAGGTGGTTGCTGAGCCGCTCTCCATCATATTTGAGAAGTCGTGGCTGACAGGTGAGATTTTGGATGATTGGAGGAAGGGTCCCGTCACTCCCATTTACAAGAAGGGGAGCAGGGACGACCCGAGGAACTACAGGCCAGTGAGTCTCACCTCTGCGCCTGGGAAGATTATGGAACAGATCCTCCTGGACAACATGCTTGATCACATAAAGAATGAGCACGTGATCTGAGACAAACAGCACGGCTTCACCAGGGGAAGATCATGCTTAACTAATCTTGTGGCCTTCTATGATGGAGTGACGGCATTGGTGGACGAAGGGAAGGCGACCGATGTCATTTACCTGGACCTGAGCAAGGCCTTTGACATGGTCCCCCACCACATCCTCATCTCCAAATTGGAGGGAAGTGGATTTGATGGGTGGACAACTCGATGGATAAGCAACTGGTTGAAAGGCCGCAGACAGAGGGTGGTGGTCAATGGCTCTGTGTCCAGGTGGAGGCCAGTAACGAGCGGTGTCCCCCAAGGGTCTGTCTTGGGAATGGTGCTTTTTAACATCTTTATTAATGAAATCGATGAGGGAATTGAGTGCACCCTCAGCAAGTTTGCTGATGACACCAAGCTGAGTGGTGTGGTCAGTGGAGGGAACGGATGCCATTCAGACCTCGACAGGCTGGAAAGCTGGGCTCGGGTGAACCTAATGAGGTTCAACACGGCAAAGTGCAAGGTTCACCCATGATGTTGCCTCAGGAGAAGTGGTCACCCCCAAGCCTCAAGACTGTTTCTACCCGTAAGGACAGAAGGGTTATTGTCATAGGTGACTCCCTTCTGTGAGGAACGGAGAGCCCTATATGCCAGCCTGACCCTACCCACAGAGAGGTGTGCTGCCTTCCTGGGGCACGGGTCAAGGACATTTCAAAGATAATTCCTGGGTTTATTCGGTAAAAAAAAAAAAAAAAAAAAAAAAAAAAAAGTCTGAACCCTCCTCATGAAATCCTCATGAAATTGAACATGTATAAGTCCATGGGACCAGATGATATCCATCCTAGCATATGGATTATGTGGTTGCTGAACCACTGTTGATAATATGTGAAAAATCCTTGCTGTCTGATGAAGTCCACTGAGACTGGAAAAAGGGAAATATTATTCCCATTTTTAAGAAAGGGAGAAAGGAAGACCTGGAGAACTATAAGCCAGTGAGCCACACCTGTGTGCCTGGGAAGATCATGAAGCAGATTCTCCTAGAAGCTATGCTAAGGTACATACAAGACAAAGAGGTGATTCAAGACAGCCAGCATGGCTTCCCAAAGGGCAGATCTTGCCTGACCAATCTGGTGGCCTTCTATGATGGAGTGAGGAGTGGTGTCCCTCAGGGGTAACTCTTGGGACCAGTGTACCCTCAGCAAGTTTGCGGATGATACTAAGCTGAGTGGTGCTGTTGATATAATGGAAGGAAGGAAAGACATTCAGAGGACCTGGACAAGCTGGAGAAATGGGACCATGTTAACCTAATGAGGTTCAGTAGAGCCATGTGCAGGGTACTGCACTTGGGTCAGGGCAACACCAGGTATTTATACAAACCGGGGGAAGATCTCCTTGAGAGCAGCCCTGCAGAGGAACCTGGGGGACCTGGGGGACAAGAAGCTGGATATGAGCCAGCAGTGCATGTTTGCAGCCAGGAAGGCCAACTTTATTTTGGGCTGCATTAAAAAAGGGGTGGCCAGCAGGGAGAGGGAGGTGATTGTCCCCCTCTACTCAGCGCTTGTGAGGCCCTATCTGAAATACTGCATCCAGACCTGGGGAAAATACAGGAAGGACGTGGAGCTCTTGAAGCAGTTCCAGAAGAGGGCCACTAAGATGATCAGAGAGCTGGAGCACCTCACCTATGGAGAATGGTTGAGGGAACTGGGCTTGTTTAGCATGGAGAAAAGAAGGCTCCAGGGATACCTCATTCCAGTGCTTGAAGGGAGAATTTAAACAGGAGTGCCTGTCTGAGGGTGGATAATGATAGGACAAAGGGGAATGGTTTTAAACTAAGACAGGGGAGGTTTATGCTAGTGATGACTAGAAGAAAGTTTTTCACACAGAGGGTGCTGGCACACTGGAACAGGTTGCCCAGGGAAGTCATGGATGCCCAATCCCTGAAGGCATTAAAGGCCAGGCTGGATGTGGCTCTGGGCAGATTTGTGTAGTGGTTGGTGGCCCTGCATATGGCAGGGGGCTTGAAACTAGATGATCATTACAGTCTTTTTCAACCCAGGCCATTCTATGATTCTATGATTCTATTTAGAATTTATCTGTATTTAAGTGTCCTCTTCCAGATTTGTTTCTGGTGTCTTCAAGGGCATTTGTATTTAAACCAGAAGTCAAAGTAGTGGAATATTTATAAAATAAGAAAATATATTGAATTTGGAGCACATCAGGGAAAATGGACAGTTATCTTGGGGAAATAGGAAGTAATAACTGGATGAAAAATCATTAAATTACTGCTAATCCTTAACTGTGCACCAAAAATGGAGATATTCTGGGCTGCCGTTAATGTGAGATCTTTCCAAGCTTGTGTCCAAAGGCAAACTCTATGAGTAAGATGGAGACTCCTCTTTGTAGTGTTTCCTACTTTTAGAGACTTTACCTTTTTGACTTTATTAAAGTTATTTTAATACTGATCCTTATTTTATATTACTAAGTGAAAACAAATCACTCAAAACACTGCAATAAAAATGAATTGCATATTCTTCCAATGATTCCTAGCCATGGAAGTCATTTGGCACAGAAACATGAATATCCACAATATTAAACTTCCTTAATCTCTGAAAGAATAATCCCATCCCAATTTTCCATTGTGTATGGTCCTTCAAATGTTCTAACTCCTCCATCCAGGAAGTGTCTCTTAGCCAAGGACTGCTTCAGCAGTTAATAATGAGACACCAAGATTGTGTGGTGGCATTTCCTGGTGTAATTAAATAGAAAAAAAAAAAAAAAAAAAAAAAAAAAAGGCATCTGTTATAATATTTTTTGTCATGTGGATTCATTGCCTTTTCATTGCCTTATAGAAAGAAAATTTTCTGAAGGATATTGAATTAACAGAGGGTTTTTGGTTTTTGGTTTTTGTTGGTTTTCTTTTTTGTTTGTTTTTTTAGTGGATAAATAGTCCTCACACTCTCACTTCAAACCATGCTATATTACTTTGCAGAGGAATAGCAGAGTTTCCAGGCAATTATAGAGTTTGTGACCAAGGAAGCTTTTGGAGGATAGGTAGGCAAGCACAGATGTATTTCTGTACTAGCCCAGGTTTTATTGGTTTAGGTGAACAGTAGGGTTCCATGCCTCCAAATTTCTACAGTCATTTTTCTATCCATCACAACTCATTTCAAGGGCAAAGTAAGAAATCTCTCAGCAATCAAGGACTGACTGACAGGGTAGTGAATAAAAATGTCTCACATTTTAGCAGGCCAAAAGCAATGCCAGCCAAACTGCAGAAGCTGCAATATTTTTTGATATTTTATTGAATGTCACTTTTGACAAGGAAACGATCCAAAACTTAGTATAACACTTACTAAGCTATCTTGAGTCTCAATCTCTTTTCTTGATAGTGTGTTTTATTTGTTTATTTGCTTGCATCCTATTGATTGTTTAATGAGGTCCTTGAAAGCTGGAACAAAGGCAAGATCCTTGCTCCAGACAGCAGCATGTAAGGAAGGTTGTGAAAAGTGGCATGCTTCAGGAGTCTGACGGTGCTGACCACCTTCCTTTTGAAGATCAGTTCAGCCAAGGATGCTTAAAATTACTAGCACTCTTTCTGAAAATAGCCATTCTTTTATTAATATATTATTTAGTACAATGAGTGTGATCCTGGAATATTTCTAACACCTTGGCAATGAATATAAATAATGATAGACTGAGGATTACCATTACTTTTTCATCTTATTCATCTTTCTCACCTTATGATTTTTTTCTCCTTATGAAAGGTTTGAGAAGATTTGGACAATGGATTATTTAAAAGCAATATCTGAGGGGAATTTTTATTATTGGCTTTTGGATAAACACTTTTTGTTTTACCAAGTATGTTTTAGCGTTATCTTGGCTTGTCTAGGAAGAAGAGCAGGCTTTTTTGGTTTTTTTTTTTGGATCTCGGTGATATTCACATGAAAACGCAGAATAATAGCTGCTATTTTCCCAGGGGAAAAAAGAAAAAAAAAAAAAGAAAAAGAAAACAAACAAACAAACAAACAAACAAACCAAGCAAAAAACCAACAACAACAAAAAAAAAACAAAAAAACAAAAAACAAAAAAACCAAGTTATTTCAAAGTCACTCTTAAAGATCCAGGTCTTTCACAGGATAATTGCTCATTCCTTTTCATTACCGAAAGATTTCTCAGTTCTTCTAATGAATAAGGATACCCTGTGCAGCCCTTCAAGACAACTTTGCAACACCCCAGTGTCTTTCCTCATGCAAAGAGGGGGGATCTACATCTATCTTAACAGTACAATTTTTTGCTTTGAGACTACCATTAATTTTTCAGTCTTCCTAAACTTTCTGCTGACTCTTAAAATCTTGGGTAATTCTGAGACCTTAATGAGGCCATAATATCATAATTGAGATTATAAACTCATTTTGAGAATATAATGATTATCCAGTTTGACCTGAGGCATAAACTGGCTAAAGAATTTCATGAAATGATTCCTGAAGCAAATTCATTTTTTTTTCTCTTTTTATTACTGTAGAAACTGAACCCAGGGTGATACTTTGTGCTGTACAGAAGTATAAAGAATTTGAAAAATATTTAGAACATCACTTTTCTTATTAATTTTTCCCTTACAAAGCTATAGGATTTGTGATTTCCACATCCAGAAAGGAAACAGGCATTTTCTTTCCATATTTTCTTTGAAAAGGGAACATAATTGTAAGCCATCATCACAAAAGGTACAGTTGAAGGAGTCACACCTATCCCCAAATGAAAATGTATGTATAATATATCCTGCTCCTAGTTAATATATGCTTGTCCAAATTCCCCTCATTGCTTAAAACATGTGACACATTTTGATTTGCTTTTAATAATGTTTTTCAACTGCTGAATTGTTATAGCTAGGAAATGTTTATCATCAGATTTCTTCCTACAGAACTGCAGACAGTGATTCACTATTCTGTAAAAATTAATGAAATTTATTCAAGCCAATCTGTCTTCAGCTTCATGCAACTTTAGCTAAACTGTCCCACCCAAATCAGAGATAGCTATTTAAAGCATGTGTGAATATATATCAGAATTCTGATAAGCATCAAGCCTCCCATAGAACAATACTGTGAACTGTAATTGGAGCACGAAGAAAGCTCTTTGAAAATATTTACTTGTTTGAAATAAGTTCAGGTCTGTGTGGTTTTATACAACTGTTTGGATACACCTATTTTATTTGACACTTCCTCCAAAATTACACTGTTAGAAAATGGCAAAAGAATTGTGTTAAAAAGTCCAGATTTTCATGTGGAAACATTGGAAAAATTAAAAATATATCTTTTTCCTCCTTGTGGAAAATAATTATTTTGTATGCATGCATACATAAACTAAGATTGTATTTGAAAACTTACATTCTGAAAATTAATTTCACCAACATTTGTATAAATGATTAATCATAACCCTTAATGTTTATTATTTCCTGTAAACTACGTATCAACCTGTTTTAGTGCCTAAGTAAGCAAATATGTTGGCAGAAGCGTAGGTCTGCAGTCACCATCACCAATTCAGAGTTTCTGAGAATATTTAAAGAGAAAGGAAGAAATTACCAGAGGAAAAGATCATGTCCACACCTTGGGCAAGTTTACTTAGTGCCACTGATGGCAAGTAGCGTCACAGGGACATTATCAATGTCCAGTGGTTTCACAATGGAAGGCATGCATGTGACTGTGCTATTTCCTACAATCCTGACCTCTTCCAGTCCTGCTGGTAGGACTCATGATATAAGAACATGACTTCCTTTTGGCTAACATGCAGAAATTTTCTTCACTAAGATATGCGAAGGGTGCACGATTGCTGGTAATGCCTATGAGTCCTACTGACAGATTTATGTGCAGCTTTTAATTATAGATATTCAAGGTTTGGAAAATCTGAAAAAACAAACAAACAAACAAACAAACAAAACTGATGTTGTGCTTTCATTTCAGTGCTATTTTCTCTTTCAGACTGTTTAGAACAAGACCAAGACTAGCTGAAGTAAAGTAATTCTTTCCTGTGCAAAATTTACATCAATAGAAACCCAGGTAGATGTTGATCCTGAAGAAAAATGATGAACTAGACATAAGAATACTGTATTCCTCCCAGAGCTCCTCCTGTGTAAAGATTACAGTACTGCTCCTTTTTCCCATTAGTACTTGGCAAACACTCCAGCTTTGAGAACAAAACATTCAATATACTAAAATCACAAGAAAATAAAAATTAAAAAAACCCATCTTCAGCTGTCTTGCTTTTGTCATATATTGAATATCTATATTCTCCAAACTGAGGAGTATATGAGTATGTTTTTTGGGTTTTTTTTTTGTTTTTTTTTTGTTGTTTGTTTTTTTGTAATGTGCTATATATAGTCTAACAAAAACATATATTAAAAAAGCACATATGTAAAAGAATTACTCCACATGCATTCAAAACTTCACTCTACTTCATTCTTAATATATCTGCAAAATCAAGGCTCAAGAAAACAAAAAACAATATTACTAGTTCAAACAGCTTATTGTCCCTCCTTTGCATCCTAATATTTCTGTTCAAGACCCTCTGAGAAAAGATTGGATATGATCGTAGGAGCACTATAGTCTATGTTTCTCAGACACATCTCTTCCATGTTGCCAGCACTTCCACATTCAGATATCCTTCTGTAAGCCTTCAGAACTGAGGCTATTCTACTACTTTTTTTCCCACAAGCTAAATTCTTCATGTCTTAAACAAGGTGAAATAAATTCCTCCCAGTATGGAATTTGGCAAAGAAGCTGTCTAATTTGACGCGTTACAACTGAGAAAGTTCAAATGTGTTGAGTTTTTCTTTCCAGAGCTAATTGCTTGGTTTGGATTAATAAGCTAATGAATTCACTGGAATATTAGCCCTCTTTTATTATTATTTGAGAAACTGCCTATATGAGTATTATGGGTAATAAAGAAGACAAAGTAAAGTCAAAAAAAATGTCCAGTATCAGCAAGTGAAATTTTAAACCAACAGTACATAACATTTAGTGTTTTTAGTAAATGTTGCTTTCTCAGGTTTTCTAACTATAATTTCCACCAGAACAGCACACAGGATGATAGGAACAGTGAGCCATTTGATGCAGGTTCTATCAGAAAAGGAGAAAAACACAAAATTTGCCAAGAAATCAATCATCTTTAAATAACTAGCATGGAATTTTGAATATCATCTAAGAAGTATTCTTGAATCTTGACTAAAATACTGAGGACTGTAAACCATAAAGAATTTTTTGAAGTTATCCAGCACTTGTAACCACTTGTACAGAAAAGAAGTAAAAGCATAATATTTACTGAAAAGCTGGGTGAACGACTAGCTTAAGATAAAAATCATAAGCTTTCTTTCACTGTAGATATGTTATTTCTGGTGCTCAAATTTTCAAACTTAGCCTAATAACAACTAGAGAGAGTGGAAAGAATCAATCTCCCAAAGAGGCATGTGAATGTTTGTGTATATTCAGGTATTCAATTTCTATATGGCTTGTCTGTCTACATTTCTGTTTTTATTTATGTATCTAGTTAGTTAGTTAGTTAGTTAGTTAGTTATTCCAAATCTACAAGGTAATTCCTCTAAGTTAACAATAAATAGCACGTAGCTGAGATTCCTCCCAGATGTGTTTTAAATTCAGGAGATTTAGATAAACTTTCTGTTGCTTTTGTATACAATTATATGATGGAAAACCAGTCTAAATACAAATCCTCTTCCCCACACATTGTTCAGCTCATACCAGCAACATAATTATAACATTGATTATTGGTATAGCAATTTATAGTTGGATTGGGAAAATTACCATCTGAACCAAAGCTCATTATTTATTTTGGGCACATGCATTTATTTGAACATCATCAATTCTAGACTAATAGAAAAATCTGGTAGCTTCAGAGGGAAATTATAATAAATCAGTGTGCCCATATGCAGGATGCATGAGAAAATACTGTGATGAACAATGAGCAGGAAAGCAAATGCACATCTGTAAGCTAGGACCTCTGGCTCTCTGTGCCTTATCCTAAATTCCTTGGAAGTTTAGGATCAGAGGATTCCTTTGGAAGAAAAAAAAAAAAAGAAAATAAAAAAATAAGAAAAAACAACATAAACTTCATACATCAGAAAACTAAATAAAAACTTCAACCATCACAATATAAATGGTATCAAAATGCAACATTAGCAGAATTTTTACATGAAAACATTACATCAGCTTTCCTCTCAACTTAAGAAATCCTCATTGAAACTTCAATGTGTTTTTCTTCCTCGTGGATACTAATGCACATCTGGCTGCTCATTTAAGAATTCAAATTATTTGCTGGTACTTGTTTCTGTAAAATATTGGTCAATTCTTTTTAATAGGGTATAGTTAGCTATAGAAAATTATTAGAATTAAGGGGGAAAATGTTATAGATCATACTGATGAAGAGTTAAAAAACTGAAAGCAAAGCAGCCACAGCTTCTATTAAGTCCCATGTAACATGCACTCAAAAAAGCAGTGATAATGTGAAATGGATAAGCATGGTCATCTCAAAATTATGGGGACTGAAGTTTCTAGCAAAAGGATATGAAATGGACAAGAATTTCTTCTATCTGCAAAAAAAAAAGGATAATGAGAAGACAGGAGTATTTTGAAAATCTATTCTTACAAAATGATTTCTAAGAACGTGTGGTATTGTATTCCCTATAGAAGTGATCCTGTCAGGAACAGCAAGTGCTAAAACTCAGATGAAGATTTCAATTCCTGAAAGAAGCTGTGATCTGAAAAAGAAAGCTTTGGAACCATAGGTTGGCACCTTGTCTTTCACACAGAAGTCAGAGCCTGTCACTGACTCAACAGCATCATCTGGCAATACTGGGATATCAGAGATTTGGGAGAGAGACACGTGGCTGTGGAGCTATCTGTCAACTCTGAACACTTGGAAAGTCAAAGTGAGGGAGGCTGCCTAAGAAATCCATTAAAGCATGGTCTATTTGTTATCTTTTCCTCCTTCCCTCCCTCCTTCCCTCCCTCCCTCCCTCCCTCCCTCCCTCTCTCTCCCTCCCTCTCCTCTTTTCAGTTTTCTCCCTTGCCTCCCCCTCCCTTCCCTTCTCCCTTCCCAACACCTTCTCTTCCCCTCCCCTCCACCCCCCCCCCCCTTCCCTTCCTCCTCTTCCTTACCTTCTCTCTCCCTCTATGGCTTTCTTTGGTCCATTTTTGGTGGCACATGCCCCGTCCTTCTAGAAAATAGAAAACTGCATTTGCTGCCTCGACTAATGACACAGTCAATAATGTTAAACTTTGAATGAATAACTTCTGCGTATTTATCTTGAAATAATTCACCAGAGATGAGAAAGAAAGAAACTCAAGGAATTCAACACAAGATCAGGGAATACTGGTCTTTTATTCAGTTTTTATTCAATTCTTACTAATAAAGCCTTGTAAATATTTTCCTAATGAGTTACAAAACCTGACTGCTAGATTTTACTGGGAGAGTTTCAAAAGTTTGTGAGTAGTTTCCCCTAAATAATTTTCCACTGCAGAAGGTCTGTCCAACAAAGTCTTCTGTATGTCATGATCCCTTCAGTGTGTAGTGAGACTTTTGGCTACAGCAATGATCTAATACCAGTGAGTGTACTAGACTGTCTTGAAGCATTATATGCACATACTGAGCTGGGATAGGCTTAGAAAAAGTAACATTATACTCTGATATTCAGAAGAGAATAAAGTACTTGTAAAACATGCAATAAGGCTTAACTTTGCTTTATTTTAAACCCATGACAAACCCAAGCACATTTTCTAAACTACATGAGTATGACTTTATTGACTTGCACAATGTTTTCAGAAAGTGGTTTTTGCTTTGATTTTCACTGAAATGTGTCCAACGTTGTTGATTATGTAGTTTTGCATCCTGTTGCAAATAACTGTCACTTTACTAACTCCAGCAAGTGATTAAGGATGAGAGTCCTGTGTTCAGTTCACTCTAATTTGCTCATATTCTCCAGTATGGCTGCCTTATTTTCATGCAATATTTCTGTTTTGCTTCGTTATCCAAAATGACTATGTGACAGTTTTTATACACTCATTTTACCCATTCCTGATGGAATTGTGGAAACAGCTAATGTATTACCAAATAACTAAAACCCTGCAATTTTCCACCTCATAATAGATCAGAAATGATAAGAAAATACTATTTACTGTGTGCCACCAAAGCTCCGTAGTCACATAGAAGCATTAGACCGTACTTAGCCTTTGCATTAAAAAGTACAAATTCTCATAAAATCAGACTCTAAACAGAACTTCATCCATCCGCAAACAGTAGAAAAGCAAACAAGAAAAACAGAGAGAACACAATTAGTTTTTTAATGTTAAGCAATAATAATGTATAACAAACAATATCTTTTTGATTTTGTACAAGAAAATCTCAGAAAATCGTCTTCAGTTCTGTACTGGATAACTGAGGAAAAAAAAAAAAAAAGTCTAAATAGACAGAGTAACTTCTCTTATTAGACTCATTCAGAGCGATCTCAGCAGGGCAAATATCCGATATATTCTGGATATACAAGCTTGGCTCATGAGGTCAGCATGCAGAACAGAATCTTCTGGTCTGCTGGCTTTTGAAGCCGAAGCTAAAGGTCAAGTGGAGTACAATAAATGAAGGTTGAAAGACAGCGGAATCCCAAGTTTTCCTCTTCAAAGATATTGTTTGATTTTGGGAAACAATCCAGGTCTAGATTCAGCGCCAAACTAGGAAAAGAAAACAAATGAAAACATCCATTATTTTTATTCCTTTGTCAGTCTGAAGGACATCAGGTCAATTGTTCAACTGGATATGATTCTGTGAGAGATGAGTGCTACACTTTGCATCTATATTCTCAAACATTTGAATAGTAGAGGCAAAACATCCTGCTGGGATTAAGATTTTCTGATTTTTTTTTTGTTTGTTTTGTTGTTTTTTGTTTTGATTTGCATTTTGTCTTTTTTGTATGTTCTGTTTATTTGTTTGTTTCCATTTACTTAGATTCTTTGAAAGTGTTTGATGCTTTTTCCTGAAGTGGGATAAAATATTGCTAGACACTGTGCAAATCTTGCTTAGGTAGGAATCATAGAACAAAAGAATCATAGAATGGTTGGAAGGGACCCCAAAGGATCATCAAGTTCAACCACCCCTGCCACAGGCAGGACCACCAGATTCATTCTCCTTCCCTTTTTCCTGGATCTGGCAGTGGAAACTAAGATTTAATTTCTACCTAATACCTGATTACATCCTATGTATTTCTATCTAAAATCATATCACAAAATAATAATAATAATAACAATCTGCTCCTAACAGCAGGCATAAAAATTTGCATTGTGTATCAGACAGTGTGGTGCACCAGAAAAATTCATTTACTTATCACTTCAACTTTGCAGTAGAGCTTAATGATCAATGTTAACAACTTTATGAGTCTGATTTTGCTTCCTGTTCATACAGAAGTAACCAGATGTACATATAAATAAGCTGGGAGGTCAACCTGGACTTTTATTGGTGGATAGAAAGACAGACCATGCTATTTCTGGATGATAAAATATTACTAGTTTCCACAGGGGATCTTTTACACCGTCATAAATCCTCCATCTGGCATTTAATTCACTTCACTGTTCAAATATTTGCTATATTCTGACGCATTGAAGTTTCTTTGCTTTTTTTAATATCTATTCATTTGTAAACTTATTTTCTAGACTCCGCAGTGGAAGGACACCCCCAGTGGCATGGTGTTCAGCAACCTCTTTAAAAAACAAACAAAACCAAAACCAAAACAAAACAAAAAGCCATATATTCTCATTTTTTTCTTCTTTGGAAATTGTGTTGATAGTACACTGAGAATTTTCTAAGTCAATTTTTATAACACTGGATCTTTGGCCTTAAACATTATTTCCACAGGTTCATATACAAATAGGCAGTTAATGCTGTGTGCAAAACCCAGGTTTTACGATGTTGATACATTCTTTTTTCTTACTCCAGAGGAAGAAGATCAAGTTTAAATATAGGATGTATCTGCACATTTAGAATGTGTTTTGTTCGTCTGCTTTTTTCCTAGAGAAGATGCTATTTTAAAAGTTCATATAATTGGTTAAGGCTTCAGAGTTCCAGTAGAAATCTATTTTAAAAGTTCGTAGAATTGGTTAAGGCTTCAGAGCTCTAGTAGAAATCCTCTCCTGCCGGATCTTTTCAAGGCCACTAAGGTTAATTTTTCCAGAGCCTCTTTGGGTGAGATTTCTTTCTTATTACACTAAAAGGAAATAGTTTGTTTTAGGATAACCTCTGGTGCCATAATACCTCAGAGAAGGCATGACCTTGAAAGAACTGAAGGTATGGGAATATCAGAATTCTTGGGTGGGTTTTTTTGTTCTATGTACAGGAATTATACATTCAGGTTGCCAAGGTGATAGGAGCATAATGGATATTCTAACGGATATTCTGTTATAAATACAAAATATATCTATCTCAGTATATAAAGAAAAATTCTCCAGAAGTTTCTGTCAAAATTAAGGTGCTGGAGTCCTTAGTTCTCCTCTATTTGTCTGATAGAATACGTAGTAGGCTCTCACACTGCTGCATCAAATGGATTTAACATGAGTGTGAAAACATCAATTTTCCCAGACTGGAGTATGTAATGTATCATACCACATTTCTAGTTTCACCACATCAGGATCAAAATAGATCAAAGAACAGTCAGTGAAGCTGCCATCATTACCAACTTTGGCTAATTTCTCTTCTGAAGATGGGAAGTCCTATTGTCATCATTGTCATCTTCACTATTCTGAGGTTTTTTATTATCCCTGGGGGATCATTATCAGGAAATGAGAATTTTCTTTCCTTCAAATTAACATCCAGGAGTGCATTTTCTGCCATAGTTCTATGAGCTTGACACAAATATACCTATAAACCCCAAATTTATATGGATGTATCAGATCTTCTAAGCCTTTTTAAAAGCTTGTGTGTGGAGCACATACTTTTCTAGATGAGGTCTTGAGAATTCATACTCCTGTGATCACCCCACAGACTGCTTCGAAGTCCACAGTAAGCTTGATCTAACAGGTAGGACCTCAGTCACCAGATTCCAACATGAGAAGTTCTGCAGCGTGTATAGAACCTTGATCTTAATTGCTCCTTCTGTGAGACTGAAAGGATTATGCTTCACACCTCTGTGAAGAAGTCTAAGAGCAGCAAAGACAGCATTTAGAGAGTCAGGAGTCTGTGGGTTTGGTCATTGTTTTTTGTTGTTGTTGCTTGGTTTTTGTTGCTGTTGTTGTTTTGTTTATTTTTCCTGTTTAAAATATATTAAATGAGAGTGATTTGTGAATTCTTTTTAAAAGGTCTTGAAATTTCATAAGGAAACAGAGTTACTGTTAAAAACTTTTAATGCTTTCTCTTGCAGGTTTTCTAGACTGCTCATATTTATTTCCTTCTATAACAAACACTTCAAAAGATTTGATTGTAGCCTTCTGCAAAGGGAACAAACTATAGCAAGTTGAGGATATATTGAATGGGACCTCAGGAAGACATTCAGTCCCATCTGCCTTCAGAGTGTTCTCTACATGGCCTATGACTTCTTATCCTACCACTGACAGACAACAGGGGCCTCCTATAAATTTTTGGAATCTCAAAATATTAGACTATGCTTCAATTACATGATGTAACAATGAACAAGATTTTTATTACCATTTAAAACTTACTGAACTCCACAGTCTCTTTATCAACCTAGGAAAATGCTGCTTAATATCAAATATGAGCCTTTCTAATTAATTCATCATGCTGAAATGAAGAAGTTTGTTTCATTAATGCTGGAAGCATGTAGTTTCAGTTTAAAAACTCACCCCAAAATGCTTCTGTGTTATCATGTAAAGTTTCTTCATAAGGTTTTTCTTCACAAACAAACAAAGAAACAAACAAACAAACAAACAGTAAATAAATATTGTCTTTTTCCTGGGTTCTGAGATTTTCCATAAAATTCAATTTATTTGTGTTTTCCTTTGTTCTTTCTTTCTCTAGCTTTGCCCTCCTTGTATTCTCATTTATAATTATACTAATTAATTACACATAACAAAATAAAATGATATTTCTTACCTCATTAATTACAATCCAAAATACAGGGCACTTTAACCTGCAGAAAATATTTATGTTCTTCCATTATGCTTCTTTATAAGTTTTGAAGAATGAAACAGATACTAGTTAACTTTAGATTTTCATTCTATTTAGTCTCTGAAATTTATGCCACACAAGGACACTACTATGCATAAGAAGACATACAGGTATTATTTAATATTTCTATATTTTAATTACCTACTACTGAGTCATAAAACTCTGTACATTTGGGAACTGAAAATGATTTCTCTGTGAATGTGTATTTCTCCCCTGGCATGGACATGATCACTTCCTTAATCCTCACCTGAATCTGAACACAAAGTTTCACTCTAAGAACAGTGCCTCAATTGGTGTTTTTGAATCTACCCAGCATCCTGATCCAAACTGGAATGGAAAGGTGCAGTATCTGCCATCTGGCAACAGCTCTGTGGGCTGTAACAAGCCAGTTGTGTCAGACCTGTTTCTTCTAGACAGATGCATGCTCTTCATTGACATTCATGGCTAGCATAAGCCAACAGACACAAATGACAGAACTGTCACTGAAATGGCATAAGGAGTGAATTGCTCTCCAGGCCATACAGCCATGTCTTCATGAATAGTTTTAGCAGTAAGGGACATCACACAGGAGTGTGAGATGTCTCCATCATACAGGAACATAGTATATATTCATATGGAATCAACAGGTGATTTTCTTCTCACTTCAGTATTGGGTTTACTCCCACAGACATTTTACCTGACAAAATGTTCTCAAATTCTACAAAATATAGACTATTCATCTAATGTGTTGCTCTTCTCTGTTTCCCTTTTTTTCTTTTTTTCTTTATCTTTTCAGATCATCAAGTATCTAAGTGATAACTATCAACAGATAAATGGAGACTGCAATAAGGCTTTACAATAGTGTGTACTTGCTTGATAATTCTACAGTGTGAGTTTTTACAGCATCACTTCCTAATGGCAAAGTTTTGCTTCCAAAACCCACATGCTGTTTTGTGTTTCATGAACTGAACTCTTTTTTGTCTTCTTCTTTTCTTCTTCACAAAGTGTAACTCTAATGAATGTGTGTTACATTTCGGGACTGGTATCCACTGCATCCTAGCAGATAAGCAATGAGTATTATGTTAAATCTGAGCCTCTCAAGAGGAACACTAGTTCTCAGCCAAGCTCCTTACTACAAAAAGTCCAGTCTTCTGCACAGAGGGAGATCCTCTACTGCCAAGCATTCAGAACATCTGTAGTCATAAAAATCCTCTGGCAAGGAAGTAGGTGGACTCCAACAGTATCACAAAACTCTTTCTCCCTTCATCTAGCAGTGATATCAAGTAGTATTCCATGGATTTAATATAAACAAAGCAAACTAAAAAATTGAGTACACTGCTACAAACACTTTTTCCTCACCGGAAACAGTAGAAATGCATAGCTACAGCATGATACTTCAAGTAAATAAACTGCAAGAAAGCTCTGAAATGTAAAACAAAGGCAATAGACCAGTCCAGTTGGAGCAAACAAACAAGCAAATATATATATATGTATAAATATATATAATATGAAGTAAGAAGGAAGTCCCTAACTCTTCTGACTGGCACAATCAGATAAGGTCTCTACCCTGTAAATATCTGTGTAATATTTCTGTAAAGTAACTATTAGATGCCTTTCAGATTAAACAAAAACAAAGGAAGGAAGGGAGGAAGGGAGGAAGGGAGGAAGGGGGGAAGGGGGGAAGGGGGGAAGGGGGGAAGGGGGGAAGGGGGGAAGGAAGGGAGGAAGGGGGGAAGGGAGGAAGGAAGGGAGGAAGGGGGGAAGGGAGGAAGGAAGGGAGGAAGGAAGGAAGGAAGGAAGGAAGGAAGGAAGGAAGGAAGGAAGGAAGGAAGGAAGGAAGGAAGGAAGGAAGGAAGGAAGGAAGGAAGGAAGGAAGGAAGGAAGGAAGGAAGGAAGGAAGGAAGGAAGGAAGGAAGGAAGGAAGGAAGGAAGGAAGGAAGGAAGGAAGGAAGGAAGGAAGGAAGGAAGGAAGGAAGGAAGGAAGGAAGGAAGGAAGGAAGGAAGGAAGGAAGGAAGGAAGGAAGGAAGGAAGGAAGGAAGGAAGGAAGGAAGGAAGGAAGGAAGGAAGGAAGGAAGGAAGGAAGGAAGGAAGGAAGGAAGGAAGGAAAGGGGGGTGGGGGTGGGGGGCATTTTCTTTTCAGTAGAAAATGTAACAGTTGTATTTTGGGGGAATCTGGAGCAGAGTTGCACTATGACAGATGGAAGCCAATAAGCAGAGAATTGAGAGAAACCTGAACACAAACACATAAATCACGGATTACATCAAACTCAGATCATGATAAATATGTTCAGAGCATTTCTACTGAGCAAAGCTAAGTCTGAGATTTAGGGAGCATGTAATAGGCCAGAATTAAAAGACAGCAGTATTAATAACTGACTATATCCTGAAGGCACAGAAATGTTTTCTTTTTTTTCTGACTGCTGCTGAAGAGCTATCACCAGGCAGACTGCATGAAGTTGTGCAATATGAATGTCAAAATGAAGCAGAGAGAGAGGTGTCTTTCCCATTACAACTGAACTTTAACAGTGATCAGATGGACAGTTTGGATAGGAGACTGCTGCTCTGCTGTGTGATCATTTCTGTCTTTCTTTGCACTGAGAAATTAAAATGACATTGCAAGTGACAGTGAGGAATATCTTCTTCCTCTGGAAGTCAAATTGAAACAGGGATATCTGATATTAATTTGATAACTAACTAATAACCTCCCCAGTCTTAATTCAAAAGCGAGACTGCTTGACGATCAAAAAGAGGGGCATCAGGTGACCTACCAAGTCCTTGTATGTGTTCCCACTGAGCAGGAATGATAACAGAACAGCAGCCTTCTGGGGAATGTAGTTCATCTTTTCCAGGCAGGAAGATGCCTGGGACTGGAGCATTAACTCTTTAACTTCTAGTGCACTACATGATTTTATGATATGGAATACCAATAACTAAAAATCATAAAATCATGACAATTTGACATATTATTTCATGCTAGAATGAAATACAAAAGAGCACTAAAGAATAGATATGGATTATGAAAAAGCACAGGAGCATTTTTCAAATACATCCACGTCCATGCCATTCCTTCAGCTTATATTGGGAGTCAATGAAACCGGTCAGTGAGAAATAAATTATGAGGGGTGGAACAGATGGAGAACAGTAGACAATCATCTGGCACAATTCCCAGTGTGAGATTGCTCCCTTAGATTCATTTGCTAACATTCCATCCAGACTTCTGTAAGTCAATGAGAAAACAGAAGGGGATAGGAGAAACCACCCTCCAAAATAAATTAAAATAATAAAAAAAGTCAGAAGCAGAAAAAGCATCTTTTTAACGTGATTCAAAGTCATAGAATCATAGAATGGTCTGGGTGAGAAAGAACCTCAAAGATCATCTAGTCTCAGCTCCCTTACCAAGGGCAGGGTCACAAACCACTAGACCAAGTCTTCACTCGTTCTATAGCAAACAGGAAAGCATCTGCATTTTATTCTGCCGTTTTAGCCAAAATAAGACCATTAGTGAATGTTGAGGTCATTTGAAGCATTATATTCAGAATCTGATGTTTATTTAATGAAAATCAAGCTAATCAGATTTGAGACATAAGCATCTTTCATCATGACTGATTTCCCAAATATTTTCTCCCTAAATTCCTACAACTGAAATATAAAATGCTAAAAATGGGGAGGAGGAGGTGTTGACATCTCAGCTTGTAAACATTCTTTGTAAAATCAATGGATGCAAGAATGCAATTCACTTTAGTATATGGGTCTTTATCAAATGATGAATGTAGTCGAGCAACTTTATTGAGAGGACCAGAGCCTTTCAGTGCAGCAACCCGGAGTTAGAAAAGACAAGTTCCACCCTTTGTTCTAGTGCAGTTTAAGTTGTATCATGGGCTAAACTGACTAGAAATACTGGTAGAGCAGGAGCTCCCAGACCTTGAAACCAAGCATGCGCTGTTTAATATTATGAAGGATTTCAGGAAGTTGAAAAAACATGGAATAGATGTTCCAGTGTCCTCCAAATATTGAACTACTCTGTAAATCTGACCAAATTAGCTGCTGCTATAAGTTATGGGAGGTCATTCTGTACTGGATTTGAAAAAATATCACTAGGTCTGAATTACATGATTTTTTAAAAGTATTATTGCTCTTTGCTTTAGTTGTAACTTTATTAACAGAGTAAAAATTGTCAGCTGTGTTAGTAAGGTATAGAAGCAGATAAGCTTCTCAAGCATGTTACAAGCTCTTGGAAAAGAAAATCCTTTATTTTTGTTCCATTTACTCACTTTCTGGAAGAGACTGGTAACAAGTTTAAGTTACAAAAGTAGATGCAGCATTTCTTGTGTCATTTGCTAAGTTCCAGCCAACTGAAGATGAAGGTTGCAGAGGTATGTGGTATTCTACTTCTGTTCACACATCTTAAACAACCCATTGACAGTGTTTTGCCACCTCTAACAGCCTATGACCAATTTCTAGTATTGTGTTACCATTGGCAGCTCCGAACTAGAACATTCAGCAAAAATCAGACAATCAGAATAAGCTTCAAGGCAGCGATGAGCACTATTGTTTCCTGTTCACTTTATTGTGCAGTGGTAACTTGGCAGAGAGCAAATCTTCCTTACAGAAAGATTTCAAATCCTTTGATTTGAATTTTGTTCCTTTAAAGACAAGGATGTGTGCAATTATCATCACATGGCATGAATATTAAGGTCAGGTGCAATCTCCTGCTATCAGAGTAGGAGTTAACTTATTCACATTTAACCTGCTCTCACAGGTTCGACTGCATCAATTACTAACAAAACCACAGCTCTTTGATAGTCAGAGTCCTATGTTAGCTTTTAAGTTACAACGTGGCTCCGCCCCATCAATTATAATTTCTTCCAGTGATCTGTACAACTGGAATTTGTTAGAGTGCTGATTTATAATACTAATTGCAAAGTTAATTCACCTGGGCAGAATTCTAAACCACTGGCATTAGATGATAATTACTATTATTTTTCCATCCCCGTAACTGAAATCAAGTGTTTTGTGAAGATTTTTTCTACCATCCATTATGTTCTCTTGGCAACAAAGAAATCTCTTTGGGAGTTTGAGCTGTGAGTTGCTTTTCTTTCCCACAGATCCGTATCTGCTTATGTCAAACTCAAAGCTAAAAGGCAAGGATCCTAGTCAGGATTATCTAGCAAAAAGTTCAATTCATACTTATTCATATTGATTCAATATAGACTCTCCAGCTTTTGGGGATTTATTTTTAAGCTAAAATCATGTTTACCAGTGTGCAATTCATAATCTTCAGCAATCCAGTGGTTGAATTATTCTTTATTTAATGGACTTCTGCAGTGCGTCCCTTACAGAGAGCAGGTAATACTTTGTTATTATGATCTCTGTTATAACTGGATTTCAGAGTACTCTGGTAAATGAAATGAAGTGAAAGAAGGTAAATCAAGATAAAGAATGACTTGGATATTTCCTAAAACGTTGGGCTTTGGGGTTCTTTTTTGGGATGCTAGTTACATAATCACTGAAATTTTGGCCATGATCTTAATATGTGTGCATCTTTGGACTGTCATACAATTCCTGGTGTTTGAACTTTTTAATAGAAAATGTAAAAAATGCAAGTGGGTAAGAAAGAAAATATAAAAGGTTCTTAAGTTTAAAGACTTAAGATTTTTTATTTATTTATTTATTTATTTTTAAATGGTAATCTGTAGTTTGCCTGTTTTATAGATTGCAGTTCTTGCAGAGACAAACTGCTCTAACTACAGTCAGCTTTTTTACAGCTTCAGTACTCTGTACTTCCTTTTTGGAACCTCCATTGTTCTTCATGGAAAGATCTCAAATAAATAAATAAAAATTAATTCAAAATCTGATTTCACGTTTGTTCTTCCATATCCAAACAAAATTTTCACAAGCAAGACATCAAAATGTGTATCTACCAACAAGTTTTTTCGTTGTTTCAGCAGTTGTTACAAGCAAAACCTGACTGCTGCTGACTGATGTAGTTACATTTCCAGGGTTTTGAATTCTTAGTCCAGTTTATTTCCATTAGTTATCTCAGCAGGTACAGATCTATCAATAAGTAGATCAATAGGTAGATCAACAAAGATAGACTTAATGATAATCTATTTTTTTGTCTAGTCTCTAAATTATTTAGTTACAAACAAGCTTTAGTCTAAACACTGTGTACACAATCCAGCTTTTATTTTAGGTCAAGCTCTGGCTTCTGTACTGCGGATGTCTCAGATGTGTACAACTTCACGTACATGGAAAGGACACAGTTGTTGTTCGTATTCAGATGAGTGATTAAAGGCAACAACAACAAATATTGAAACACAGATAAGAAAAGCCCTTCCTGGCAGATTTTTGACTAGTTGGAGAAGTGGTATGAGTAGCATCAAAATTTTATTGTTTTTGTATTTTTGTTTGTTTGTTTGTTTGTTTTTGTTTGTTTTCCCTAGTCAAATGTCTGAAGTTACAAAAAAACAAAGACAAAAACAAAAAACAAAAAACAAAAAACAGAGGAGAAATCTGTATTAGTTTAAGCTTCTACATTTTTGGTTAGGGAGTAAAGAATTTAGAAAACCTTTATTTTTCTCTTCAGAACACCATATTTACTGAAGAGACTGCTCATATGTGTAATGTTTCCTTTATTGATTCTTGTAATACTACAGCGAATCTCAGAACTATCAACAATTTTCCAAATAGTTCTCTGTTAACATGATTTGGGCCTGAACTTTAGGTTGAATAGAGAAAAAAGCAAGACTTCTTGCTTTGCTTAACTTTGCACTTTGCTTATGTATCATTCGCTGGTCTCTATAACCTTAGTAGCCTTTGTAGCCTGTGTAACACTTGTAGCCCTTATACATACTCAGCAATGACAACAGCAACAAAATCACAAGGTAATTTGGAGACCTTAACTTGGAATTTTGCTATCATCATTTATCTATGAAGCCTATGGTTACCAGACACCTAAAACAGATATAAAAATACATGTCTTGAATAAAATGTGGTAAATTTTCCTTAAATACAGTTATCATTTCCAATATATTGGTTGTTTTGCCTATGATTTTAAAGGTTATATAATGGCCTAATACACACTAGGCACTGTACCAAAAGATGTTACTTGTTAGGACTGATGAGGCCAAAGGCCAAATGTAAACAACTTCAGCCACTTGAAAATAGGAGAATTGCTTTGATTTGCGAGACTTGGAAGTGGAAAAAGCCAGAGAGAATGCAATTTATACTTAAGTAATGGATCAAAATGGCACTACGAACATGGATGTAATAGCTAATGATGATAAAGGATTCAGGGAAATGTTCACATCATCAGGAGGGTTTAATAGATTTCATCCAGTTCTCTATCTCGTCTCCTGTAAAATTCATTTACAAAAGGCTTTAAAGTGTGAAATTGCTTGTTTGTTTTCTAAATAATAGGAATACAAGATCAAACCATTCCATATGCAGTGTAGAACAGAAGTAAGAAATAATTTACCTCAAAATGGAAAACAATAGAAAAAAATTAATTAGAGTTTTTCAATCTTCACAGAAAATATTTTAATAAATGGATTAATTCAAATTTTATATGCTACAGAATTATACCTAGATAATAAAAACAAGAACAGGCTTCACCGATTTTGCAAATGTAATGCAAAAGCTTCCTAAGATTTGGTACACAACATTTTTAATTTTGCTCTGACTTATGTGTTCCAGAGTTTCCAAAATTTCCCCCAGGATACGTGTAAAACCTTCCTACCCTCAGAGTTACAGAGCACCTCCCCTTGAAATTGCTTCTCTGATCCTCACCAGGTCTTTGATTAACCTTTAATGAGGCAACCTAATATGCACAGCTTGGGTTGGCCTAAAAACCTAATGGTTGTCTTTACCCAGAGAACATTCATCATTACAACAGCATGAACAACCTGTAGACATTTATTATCTTAATAACATTTTCAATGATTAACTTTCATAATGAGAAATCCTGCTAGGCCAAGAGGCGTTCTGCATCATTTTGCAAGTTCCTGGTGGAAAAAGTGCTCCTATTAAAAAAAGGCTTTACTGTTCTGCGGGAGGCCATGATGTTCTACCACAAGCATTCTTACCCCACACTTCACATGTTCCAGACTACTGCACTGGATGTGCTGTCAGAACTACAAGCTCGCTATCACATCCTTCCATTTACTTCTTAATTCTGGGACAGCAGGGAGACAGAAACACAAGCAGGTGAGAGAAGAATAACTAAAGAATTTTCTGTGTTTCAGAAACTATTTTACTTCTTTTACAACTTTGATTTTGATGTGACACTGCCAATGAACATTCATGGGGTTAGAAAGCTCAGCAATGGATCCTTGCTGCTTCACAACAAAGCAAACTCATTTGTTACCAATTTCTAGTGAAAAGGGTCCAGCCTTCTCTATTTACAGGCACATACAAACTGAGCAGAAAAAGCATACCTTTACCAGCAGCTCATTAACTCCCCAAAGATCCATCAATAAAAGCAGGACCATTTCCTAGAAACCTATTTTATTTTACTGCTGAACATGATGTGGTTTTAGATATGATGCATGCTGATTAAGAACAAAACAAACAAAAACAAAAAGAAATTAACAGGGGAAAAAAAAAAAGAAAAAAGTGGGCAATGAGTGTGCAATCCTTAATCACTGAGGTCAGGTTATTTATCCTGCCAAAATAAGCTAGTGGTGAAGTGAAACCTTTCTAGTAAAGCTGTTAACCAGTCTTGATGCTGAGAATGCTGTTTTGTCTTGTTGCATTTGACCTGAAAATGAGCCTCTCTATTAATAATGAACAATATTCTATCTATGGTACTATCCCAGTAGTTAGATGTTGTTTTTTGAATTCCAGTGTGGCAAGTAGAACTCTGTAATTGTAATTTTCTTCCTAATTTCAAAATTTCTTCCTCCTCCTGGACTTCATATTGTGCAGCAAGAATGGCTTAAAATAGATGCAGAAAAAAAAAAAATAATAAAACATCAAAATCCTGGACATGAATATACACTGGGATTTTAAGAATATTACATCTAGACTTCCTGAACCACTACTATCATAAAACAACAAAATATAGCAATTTAACACAAACCTAATTGCAATAGTAACATCTGTCTTAATTATGTAAATACAAGTCTATTTTCAAGCATCAAGTTCTCTTTAATAAAATGTCAGGCAATTTGTATCACTTAGGAGTTACATTTCATATGTACAAATTGCACTTAAAAGTATGCATCCTTTATGTAGCAGTCACGAACTAATAGCTATAGTGTTAGACTTTCCTGTTAAGGAGCATGATGAAAAGTGCAAGGATTCCCAGGGGAGTTTTGTCACACTGGGAGAAATTATAGCTTTGCTTTGTGAGTATATTCACTGAGCAATTTTTCCTCCTGATAGTACTGCACATTACATTTCCAATTGAAAGAGTTATTTTAGCTATGTTAGGATGATCTATCAGCCATCTGTGTATTACCTACAGTTTGGTTTCAAGTTAAAACATACTCTTGATTTAATAAATTCTCAGACTACCTTATGAGTTTGAGGAAAATACTGCATTCTGACACAGCTTTGGTTCTCTTACCCTCCAAACAAACAGCTTTTGCTGTTAGTACCAATAAAGTCAGAAACATGACCACAGAAATTAGTGGTTCCATCACAAAAGATATACTATTTCTGTAGACAAAGCCTCTCAGTAAACAAATGTAACATCATTTTTTTCCGCTTGCACTTTGACAGTTTTGCAGATTCTTACCTGATGCAAATTAGCTTTTTGGCATAGATTTTGTGCTATTCCCAAGAGTCAAAGCACAGAATCCTGACTCGAGGGGAAAACAGCTGAGCTGGCCTGAACTACCTCTGACACCAGTGGTGCTCTGTAGCTTGTTTGGGATTTAACAACAGATGGACAACTCAATGTGTGTCCTCCTGTCTGAAATATCTGCATCAGCTTATGCTCAACAAGATAATACATTCATGAAATCCAGTGTAGTATTCAGAGTTTGTAGGTAAGGTCCTGGCAGTTTAGATTAAAGCTGTAGTTGGACAGATATAACCTCATAGTATTAACTCTATGAAAGTCTCCACTGTTCCTCCATGCATTGTTTCTGAAGAAGCCTCAGGCATCGGTACTATTGCTGACAAGTCATGCAATGCTAGATGATCCTTTGAAGTCAGAGACACTCTCAAGCTACAACCCAACATTATGTTCCACTGCTCAGAATCCTCTTCTTCAGTTCAGCCTAATCATTTGAATAGTTTTCACAACTAGCTAGCTGTTGTTTTTTTTTTTCCATAACCCTGGGTACTGGACCAGTTGATTCTCCTTTTTGGGTTGTTCTGCAGACTGGCGAATTCATTAAGCAAGAATAGCTCAGCAACCTGAGGGCTGTAGTATGCCTTAGAACAGGCATGTCCAACCCATGGGCCATTGGCCACATGCAGCCCAGCACAGCTTACAGTGAAGTCTGATAATGCTGCCACAATATCATGGAGGCTGCTCAACAGACAGTGCTGTCAAATTATATGATACTATACTTAATTTACAAGGAAATTCTGTCTTTTTTCAAAGATTATAATTTAAAAAGACATAACATGCAGAAATATGCTGCCAAATTTGATGTGTATCAAGGAATGCTTCATAAAGACAAAGGAGTGGAACAGACAGAACGTTTGTCACCTCAATCAGATCTTTTTAAAAAAGTTAAAACTGAAATGGACTCTGACATAAAAGCTAGTTACACAATAGTAAATCTGATTGCAAAAACACCAAAATCATTGATTATGAGTTTATTAAGCAATGTAGGGAAAGCATGGCAGACATAATGTGTTCTGAATATAAAAATAGATTTTTCTAAAATCAGTTTGTGTTTCCAGACTGTAACCAAGCAAACTGAATAAACAGGAAAAATCTATCAGAAAATAAATAAATAAATAAATAAATAAGAAATAAAATATAATAAAATAATAAGAAATAAAAATCTTTTAAATATATATTTGTGACTACATTTTCAGTCGATACAAACACAATACCTGTGAATTTTCACATAGAATGGATAGTTGCAATCAAACATTCAACTCAAATGAAAATTTTGTCAAATTTCTTTACTAGATTTTCATAAGCTCTATCTTATCAAAGTAAAATATTCCTCACTTCAAAGCCACACTTCATTCTTGTCATCATTTTTTGGCTTTACACATATTTGTGAACAATTACTGTCAGGGATCAAGCACAGGAAAAGTAATATCTCATCAAAAAATCTCTGAAAAATACCTAGTGAATTCATGAGGGATGGCAACCGCTGCCACTGAACCTGCCTCATGCATCAGTTTCACAATAAAAGGTCAAACATCCCACTAGTTTTATGCTTTTGTTGCTCTCTGCTTTTTATGTCCTAACAAAGAATACATTAAATATATATATATGTTATATGCAGCACCAAACAATTCCTGTTCACGCAAATGTGGCCCAGGCAAGGCAAAATACTGGACAACCACGACCTAGAACATGGCTAATACTACACTATATTCTTGAGGATTTTTTTTTTCTGGCCGTTACAGGCAGTCTTATTCTTTGCTACCATGCAGATTAAGTAGGAAAGAGCTCTAGCAACCCATTTCTTATCAGGGGACACCATACACATCTAGATCTCTTGTGGATCATTTCTGGCACCTTCTTGTTTCAGGACCGATTCTGTCTGTAACTGTTTGAAACTCCTATCCACGTTCTAGCTGTATCATTAGTGCGAAGTTGTAGAGTATATCTTTGAAATCATTTTAGTCACCCATATGCTTAAGATTATTCATCAAATTATATTACCACCTCTGTTCCTTCTTGTTCTCTACTCACCATGGAAAGTCCACTTTCCACCTACTCTGCTTTTCTGTCTATCCCCACTTAATTTATTTTATCACATCAGGTATTCAAGAGGCTAGCAAGATATTTACCATTAAAAAAAAAAAAAAAAAAAAAAAATCCCATTCCTAGTCTGTTCTTTTAGTTTTTCCTTCTTTTTGTTCATGATTTCTGCTTATGAGTGTAACCAGTATTTTTGTTGTTGTTGTTGTTGTTGTTTTCTTCTCTAATATTCCTGTGATAAGACGATTCTTGTTTCAGTTGTTTCTGCACTGCTCAAACACATTTGTCATAGTTCAGAGTCCACAATTCTTAGATATGACTACCTGGGAGAAAGCAAGCAATTTATATTTCCACTTAGGTTAAGGTTAGGTCACTGGGTTTGGAGAGAGATAAGTCTTGGTAAATGGACAAGAGAAGGGTCTAGAGACCTTCAAACAAATCCATATAGCTCCTAGATATAACCTTTATAAAGTACCAGACACACACAGGAAAATGTGAAGGATTCGGGAGGAGTAAGAAAGGTGAATCATGGAGCAAGATAGCTTCTTATCCTTGGTAACACAGAGGGATTTAGCCTACAATTATTAATGTAGGTTCCACCCCAGAAGTGAAAAGTAGATGTAATTCCTCTTGAATTAAAAAAAAAATAATAAAATCAGTTGCAAAATACAGGAATAGTTTATGATCACCAAGCCTGAGAACACAGCATCTGAATATGAAAGAAAAGAGGCACAAATAGATTGTCAATTTGTCAGTGATTCCTTTCCTGTTGGAGAAAATATGAAAGAGAATATGTTAAGGAAATGATAAATTTTTAAGAGCTCAGATGCTTGGGTCAAAGCAGTGAAGATAAATTTAAGGAATAACCATCTTGGAGTATTTAAATACAGCTAGACCAAAAGTAAAAACAGGAAGATAATCAAGGAAATAGAACAAATGTCACTGAGTTGTGAATGCAACTGGAAAACGGAACAAGAGAGAATGAAATATTTTTGATTAACAAGTCTTTTCTGTTAGGTTTGGAGGTCACTCACCCATATAGACTCATTCCTAAAATACATGTATCTAGTTTGATTTTCTGTGTGGATAGTTATCTACTCATACATTTCTGACAATACATGCTGTATTAAGAGGTACCCAAGCTGGTTTAAAACTAAATAGAGCTATCTTAGCTCATCAGGGGAACTGGGTGAGTTCCATGGACTTTCTGTTATCCCATTTCCATAAAAGATTAGTCCACATCTGCTGGCAAAGGAGAGGTCTTCTGGTTTGGCAGTGAAAGTAGTAGGATCAATGCTCCTTGATCAACTGCAAGATAAGTTATTCATGCCATGAAATGGGATAAAATGATAAATAAATAAATAAATAAATAAATAAATAAATAAATAGATAAATAAATAGATAAATAAATAAATAAGGACTTGACCCATCTAAAAGATTACCTGTGAAACTGTACAATATCAGTTAAAATTTCATTCACCCCTCATCTTCCCAGATGTTTTGTTTTGTTTTCCAGACACTCAGAGCCATCACTCATGCCTTCTTCAGCCAGCATCTGACAAAACAACACCTGCTATAGCAACTACTTTAAGCAAACATTTAAATATTTCCCTTCTAACTGGAAGAAATGGATACTGTCACTATGACATTGCTAAAAGCAAGACATAACTGGAGCTTTGCAACAGTACTCCAGGATGTTTTCTTTAGAGAAAACAAAATACAAAATAAAATATAGCTGTTATAAACTGTTAATTATAGTTTATAATAGTAATAATCCCAAAGAATTTGATCATTACTGCAGCTAATGATCAGTTTAGAAGGGTTTAACTGCCATCAGTTCCATCTAGGGATACCCAATTAGCAAACCAGTCATTAAATACTAGTAATGACTAAATATTTGAGGATTAAAAGTTTAAATATAAATAAAAGCGAGACTGAGACTCTTAAAATTAATGTGCTAATGCTTCCCTTCCTCACCATGAGTTAGAGTACAGTCTGTTCTTATGACTACACACTTTCTATCAGGGATTCTGTTCTCTCTACATGAGTTTCTTTTTATGTATTCTCTCCAGATGTTTAACTCACATACATATTGGTCATTGTTTCAAAAGCTCAGATTTTTCATTTAATGGAGTATCTTCAATGGACCTAAAATTAATAACTTCTTTTCACTGTTCATTATGTTGCTGGTTTTTCGGGGGTGGAAGGACTTTAAAGCTTTGTTTGATTTTCTTTAGTTTCAATTTCCTGTTTATATCAAAGTGCCTTCAATTAGCATGAGTAATGTTATTTGACATGTAAGCTATCAAATATACTTACACAACAGAATCAAGATGGTTAGACCTGTACATGGAAAACCAATAAAAGATAATTATAGCAGGGATCAGCTTGAGCCTTTTATTTAGTAAAGAACAAGGCTTTTCACCAGCTGTAAGAAACTGACAATGATAGAAAAGACAAAGACAAAGAAGGTATGGTTTGTCTTGACAAAGAAAATCTGAATACACAGATATAGCCCAGCTAGGATAAGTAACCAAGGAAATATGGATAATTCCAAGGCATAAAATATATCTGCAGAGTGCCAGCAAAGTGTCTCCAGACCACTGAAGTCTTGCAGATAGAGGTGAAATGTAAGGTAAGTAGGGCAAAATATATATGCTAGCTTCTCCAGTAATTTACTTATTACTTGAATGTATTTAACCATAGCTTTCTGCTTTACAAATGAAGCACAAATAAACTACGTTGTTTTCACGAGGGACTCCTCAGCCCAGGAAAATGCAGCATTTGTTTGCAACGTAACTTCAAAACATAACTGTACGTTACATAACCCAGTTATTTAAACACAGTGGCTGAATAATCCCAAGACAACCTCATACTTCAGGAGTGGTTACAAATACCAAGATGACACACAGAGACAGCTTACGTCTCAGGGGAAACCTACTTCTGTACAATCTTTCTTAATTTTCCTCAGCTATTCTAAATTATTTCAGTGGGAGTCTCTTGTAATATTTTGTACTGAAGAATTAAGTTTCTCTTCACCCTCTTTTTGATATGATATTTACTTAATAAATCTCCGGACACCCTCTGTTTATAGAAGGTATAATTGCTTTATTGAAATAGTGGATCCAGACCTTCTTAATCTACTCATTAACCTAAGCCCTGTGAGTAAAATTGTTGAAAATGCACATTGATTTTTTTTTTTTTCCATATTTCTGTTCCTGGGACTTTTCATAGCAAATGAGTTATTCACTACATATAATGGTATAGTTGAATCAAAATTAACTTATATTTTATCTTTATGAGACTTAATATTTCCAGAGACAGAAGGTCACTTCTCAGTTTGGTCAATTAGAAGGCACATACACACCCATAAATTTGTTCTCTTTCAGAGAGGCTCACTTTGTTAAATCTCACTGGTTAGATTTCAAATGAATAACTGTAAGCACAAAGCATGGATGAACCACTCCTCAGAAATGATGGTTCTTTTCCTATTTGACTGGAGTAAATGATTCGAATTTATTTACCTCACTGATACTGTGTATCTTTCCAGGATAAATTCTACTACCAAGACTTGGTGCAGTACAGTTGATTTATTTTCTTTCCATAAAAATAAAAGCAATGCTAACTAAAAGGTAATTCTGATTCATTAATGGGAAAATCGGAAGGAAGACATGAACATCGTTTTTCTTTGGGAACTGAACTATAATGTTATGTTCCATGATGGCATACAGAAGCTCGAGACATTTTCAGGCACTGAAAAAGTGTCAGAAAGAGGTTTTAGTTGAATGACTTCATATTTACATTGCAATCAGCTGGTAGGTACAGCCAGCATGTGTAGTAGTGACACTTGGTAAAAAATGACAGTCACAAAATCACACTCGCCTTCGCTGAGCCTGCAGACTCTCATATGTGCATAACTTTATTTTTTTCAACATTTACAGTTACAACTGCAGTAAATCTGTGTGTGTGTGAGTGTTTGTACTATAAACAACCTTTGAGGAAAGAGATATCAGTCTTCTTGACTCCTGTTTTAATGGCATCAGTTGAGGAGTCAGAAGAGTCCCCCAAAAGTCCACAGTAATGGTGGACATGTAGCTGCATATCTTTCAGTTCATCCAAGCACTAAATTGGACTTTCTTCCTAGGCTTCTAATGGAGCACACAGCATTTGTTACTTTCAGAGACATGTGCAGTATCACAGCAATTCAGCACCATTAGCACTCAGTGCTGGGGGGTAAGAGAGAACTATTCTACATTCATTGGTCGCTGTCTGATACGCTTAATGAAAAAATACATTAAATATGATAACACAGCCCTAAGAAACAGAAGTAATTATTCAGCTTCTGTGTATTGAGAATAACTTGCTTCCTTTTTCAGTGTACATCAGGAAAAAAAAAAAAAAAGAAAAGAAAAAGAATATGCTATAAGCACGTTTTATTCTTTCAATTTCTTCCTCCCCCATCCCCCCCTCCAATAAAAATGTCTTAACCACATACTGCCAGTATTGCAACCAGGCCTTATAAACCCATGATTTATGAAACAAGGGAAATGTGAGCTGTAACTAATTGGTGAAGCACTCTGGGCTGCTATAGCTGCTCTGCACACACAATGAGGTTGGCTCGCATACCATCATGCTAAAAGGAAGAAACAGAATTTAACTCTTTCTTCCCTTTGTATTGCATACTTGCTCAAAAGACTAAAACTTTTTTGTGCAAGGGTGTGCATTCCCCAAGTGCCCCAAAACTTTTAACATGCATGCTTTCACACAGAAGTCTCAAGTGACCTTTCATGGAGGGGAAATAATGTGTTATATATGGTAACACTGGTGTGAACTGAAGCAGCAATGTTGGTCAGGATTATTCAAGTGGTGAGTTAAAGGAACACTACTGAAAGTTTGATTTCTATTGATCACTCATTGGGATGGTTTTATCTCCATTCTTAATTTATTTGATCAATTTGGGGTTTTGATACCATTCATTTTACAAAGACCACACAGAACTGACAGTCAACATGACTGATAAGTGAACTTGGGCAGCGGGCTGCCAGGTGTGTCTATTAGAGATCAAGAAGGACCCATAGCTCAGGTTACAGAATTCAAGTCTTCCTGCAGTGCTGCGCTGAGATTTGCTTTGCAAAACTGAAAGTTCCTTACTGAAACATCTTCCGCAACTACTTTAGAGCAGAGCCCTTTCCCTTGGGAACTTGGTTTTATTAATAGCTAGAGAGAAGCTGAGACTATGAGACTGAGTCTGTTGTGAGCTAAGGAATGAGGAGCTCACAGAGAGATATTTGCTTGAGAATGGATAGCCACAGACATGACCTGAACCAGTCTTATTTTTTCTCTGAAGTTGTTTACTCTCTTATACAAGTAATATAGATTAACAGATAAGTATACCTGGTATATCTCCCTCTCTGTCTTTCCTTTTGATATTTATTCATGTGTTCAGTACATATGTTCAGTTATAAACAGGGAGATTCAGTGAAGCTTTAGCATAACTTTGCCTAGTCATAAGGGCCATCAACGTCTCATTTAGAAAGGCCTTAAATGAGAAACTAGGAATTATTTAATCACTTTATAACCTAAGGGTGACTCAAACTCACTTCACTTCTTGAATAGCACATAGCAGAAGCATACATTTGCGAAGACCTTGACAGACAGTACTGAGAAACTACAGCACTAAAATAACACAGGTCACTAAGCAGTCAGAAATCCATAAGCCTTACTGATAACACGTGTGGAGATGATGAAGCAAGCAAGGAAGTCAAATAGATCATAGGATGGGAACAAAATGCTAAGGAGAGAGTCAGACAAGCAGAAGGTGAGGAAAAGAAATCAAACTAACAATGAAATAAAAATAGTTAAGTCAGAGGGAGAGAGAGAGAAATCACTACATTTGATGAGAGAATTAAAAAAAATATGAAAGAAGTCTTGAAGATTAAAACCAACAATTTGATTTGAGCTTCTTTTTTTAGCAGTCTGGTTCTGAGGTACAAATCAGATGTCTCACGAACATACACGTCCATGAGTTCAGGCATTCAGACAAGGAGGAAAAAGAGATCTGTGAGACCCAGCTTAACATTCCTTCTCCTCCAGGAGTCTCCTTTTTGAAAATTCCACTTAGCAGAGCAGTTATAAAGAGTGTTAAGGATATTACTCAGCAATTCATCCACAGTCCCACTGAGCTGACACATAACACCATAACAGAGTGCCAGCACAAACCTGCTCTAAGTCCACAGCAGTATTGGTTTGTGAAACCTGGTCGATTGTGTCAGGACCAGGTCATTTTCAGTCAATCCTCTGCATGACATGTAATGCCACTGCATGTTTAGAAGGGCTCTGTATTAAAGGCCAGGCATCAAACTTAGCCACTCACCCTGAAAACAAATAGGAGTGGCAGTACCCTTGAAAAACATGATAAATACTTTTTAGTGTCCCATCATCGTGTAACCATCTGCTGTTTACTGCACTGTGCAGATCATAATACATCTAACTGATATTTACATGGATGCTGCTTCCACATGAAGTGCACTGTAACTTAACACAGCAATATTTTAATGTTCCATTAAAATACATTGCTACTATGCACATGCATATACGTTCATCTAAATTAATGTTTTTCTACCCGCATGCAGAAACTGCTGGGAAGCAATATAGACACTGAACTTGTTCAAGGAAATATTTTCAGTACTGAATGGAATAAAACTTGTTTGTTCAAAGCCTCCCATTTCCCTGATTATAGACACTCATACTGTACGAGGAAATTGCTAATTGTGTACAGCAGGAAACAAAGACACAAGGGCTTTGCTATCAGTTATATTCCTACTAGTGTTATTCATACATTATTTTGTTTAAAGAAACAAAAACAAAAACTTCAGTTGTTTTATTGTTGCTTAGTTTTGCCAACTGTAAAATAATACTAGTCAGAATCCTTGAGGCTGTACATATTAAACACTGAAATAAAAAGATTCCTAACCCTGAGATGGTAGTGAGGGTATCAACAAAGCCCCTAGAAAATTGGCTTTATTTTCTGGGAGGCATTTGAACCAGCCAGGATTGGAAAGGAGTGGATTTCCTTGCTTCTTTTCACACCGATATATTTTTTTTAATCTTAATGTTAGTGAAAACCATGGAGGAAATAAACTGAACTGATGGACTAGGAACAGCAGATCAAATGCCCAGAACACAAAAACCTCTCCATTACTCAGTCGAAGTTATTGAGAGCACCTTGAATGACATCTCGTAATGTTCAGGCCACATACATTGGCAGCTGGCAGTCTAAGGACTACAGGTTCCCCAGGGAAAGTGCAAATATTGCTCTATTAGCAATAACATGCTCCATAGATCTGACTGCTAGGAGATTATATGAGTGAACTGTACAACAATTTGGGACACTGAGTAGTAGCCAGGCAGGCTTTGCTGAACGATCTCATGCTATTAGCAGTAAATGTGCTGATGTCAAACTAACCTTGAAAACACGTGTTTAAATATGCTAACCAGAGCAAGACCTGTGGAACTGGCACAAAATACCTAAGAAGTGTGACACTGTATAAAAGCAACCCAAGTTTCTTTCCTTATGCAAACAGGATTCTTTATTTTTTTTCCACCACCTTCACGGCCTAACGTCACACCAATGAATACGGAATTATTTTCATTGATTTCCAACTTGCTGAGGGATGCCACCATTGTAAGTTCCTGTTCACCTAGGGCTGATTTCCTTATTGAGTAAATAAATGCATAAAGTTGGGATAATACATCCATATCTCAGGTCCATTGCTACCTAAACAAGGTGCTGGGCATAGTGATCTTTCAGAGTGCTAAAGTATTCTGTCTCTATCACTCCCCTCTCAGTTACCTTTCCTCTATTGCTCATAAATATAGAATGAGCAACCCTGGCAATCTATAGCTAATCCCCTCCTTTTCCCATATGCAATATGTTTACCATAAATGGGCATCTGGGGCTTTCATTATTTATCAAAGGAAGGAGTCACACCATTGTACCAGAGTCTCTGGGAGCCTGAAATCATTGTGATCTATTGCACGGCATTTGTTGGGCCAAAACAGCCTTAAAGCCCATCAAAATCAAGCAATGCAGCAGTGCCAGGGGATCTCATATGGACAGCTGATAGACTGCTGGCTCTAAGCTTCAGGCTCCACGTGGGAATGGTGATGAAACCTCCTCTCTGTGCACAAAGCAGTGCTGCAGACCAGAGCTGCTCTTTCTGACAGCATCCTGCAGCTCTGAAAACTCTGCAAATCTCATTATATGCTGGCATGGCTTGTTTTGCCTAGAGACACACTGCAAGAGCACTTTTTTTTTTTCTAAAGCCCATTTAGCAAAATGATGAATTTATCTACATACATGGCAATGTAAAAAACAGAACAGCAACAGCAACAACAACAACAACAAAAAATCTTACATGGTTTCTAAGAGAAAAAAGAGTCTGTATGCATACTTTCATTTCCCTAAGCTACCCCTCAAGGAGAATACAAGCACTACAAACAGAAAGTTGATTAATTTGGTCAGTAATTATTGTGATGGTGGCATCTCCACATACATTAAGATCAGTTCTATATGGTGGTGTGCAGTGTGGTGTGTAACTACTACTTTGAACAGCCTAGTGGAGAAACTCATCCAAAGGGAAAAGGAAATAGGAAAATGTAACATAGGAAGTCACGCAATGGGTCAGTGGTAATGTTAGGGCTACAGCTTGTCACATAAGGAGACTTGTGTCCCTTAGTGCTACAAATGGAAGCTGAGACTGAGATCTTTCATTTTTAAGCAGCCCAGACCATGGAGACCACTACAGCTCTACCTGGGGGACAAACCCTCACAATGTGCATGGCAGAAAAACTTTTTGTGCAAGGCCATTCTACCAAGTAAAGCAGAGAAACAAGGCAGCAAGACAGATTTGGATAAATAGGTAAATAAATGAAGGGATGCAATGCCAGACTTGAAGGCAGCTGAGAGTTTGGAGAAATGCTCCTTACATAGCCCAGCCATTGTCTCAGAGAAGGAATAAACCAATTCTCTGCCATTCTTTCCTTTTCATTTCCACCAGTGATGATTACTGCATTTCTCATCTCGTGAGGTGCGGGAGAAGAGAATGGTAACGATAAAGAAGCCTGCGGAAGGTGAGCGGCTACAACCCGCCGAAGCGAGCTGCCGCAGCACGGCTACCTGCTCCCTTTTCTTGGACTACCTCGCAGTGCCATCTGCTGGCCCCAATTCTCGCTCGAGTGGAAATTTCCGAAGCGTGTGCTCTGTGCCAGGCACACTGCGATTGCTCTCTTGTCTTCCCTCCCCCGAAAACAAAACCGCCCTGAAGGGCAGGAGTAGTGGCTGCCAGGGCTTCTCCACCGAGCATCCCGAACAAGTCTGCTCCCACAGGCATTCTTGGCAATGATCATAGCACACATTCTTTCATTTGTCTAATACCACGCTTGACTGATACCTCCCTCAGATGAGAAGCACCCATTTCTTTTTAGCAAATGGGAAGTCAAATTTTGAGCATATACAGGCTGCTCAACAACCCTAAATGTGACTTGTGTCCCATTCTCAATCCCACCCCTCCCCCTCTGGGATTTCTACTACCCTAAGGCAGGGGACAATCCACAGTAAACGATTGAGTAAAAACTGAAGGTCTGAAAAAGCAGGTTTACATTTGCAGTTTTGACTGGCTGGAAAACTTGATCCATACACTGGTTTGTTTCTAGAACATGCAATACCCTTCCCTAGTCACCTAGAGCCTGATTACTTGGGCTAACCCCAAACAGGTAGAACCAAACATTGTGAGCAATATAACTGTGTTAGTGGCTCAACTTCACCCAAGCTTTGCTAGGAAGGAACACAGCAACACAGCTTCAGGTAGGAAGATTTCTGTGTCAGAAACAGCACCAAAGGCTCTGCAGAAAACTGCATTATTCACTGTGAGCAGAGATCATTGATCATGATACCCTTCTTCTCTCATCTCTCTGACTGTTTGATACAAGATTTACAGATCTGGAAAGGAGGGTCTCCTCTGAAGAAAGATGAGGGCAGAGGATGTGTGGGATGCTAACAGAGAAAGCATTAGGGTTATTGTTCTATGTAAAATGGGAGAGGAGTTAAGTTAACAACACTTGGAAAGAGAAAAGCCTGAGAATTGGACATGGGAAGTAGAAATCTGGCTCAAGCAAGGCCACCATCAAAACTGATCCTGTACTTCTGGTACATCAAAGCTGCTGTTTCAGCTAAAGCAGGAAAACTGTGGGAGAACATGGGACATATGCAGGGTTTTCCTTCTCCTCACTCAGGGCTGTAATATCAACAGAATCAATATAATTCCAAGAATAAATCACAGGTATTTCTGGACAGAAAAATAAATTTTGTTTTCCTATCTCCTTATCACAAAGACTTCAACTTTGAAAACAGTGGTTATGGAGGAGTAATTTCAGCACTGCTCACAGAGTGATCACAATTATTACACTATGAGCACAAATGCCCACTGCTCTTCCACTGCATTTTCTTCAGCTGAAGTACCTTTATCTCAGGGAAGAAGGCTGTAATAAACTCTGATTCCCATTTTAACCTATTAAATTGCTAGAGTTTAAAGAAGTATTGGTAATCATTGCTGTTTGCCAGTGCCACAGTTATGATCTGACCTCCCAGGCTCTTAGCACTGTGTACATAAGTTACTCAGCTGGTTTTCACATCACATCTCTCACATTTCCTGTCTCCATTCTTTCAGTAAATGTCTCAACCAACCTCTTACTGAAAGATCTCCTACACTTGCCACGATGCCTTTGTGGAGGGCTGCTGTGCAGAAATGTATTGCTCTCCCCAACTATAGTCTAGGACCAAGATCAGCTGCAGTTAGAGCTGGACATGGGTCTGACACAGACCAGATGTGGGCCTGTCACAACACTATCGACTGGGATGATTTGGAAAAGTTCTTCAAAGTGCATTAGACTTTTCACAGGCTTTGAAACAGATCCATATTTATAAGTATCTTCTTGCACCTTGTTCCATTTGACTTATGGCACAGACACAACCTGAGAGTACTGCAGATAGATCCTATTATTGGAGTACACTGGCCAAGAGAACTTCTAAACCATTTCAAGCTGCACACAGGTAAAAGAATGTCCCATCACACACAGCCCTGACAAGTTATCTAGGGTTAAATATATCCCTAATGGCTGCTTGCTGAGACAAGGAAATGTCATGCTAGGCTGGCTGAGATAATATGTTTATTGGGATCCCACCCTCACCTATCACCCCCCTCTGCTCCACTTGCTGGCCCCTGAACACTGTCCACAAGGCTCCAAAGCCACTTAATCGAGGCTGTCCACAAGAACTGATGATTTGCTTTCTCATTTCCAATGTTAATGATCAGGACTTGATTATGTTTTAGTCAGATCTGAACACCATAACAGCTACAAACATAATCCAAATATTCAGTATGCTTTATTTAAAAAATGCAGGGAATTTCTGGAGACCAGACAGCATCTTGGTGAACTCTGATGTAAAGTTAAAGCTGTCAGAGAGAAAAGAAGGTGTGTTGTTAAAAGGGTAGGAATAGTTGGTTTCCACAGTGTACGCTGTCTTACTGCCTAGTAACTCTTTGTTCTTTGGATGCAAGATATTGCTCTTCATTCTCTTATCAATTGAATCCCTTACACTTTTCTTCTGATGGACAAGGAAGTATTCCTGAATCATGTTCGATCTCACCATAAGACCGTGAGATCCACTCCCTAAATAACAAAGGAGCTGCACTGACCTCTTTCCCTTTATTGATTCACATGATATCTGCCATAAAGCAGCCTCTGTTGAAGAAGAATCTACATAATACATCCATAGGCTAAAGGAAATTTCCACAGACACTAAGAACAGCAAAGAAAAATATGCTTTCAGATAACAGTGCAAAGGGCCAAGACAATTATTTTTAAAAGCTCTGAGTCCTGATTGAGCTACTGAGGAGCTTGAATCCTCATTGTAAGCTACATGTTTCATCCCTATTTACTATTAAAATGAATCCTAGCTTCAGTCACCATTTCAAATTGCTTTTAACACATTGTTATTCCTGCAAAATAAGTATGTGCATACACATGCAACCTAGAGCAACGTGGTTGCCAGAGAACAGTTACCAATATTTTGAAGCCGCTTAAAACATCAAAATTTACTTTCACAGCTTATTAGAACAGCTTTATTTTTCTAACTCTAATGTCTTAATGCTGACAAATTAAGTATCTTCCCATGCTTAGTTAATTAGTAAGGTGCAGAGTAATATGTTTGATATTCAAAGCCAAAAACTTGTGAATTTTGACTCAGAGGCGTGGCAGCTATCCAGAATGTAGCATAGGCTGAAACTACCCTGTAACAGCATCCTTCTGCTATAGATTTTATTTTGTATTTCTGTCTGATTACTTTTAACGCACATGGAGTATTTAACTTGGCCTCTCAGTTTCAATGTGTGGTCAGCTTCCATGGGAGTTTAAATACTGGATTTTACTACTAGATTTCCTCAGACAGCTCTCCCTTTATGTATTTACTACCAATGTTAACATAAAGGTAAGAGTTAAAAACATAAGTAATAGTACTTTCCTTAATCGTCTTCAATCATCACAGCTGAAGCACTGATGGGATGTTGTCCTGCTTCTCAATGCTACAAGCTAAACGCAATACTGAGGAGGTGTTTCTATCATTAGTAAAATTCTTATCAGCACTTCTTTGAGGCCACAAACTGTATACTCGCAAAAACTCAACTGGACGGTTAATCGTGACCAATACATGGCTTCAGTATAACAGAGGCGAGTCTTACTATACTTTGTCTTTGTTAGCTTTTTCTTCTTTCTGTTTCCTGTAAAACCATTTCACAAGCTCTTAGGAATTTAGGATTTTATCACAATAAGTACTCACATCAGGGTGGGATACTTGAACTGGAATGATTTAACGCTGCTAGTAATACCAGTATTAACAATATTTCTTATCCAAAAGGTATCAAGGAAAAATAATCTCAGAATATCTTTGGACAGCACATAAATTAGGTGGCCTCCATGCTATGTAGCATGTTCAGCAGTGACCTACCAGTGTTTACAGAGCACAGAGAAGGATTCACCATCAGTTTACTATATTTTGAGGTCTGGACAATAACATGGGATTCATGACAAGTCTTCAAAGGAATTCTCTAGCAGCAGCTTACAAAGTGGGAGTGCGATTTATGCAGACACTTATTCCTTCTTCTAATGTTCTTGTTTAAATCCAGCTGAGCTGGAAAAAAAGAAAAGAATTTTTGCTTTAGATTATATTTACTTGGAAACAAGTAGAGAGGAAGCCAGCAAACTAGAGAAGAGACAGAATCTTAAAACAAAACAACAACAACAACAAAAATACATCATAGGACTTTCAACATCTATCCATACAATAGAAATTACAGGGTTTTAATTTTTAGAATCAGGTGAGAGATATTTCCCATTTCCTGTAATCACATAAAATTCAGTTATTTTCTTTGAACCCTAAATCTCTAGTACATATGACTGGAAGCACTGCTTTAAAATTGTGTATTCTTCAAGCCAGCGTCTTGATCAAAATGAGGCTTACGCTAATAATATTTGGTCCAACAAATATGCATCTTTCTCTCCCATTCACCACATAACTTCAGCCCTGCTGTAACACAACCCCAGTCCCACCCATCTAAGGCAGTTCTCGGCCCCAGCTGGCTATTTATCCCATCCCTTACATATGCTCAGCTGCAGCATAATTATAGGCCAATGTCTCTGAGCTGCACATGCTGTAAAATTCACGAGCAGATAGTTTGCAAATATATGGCTGGCTATTTAGAACAGAATAATCTTCTCTGTTTCTGTCAACGTGGTTTACAATTAAAATATTCCTCTGTCACAACTTACCAGGAGCATTCAGGAATTTTCTTGTGCCCTTGCTAATAATAAACAGGTGGATGCAATCATTTCAGATTTTCTTTCTTTCTGGTGGGGTAAAATGCTCTGCATAACAAGCTCACATAAAATTTAAAATGCACAGAACAGAACTATAAGTTAACTTTATTGTCTAGATTTAGTGTTAGCCCATTGCACTGAAAACGATTTGCATACATCAGAGATTCCTGGACTGTATGTGTCCAGGTCACTTATTCATTATTATAATTTATTTCTAGCACAGCAATACCTAGAGGCCCCAGGGAAAGGCAGTTATACATACATGCATATAATGAAAACACAGTTCTTGCCCTGAAGAGCTCAGTGTAGAATTGCCTACCTGGTACAACAGCACCCCATGCAGAGGTTTCAGGTTGCCTCCAAATGAGGTGATACTTTTATGTACCATAGAATAATGCTATGCACAAATACTCTGTCCTGGAAACTGTATGGTTACATCTCCTCAGATATCTATGCGGATTAAATTCACTGTAAATAAAGTATGAACTGACAGTTACAAAGCTTCTAGTTTTAGATAATTCTGAAACTGCATTTTTCCACAAAGACCTATTCTTTAATTTTTTTTTGCCTAGATAGTCATAGGAAATATAACAACACAAGGTTTAAAACTGAAGCTCTGAAGAGAATTCAGGGGAGAAGGCATAGATTTTTTTCCATGATGAGCGCACTTGCCAAATTGGGCTAATATTTCTGGAGAACAGACTAAGTAAACTTGTATGAGAAAAAAAATAAAAAAAAAAAAAAAAATTACAAGAAAGAAAAGCAGCACACAAACTTGCAGTGCAAAATCAATTTATTTCCATTAGTATATGTGCATTTATTTTTTGCATGCAAAAGTAGTCCTGATTTGAATTAATTTTTCAGTGTTGTTTTGAGATACTTACAATATCACAATCAAATCAGGGCTAGGTGCTTGTTCTTCTTTCAGATCTTTTCTTTTCTTGTTGATCTTTCTGGTGGTGGTTGTTCGTTTTATTTCTGGGTTTTTTTGCTTGTTAGTTTGTTTTGGTTTTTTTTCCTCCTTATTAATAAAGAAGTATCTACCTACAGGCAGGAATTAGTGCAAGGAAATCATATGGTTGGTGCTACATAGGTGGTCAGATTGCATTAACACAGTGGTCCCTTCTGACTTCACAGTCAATATTAATATTAAGTTAGAGGAGAAGGGGGGATAAAATTTGACTATAGGTGTAACTGATTTTTTCAGGTCAGAAATAAAATAAAATTGGAACAGCAAACATCACTTATGATCAGCATGCTTTATTTTTTTTTCATTTTATAATTTGTAGTGAATTGAAACTATTTAGTTCAGGCTGAGTATTTGCATCAACCTGTAATAATCTGATTAAATTCATTTTCAAACACATTTAATATAAGCATAAGTAGGATTAATAGAATCCTGGAGGAGATGTCAAATTAGCCTTAGGAAAGGTATGGTTTACAGGTTTCTTGGTTCCTTTGAGGAAATTGCTGTCAGTGTGATTGTCTAATCCCTTTTCTATCTCTGTATGTCCATGTGGATTACATTCATATTTCAGCAAATATATAAAAAAAGAGCAAAATACTTTGTTTCATACTTCCGAGAGCATATTAATTTTAGATTTGAGAAGGCAAGCGTGAACTTTAGATTTAGTATACACAATCAGTGACAATATGGAAAAAGAAAAAAAAAAATCAGGGTATCATAGAAAAATTAAATTACATTTTAAATTTTAAATTTTGAGATAGGAAAGGACCTCTGGAGATTCAGCCCTGCTGCTCATGCAATGACACCCAGAACAGATTGCTCAGACCCATGTCCTGGTGGCTTTTTAAGGTCTTCAAGGCGGAAACTCTATAAAATCTCTAGCGGCACTCAATCACCTTCCATTTAGACATTTATAAACATTAATAAGACCACCATAGGACTCCTCTTGTTCAGACTGGATAGTCTCAGCTCTCTCAGCCTTTTAACATAGGACAGGTGCGCCAGTCTCTTCACTGTTTTCATGACCCTACATTGGACTCTCTCCAGTATGTTCATGTCTTTCTTAAGTTGGGGAGTGGGACAGAACTTGACACAATACTCCAGCTGCAGTCTCAACAACACAAAGCAGAGTAGGAAACACCTTAATTATGCATTAAAAAAATAAGAATTTTCATGATGCAATATTTTGTTCTACTTTGGAACAAAGAAAATGGACATTCTGTGGGACTGCAACAACTTTCAGTTATGACTAACTTTTATTTAGGTTTTCAGTCTGTCATTTCTCTAATATCTCACTCTTCTGAGGTATTTATTATAATCAAAATTTCAAGGGATTTTGAATCCTTTCCCTTATACAAAGAATTCAGTCTGTCTCTTCCAATGCTTGCCATATTTCAAATAAAATTGCCATGCAAAAAATAAATAAATAAATGAGAATGGAGCACAAAGGGTAGCTTAGGATCTTCCTTTTTCTTCTTCTGGCTGATTTTTTTTTTTTTTTTTTTTTTTTTCCCCCAAAGTTCTTAAAACCAGTTATCATGCTGTTAAACTTTGGAAAAGCACTCCTAAATAATTTAGAAAGTTAACAGTTTTTTAGTATAATTACCATAATTATTTTCTTTTGTACATGAGAGTGAACTAAGAAATAAGTATCTTCTAAGTCAATAAATACCTTGGCCTGAAGCCCTGAAAATTTGGTTGTCTGTGAAGTGTTTATCTTACTGAAATCTTCTTAGGAAAACAAAATAATTATTACTTAATGATAGCACAAACGAGTTTTCTCTTTCAATTACAAGGCAAACTGCTTTAAATTTTTCTGTTTCAGAGAATCATCTCTTGAATCTGGCTGGAAATAGATGAGTGGATGTGCACATTTTTTTCTTCCTATAACTCATAACACTAGTAGCAACACAAGAATTAGTCTCTGTCCCCATGAGCCCTGCAGGAACCACTCCATTGCTGTTAGTGAATCAAGCCCCCAGGGAGAGAAAGTTCCCATTTACTAATAAGATTTCAAGGGTCACCAAGGGAAGACTTTTCATTATAATGGTCTTGTTTTTTTGAGCATCAGCAAAAGACTTTCCAAGGTGAAGTACTGAGAGATGCAATCTCTTTCTAATCTGTAGGAAATGCCTTTTTCTGTTATTAATAGTGCTTCCTCAACATAAGGTAACACTCTGGAAAATACATATCACGTGCCCATATTAAGTAACTTTTCAAAATCCCGTTGACATCCATGGCATTTGGGCACGTCCTTAAAGTAAAATTATAGTTTCTTATTCCCTCTGAGAAAAGGAATTACTCCCTGACTTAAAGAACACTATGCATGCACACTGTTAAATAATATATTAAGTTCAAGACTTTCAGAAAGGTATGGTAAATAATCAGCTCATTCTCTGTGCATCCTTCAAATCTTCATATTCAGCGTCATCGCTATTAATGTCTACTAATCATGAATTCATAAAATAATTAAGGTCAGAAGAGACCTCTGGTTGTTACCTGTGAAATGCAGACTTAATTAAATCAGGTTGCTTAGGACCTTGTACAGTTGAGTTTTTCTATCTGGAAAGATGGAAATTCTATTATTATTTTCCTTATTATTATTGTTGTTCCTAATCAAATTATTACCTGAGGGGAAAGAAAGAGAGGAAGCAAATTTGAGATTTCCTAGACATCCTAGAAACTCTTGGTTCTTTCTGTAAATGCATTGTTCTGCCTAAGATGCAGTGAACTTTCACTACTACAACTGATACATACAATATTATCATTTGAAAGTATATGGTGGATAGCATCTCCAACATAATTTTTTTGCTTACCGCTTTTTGCTCTTCCTTCTCTATTCCAGGTAAACTGGGGAGGGATACAGGAGGAGAAGGGGACAATGACAATCAGAAATATCAGGAGAAGATGGGGTACTGAGTGGTGGCTGTTTTGAGGCTGTGGTGGATGGGAGTCTGGCTAAAAGTCAATGACTTATCCAAAAACTACATTATCAAGTGGGGATTTCATGCTCTTCAGTAACCTAACATAGAAACTATCCACTGTTTCTATTTCTTTAATTCTTACTGCTATGGATTTTCTAATTCCAGAAATAAGGTTAGTGAGGCACTGGCACAGGCTGCCCATAATGGTGATGGATGCCTCATAATTGGAAACAAATAAGGTCAGGCTGGATGAGGCACTGAGCACCTGATGGAGCTGGAGGCATTCCTGTGTATTGCAGGGCAGTTGGGCTAATTGGCCTTTAAAGGTCCCTTCCAACTCAAATGATTCTATGAGTCTACAAGAGTAACTTTAAAAGTTATTTTGGTATAATTTCTTTTATCCTAAAATTTGGTGAATTTTTACATCAGTGTGCAATAATTTCACTTCTGCAATCTGTGGCTCTGCTAATTGATTAATTTCTACTCTGGGAGTAAAAATTGCATTTTGTTAAACTGATGGAATTGTCCTGGGAACAATTTTGGTGCCCAAGCATTTCTTGACCATGAAGATTAAGTAAAAGACATACTTTCTCTCTTGGAGAATCAGGGAGTTAACTGTGTAAGAGCAAGCTATTTCATGCTAGTAGGTCTGAGTGGTGAAGAACAGTCAATAGTCACATTTAATTTACTTGAATAGAGCATCTCTCTGCTATAGCCTCCTTTGTTATTTTAAATTACTCAAGAAACATGTACTCCACATAGACCTGTAATATATCTTGTTTTCCAAATCCATGGACAAAGATTGATGGACATTTAATTTCTGACTTTTGTATTTTCTTGTATTTTCCAATTGACATATGAATTATTTTCTACTTGACTCTATGTAGGTATATCAAAAAGTGTAGTAAAAATCTGATAAAAATTTAATCGTGCCCATGCTCCTGTTGATAACATCTTCCCATTATGTCATATATAATCCAATACATGCTTGTTTATCCTGCTTAGCAGAAGACACTTGCAAAACAGAGATGTACAGTCTTGCAAGATATTGAATGAGGAAATCATGATGCTTCTATGCCCTCAGAAGCAAGAAAGCTGTTGGAATCAACATCTCTTGGCAGGTGATATAAAGAAAAGGAGAATGAAAAGGAAGAAGATTTGAGAGATAGATTAAGTTATAAACACTGCAAAAGTTTCTATAATAGAAAATCTAGCCACTGCTTTGCATGGCTCTATTGTGAGTTGTTCAGGTCGGCATTAAACAATATAAGATTAAGTGCTCGTCAGATGAACTAATGAGTTTTGGATTGATTTCTGTCTTCTGCAAAGCTACTAGCATTTTTGACAGGTATGATTTATAGAGCATTCTTTGGGCCTGCTCATGAGAAGAACTGTTTATTTTTGTTGATAGACAGGGATTCTAATGCTCCCAGTGGAGTGTGCAGATGGCAGGAAGGACAGTAATCTTTGAGACCATCTCTCAATGTCTAGAGTATGTCTTTTATAAATTTCTAATCAAGATCTCAAGAAACTAATGTGAGCAGGCTGCCTCTGAAATTGTTTTTGCGACCTCTGGCCAATGTAATTCTCCCTGAAAAATTTATGTCTGGTGTTTTTGCTGTTTAGTAAATGGAGCTTGTATAGGCAATCAAGGAACCATACTTTCCTTCTTAACTGATGTGACATATATACACAGACGCAGAGTTTTACACGTTTACAGTTCTATTCCCTCTGGCTTAGAAGACCTTTTGTATTATTGTTTATTTATTTATTTATTTGTTTGTGTTCATTTTGTGTCTATGGATAGTTAGTACACAACTATGCTACAAAAAAAAAAAATATAAAATCAGCCAGGCAGTCTGTGTTGGAAACCTAATGGAATCTCTAAGGCATGAAGATAATAAATCTAAGCAACTGCACCAGTGGATAATTTTTATTCTCATCTGCTCATCTTTCTATTGTCTGATTTCTTTTCTTCTAATTGTTCTATTTTTAATTACATTGCATCATCTTGCAGACAGGAATGTAGGCCATGTCCAAAGTGGCATAGTTACACTGGCTGACAAAGCTTTACAAATGTAATATAGACATTTATTTTATCATTTATAATTCTTAATTCTATTATAATGAAGTGTGTAAAATTCAATGAATAACATACCGATTGTATTAATTTAACCATCTAAAACTGATTATTGTCACAGCTTTTACAGGGCAAATAATGGTTACACTGCATTAAATTGATTCTGTGGTACACTTTTGAATCCAGTCCTTCACAGATCAGCTGTTAAAAAATTGGCTTCCTACTTAATAGGAAGCTGGACTTTTTGAAATGTAAGCTGCTATTTAATTATTCAGATACTTTTGTTGTTGTTGTTGTTTGGTCCTACTCAGTCAAATGAAAAGTCTCTCCTTTTTGTTTATATATTTATTTTTCTCCTTTTTCAATTATCTGTGTCTCTTAAATTGAACCCAAATTTTTCAGGTCTGTCTATCCCTGTACTATTCAGTATGTAAGATATTGGCCTTTCCCCTAGAAGATCTATAAATCTTGAATACAAGCTGAACATAAGCAGTTACATTTATGCTTTAATGGTCAGCAGAAACATAGAAGAGTTGACTTACATCTACTTTCAAATAGGCCTATGACACTGAATTGCTCTTGGCTGCAAAAGACATTTTTACAGGAGAGACAGAGGTGACAGGAGCTGTAGAACAGCTGTGCCTTTCTGAACAGGCATCTGCTGGGAAGCCCAAAAGACAACTGATATCTATTAAATGGCTGAACTGAACTCTGACAGTATTACTACTTACAGCACCCTAAAAGGCCCCTATTTTCCATTGTGCTATCCCATCACGGCCACCAAAAGCATACTTGTGATGGCAACAGTACTAACAAAAATGACCACACAGATGAAGGCCAAGTCAGGGAGAAGTCTTCAACGAAAGCAGTGAGGTCTGCCAAAGCAGCAGAAATAATCAAATTTGTGTAACTGTGTAATAATCAAAAATAATCAAAATTGTGTAACTTTCAGAAAGGAAAGAAATGCAATGTTTTCCAAATTGTGTCTACCGCTAAGATAATGTCCTACTAAAATAAGTTTTTATGCCTTCCAATAAGTACGTTTTGTATGTAGAAAAATCCAAGATTAAAATATTCACAGAACTGGAACAGACCGTTGCCACTGAAGTATCAACTTCAAAGTTATCCTTTTATAGATTCATTGGACACACTTAACCTGATGCCACAGTTGTTACTTGGCTTAAATAGCGTGCTTTGGCCTTATTATCTTCAATATCTTAAATAGCTTAAGAGTAATTTTGCCTCAGCTAGACAATGCAATGTCTTCTCACGGGATTTGATTGTGCAAACATCCCTTTACCCTCACTCCAGGGAGCTGCACAGTCACTCTGCTGATGTTCTAAGGGAATGAATTATATTAGTGAGGTATCAAATCTCTGTTAACAGACACAGTGTCTTCCAGCAGCATGTATAATCTAAGAGATGATGCTTCATGTGTGAGCATAACACCTCTGGTTGGTTAATAGCTAAGCAGAGTGCACACTCAGAGCCCTCCATGAATACAAAGTAGACATAATGTCAGTGTCCTCATTTATGAATGATAAGATCTTCTTACACTAAAGATTAATAGCCAAACTTGCTTCAGTTTGATTACTACTTTTTTAAACTTACATTGCAAAACTATCTATACTGTATCTGGTGGGTTCTCACCACAATTTTGTGTGGAGAAATTAATAAATCCTTACCTGTACTGAAAATACCTCACCAAGCCATCACAACTGCTTTTCCTATTGCTGAATGTTCAGCCCTCTCCTCCAATGACTGATAAAAATATCCTAATCTTTCTTCCCTTACTATGTTACTAAGTCATTACCTGTTTATAAATGAAATCCTTGCTATTGGTACCCCACCTCATGATTTTCCACATCACAGTTAGAAAGTCCACTCCACTTGTCCACTCCATTATCCATTTCTTCCCACAAAGTATCTATTTTTTTTTTCTTCTGTGCTAATGATGCCCTATCCTTTCATGCCTTGAGCAAATTTCATGAACAATCTCTTGTGCTTTGTGCCACAATTATGGTTGGGAAAAAAAAAGAAAAAAAAAAAAAGAAAAAAAAAAAGCACAAATCATGCCTCAGTCAGTAACCTATTTCTAGATTTCTAGCCTTTTAGTCATCTATAATAATGTCTTATATATATATTTACCTTTTTGAAGCTCTTCTAACTGTTCTTATTTCTATCTCCTCAGCAGTATCTTATGCGACAAAAAGAAATATTTGGCATTATCAGATTCACCTGTTGTTGTTTGATTGGTCACTTTTTAGGTTTCAGGGGTTTGTTTGTTTGTTTGCTTTGTTTTTCTTATGTTTTGTTTTGTTTTGTTTTGTTTTTTTTTAAATGCCAATCCTCTATGGAAATTCCTATAGTAACAATTATAGCAAGAGCTATTGAGATGAAACTGAAGTCCAGCTGATAACTTGTTTTTACTTTGCTAGTTATAGGTTCTATATAATTATTTGTTTACAATTTTAAGCAATTTGATTTACAGCTCTAGAAGATTGTCCATTACACCAATTATAAAAATGAATCTCACTTAATTCTATCTCGGTTTTGGTCATACCATTATTGCCTTCATAGCCATTTCAATAATACTGAAATGAGTGAAAACTGTAAAACAAACACACACACCACTGAAAACATCAAAACAGAATAATTTGCATTCAGTTTTTAGAGCCAGTAGTTGGCTTAATATAATTTTTTTTTTCTTTTCTTTTTTTTTTTTTTTTTTCCTTGAACATTGGAGAATTACGGATTGAGCCAGGTTCACGCCACCTTCTTCCCATAATTTTCACCATATGCTTGCAGGAGAATTCAGCAACAAAGAGCTGCCTGCCCTTCCTGATAGCAGTAGAATGAAGCAGATTTTTCTCTTCTAAGGGTGGGATGCTTTATGTCCCATAGCCATTCTATGTTTTTTATGATTTAACCATATTTTAAACCTCAGTAAGTAAACACTTTGGGTTCTGATTCTTTTGCAGCATGTTCCTTCAAAGTTCAGAGAATTACTTCAGGACTCAGAATGAAGACTCAGATTGCACCACATTTTTATTGACTCCTGCGGTCAGTAAATCTCCCCTCCCACAAATGAGTGAGTGAGCTCAGCACAAAAGCCATTTCTCACTACTGTTTTTCTTTGGTTTGATCTGTTAAGAGCAAAAGCTATTTTGTTTCCTATTTGGCCCCCGCAGGTTAAAAGGACAGACAAATCTGGGTGAAATAGTACAACTGTCATCTACTGGTTTCAAATGAGGGTCTTGGAAAGGATTATCCAGAACTTCAGGTGGCAGATTACCTTTCCTTGTTCTCATATTGTACATCAAAAATTAAGTTGTGGGTAGAAAAAATGCTCCAGAAGAAATAGTAATAAATTTGATGGGATATTGTAGGTAATCCAAAGTTCAGTTTCTGTCCTCCTACCCTGCTATTTGCACGCAGTAGCAAAAGAATCAATCCCTGTTTATTACAGATTTTTATTATTTCTGTGTGCATAGCCTTAAAAACTTGTAAATGTGTTTATTTCCTTCTCATTTCCTACCTGTGGCTTGCATCAGTCAACTGCAGTAGTGACTTATTCTAAAACCATGATCATTCTCTGTACAGTAGCTTTCCTGCTATTGCAGTGAAAGCAATGTCTACTTTCTTTCCTTGGGCATATGAAGATCTGATAGTGAAAGATGTTCCCTGGGACTAATTCAAACTCCATTGAAGCAGCTGAGAACCTTTCAGTTGAACTCAACATGCTCTTAATCAGGTGCTACAAGAGCCAAATTGTTGCATTATGGAACAATTCTCACAATTATTTCAACCCCAATTATGAAGCAGCAAATCATTCAGCAGTCATTCCTAATTTCTACAAACAGATTTGTTTATTCATCTCTTCTTCTTATTCTTCTTCAGATAGGCATGAAGTTGCCTATCTGAATCATATGTCAGGTCTTTTAATCCTTCTCTGTGGATCATGTCTCAGAGAGAAAAATAATGAACTGTGATAGGTTTGTATTTCCCACTCCTTTTTTCTCTTTGTTTCTTTTTTAATGGATGAATTCCTAAAAGTTTTTGAGTCATGAGCAGATCCCTGTAGAAATTTCATTTTTGTGGATTACAGTGTGATATGTCCGTGTGTCCTTTCTCTGTCACCTTCAAGGAACATTAAGAATTACATGATGCATGACAGATTATACTTATTCTGATAAACTAGATGTTTCTACTGCTGTACTTTGTAAGTGAGGCCAACTGTTCACAACAGCAGCATTTCTTACTGTCCAGAACTGAGTAGCTGTATGCAAAGTGCCAGATTAAAACATTCAGGTTATTCTGGGAATGGTGTGTAAGAATATAATTCAGCCCAGATCAAAATGATACAAGGAATACTTTTGCAAATCAACCCTTTAAGAGATCAAAAACCAGAATCTGTTAAAATCCTTTGAATACCATAACTTCTGAAGCCAGGGGAACACAGACTGAAAGACACCTTTAGAAGAATGAATAAATCTACAGAAGATTAGCTGGCAAAGATAGAGGAAACACTAACACAGTTTGCCTTGGGAAGTTGTAAATTCTCCAGCATGGGAGAATTTAAGAACAGCATCGGAGATTTTAAGAACAGATATAAAAACATATAACTGAAACGTACAGTCTGAACTGATATTTTTTGGTGCACAGAAATGGATGAGAAACCCTACTGAGACCATAATTAGCTTATTGTCTGTGGATCTAGGGTATTACAGATGTATGTTCTTAAAATCAGAATTTCATGTCACCCTGATGGGCAATAGGAAATCAGATAAAAGTATAGATCAAATTAGACTTACCAGTTTTGTTAAATATGTACTTAATTCTGTTGTATCAAAACACAAAATGACAGTTTTTATTTTAATGGATATTTTGCATAATGTGATTCATTTCAAGAAGAATTGCTTAATAATTATATATTTATTTTTCCAGTGACTTAATACTAAGATCTCGAAGGGAATTAAGGAAATATTTTGTCTACATATGTTAACTTCATATTACTTTGTAGATAGGGAAGAATGAATAGGAAAAATGAAGGCATTGTTTTTCAAATCCCTATGAATCAAACAGAACCCTGTATTAGCCTTTTTTTTTTTTTCTTTTTTAACATTGACAACTCATGAATGCTTGTGTATGATGTCAATAATTTGTGTCAATGAATTACTTTGAATATAGGCTGTAAAACCAGTATTGATAAGAAACCGTGTTCCATAAATATGTACAAAACAAGTTATTTAGAATATGAATACCATTACAGAAGAATGGGTTCTGTGGGTCTGGGGATTATGTACAACTTGTATGAGCTGGCATTAAAAAAAGAATCCCTTTCTAAAAGAGATTAAAAATCTGTTCCTGATCTTTGTGACTCAGAAGGAGAGACTGAGAACTTTCACCCTGATGATCTCACATCTGAACCAGAAGATACACTACATGTTGCATGTAATTCATTCAATAAAATGTCACCTCAGTCTTGGCTCCCATCTTCCAGTTCATGCCCTGCAGTGTAATCTATTGAAGCCATTAATTTCTACCGGAGTAAAATCATTTGTTATTTTTTGTTGTGAGGGCTCTTTGAAGTAGAAATGAAGGGCTACATGTGACCTAGAGAAAGTCTGTTTGATTCTTCTCTCTGCTACAGTGATGGAAAACAGACTAATTGTTAGGGTGTTTAGATTATATCTTGGTAGTGAATATAGTTTTATGAAGAAATTTAATCAACTAACCCCTGTTAAATATTTATTCTATTAAGCAAGCACCAAGTAAAAAATGAATGAAATCCCTTTTAACAGAATATAAAATAGCACATAGCAGAAAGGAATTTTATCATTAAAGATATAATGAGATCATGAACACCTCCAAAGGGGTGAGTTAATCAAATAAGGCCATTATATGACAAGCAGCCTGCCAGAAGAAATTCTATTTGCTGCAGTGTACAAGTTGCATTTGAGTCAATAATTGAGTCGCGTAACCATTCTACCAACCTTGTTAGAGAATGTCACACTCAGCTTCACTGATGAAGGAGAGCAAAAGTAGTTTGTATGAAAGGGGAATTCCAAGAGCTGAGCTGATTTTGGTTTTAGGGGTCATTACAAGAATTAATGACAGAGATACAGACTTTTCCTCCTGGTGCATGCTGTGTATTACACTCTTCCTGTCAAGCTGGTAGTAAAATAAATAATAACAAAATAAATAAATAAATAAATAAATATAAACATAAATATATGCATACTTGAAGAACTAGCTTTGTAGAGAGCATATAACAGAGGAGAATCGAGATTTGTATTCTTCTTCTGAAAAGGAAGACTCAAAGGCCATATCCCTGGTTGATCCAAAACATTCCAGCTGCACTGACTTCAGCTGAGCTCTGATGATTTAAACAAGCTAATGCTCTGTCTCACAGTATGTAATCTTTTCCCATTAATGTTTGCCTGCTGTGTCATAATGACTACAAAACACCCGACAATATCTAGACAGTGGGTGTGCTGTGACTGCCACTTACTACACGAATCATAATCATGCTACTGGTACCTTGTGCTTCCTCCCTTTATTTGTCATATCCATCTGGTGTCCCTCCTACATAGACTAAGAGTAGACACTATCTACAAGTGTAGTTCTCATCTTTCCCTGGGGCTGAAAAGACTGTCGCAGTAGAAACAAGCAAAGATCAGCATCTGATTTCTAATCATAACACAAAATACAGTAGAAATTTTCTCCCTATAGGAGCCCTTGTCACTTGGACTACATAATAAGTAGTGTTCTGTACAAGATGAAATACAAATTACTAAAATCAAACCAAACCAAAACAAAACAAAACAAAAAAAAAGAAGGATTAGCTTGTTATTTACAATTGAAATATCTTCTTCCAGCTGTAAATGAAAGAATGATGAGAAAATTCATATCATTATGAAGTATTACTTCACTACAGGTACTAACTGCTGCCAAGTTTAGAGCTGTAGAGGAGCATTCACGATGCACACTTAATCCTAGCAAAATTCATTAAAATTCATATTTTGAGATCAGTTCTCTGGTGAATAAATAAATAAATAAATAAATAAATAAATAAATAGCTGCTGGAGTAGTTTACCAGTCTTGGATAATTTTGACTTTTGAAAAATTCAAGATTTCACCACACTTTGTCTCTATTCAGTGTATTTTTGGTATAAAGAAAGTCTCTTTTATGTGTTCTTGCTACTCCTGCTGCCATGGGACACTCACCTTGGTTAGAAAAGCAGTTCATTTTGAATGTGAAAATGTCCCCAAATTGCCACTAGCAATGTGCCCACAATCCTCTCCCCAAAGGGAACAGTTTCTGTCTTCAATCAGATAAAGCTAATCAGCGCTTTCCCTTCAACTTTTTGTTACTTTGATTAGTACATTTTCGTGGTAAAATATACATTAAAGCAGCAGATAAGTTTATTTAAATAGCTTCCATGTGCAAGTGAGTCTTTTATATTCTTCAGTAAGAAAGTGTATTCAAAGAGGAACATTAAATAGCATCCAGGTAAATTATATAGCGAAGTAAATTATGGTCATGGAGGACAAGGAACTACATTGAAATGTGTGCTCTCTGGCTTAACTCTCAAGATGAAAGAACAGTGAACAGCTTCTGCATGGTCAGACTAGAAAGGATCCCACAAAGAAGGAGCAGTTTTTGTCTCAGGAAGTGGCTACATTATCTTCAAGTTGTGGGAGGTGAGAGCAAACAATATAAAAAAACAAAAACAGCAACAACAACAAACAACCCATAGGCCAAAATAAATTTAAATAATAACAACAGAATCTAAGACAGGAACTCAGTACTCAGAGCGTGGTGGAGCTGTCACAGGCTGCTTGGAGAAGCTGTGGATCCCTGACTATTCTCTAGGCCACATTTGATGGGACCCTGGGCAACCTGATGTAGTGACTATGGAATTCTGCCCATTGCAGGGGAGTCAGAACTAAGTGGTCTTTAAGGTCCCTTCATACCTAAGCCATTTTATTTTTCTATGATTCTGTGAAATTATTCTATTTCTCATACTGTGCATGTTCACAGGTATAATTATCCATATCATTCCAGTTTATATATGAGTTTTAATTGAAATCCAGATTGTGCAGATTACTTCAGACTAAGTTGGTCCACTACAGAAGATTTTGGGAATTATTTTATTAAAATCATTTAGTTCCTTAAGTTGGCTGAGATCTGTCCATAGGAAAATAAATTAATCATATGGTTATCAAAGTCAAAGCTGTCTAGATGACCTAGACCAAGAGACCAAGTAACACAGGTCCCCTTCTCAAATATTAGGGCAGAATATCAATGTGTTAAAGTGCAATATCACACCCCAAAGAAAATCATCAGATTGTTATCCAGGCCAAACCTTCAGTGGAATCATTATAAGCATGTCTTGTATTTCAGTCTTATGCCAAAATTTCTGTTGCTAGTGAAACTGTCTATAGACCCACACATTCAGCAGGCAATCTGACGGAGTACTACAGCATGCAGACATGGAAGGCTAAACAGAAGAGCTATGAATAAAGCAGGATCCTGTTCCCAAGGAACATTAACCGATACACACCTTGCAATCTGTGATATAACAGAATATTTAAAGACCAAAGTTTTCCATAGTTTTCATATGGGGCATGGGCAGAGAAAGGGTACATCTAGAAGAAAACCCAATGGAAAAGAAAATGTCATGACAAAGAACAAAGAAGGATATGGAGACCTGCTTTAATTATCTTAGGTTAGAGGACATAATTGGGTATTTTCAGTATGCTTCCTTTATGATCAAAATACACATTTTTATTCTACAAGGCCAGATATTTTGAGAGTCCCGATTTATTTACTTTTTCCTGTACTTAAAGCAGATTAATCTGGATTATTATATAGTGTTTTGATGTTTTCAGTCCTCACAGATTTCCAGTTTTCTTATGTCCATTTAGGAATCAAATTCTTAAGCTTTTCAAAGAGATCTGAAATCAGAACTTTGAATCGTGGGCCGTCTGAATCTCTTTGAGCTGTGTATTTCCACCTGATGGCCCTCAAAATACTGTAAATGCTGAAAAAGTTGAGGAGCACAGTTACAAGAATAAAACATTTTACGTATCATTAGTTTCTTTTTCCTGAGTTGGAACAGATCACTTCTGTCCTTTAATAATGTCGCTAATAATAGAAAGATATTTTTTCACAGTGCCATAAGTATTTGAAGAAGACAAATCACATCTCTACTTCTCTTGCTACTCAGCTGCTTTGAAGACTGAGTGCTAATGTAACAGGAGTACAACAGAACAGAAGCCATAGGGATAAGAGTTTCTGAAGCTAGAATAATTAAATAATAGCTGAAACAAAATTCCAATAAAGACTATTTCTAAGAATTCTCATATCAACCACTTTAAGTATGTTCCCGTGCTAATAGTTATTCATAATCCAAACAATCCTTCAAAGAATTGGAAGCTTATTGCACTACATTTTAATCAGTGTGTCAGTTCAACAAAGAAGATTCTCCTAGATGCCTGTAGCAACTTTATCTTGGGGATACATTAAAATTTAATAAAGTATTCTTATGGAATCAGTCTTTCAAAAAGAAATTTTAAGGCAACAGTAGAATCCTAATAGTAGTAGTATCAAGGCTAAACAGGTATGCAAATAGTTTCCAAAATGTGAGAACTATATCTATAGTCAGATTCGCCAATTCATTTATGACTGAGTAAATTTTTTATTTCACTGCGATCATCAATTAAATTCAGCATTCAGTGGTGCAAGTTGACGTATTATTCTGTCTTCTTTATATATATATTTTTTTTCATTTCACTTACTTTAATTACAGAATTAGATATAAACAATAACAGAATTTATCTCCTACAGATCTGTCGTTCTAGGAAAAGATGTTCACAAGGTTGGAGAACTAGTGGGTGCACTTGAAAATGTGACCTCAAGATCCATTAATCATGACAATTCTCTCTCCCTCTCTCTCTCTCTCTCTCTCTTTTTTTTTTTTTTTTTTAATTTCTGTATAATGATGTTTCAACAAAAAAAAAAAATAAAATAAAATGTTTTAGAATTGGTGTCAGGATTTGAGATGGAGCATCTGTTTGTCTCCAGATCTGAGTGCATTAATTTCTCACCATATTTTATAGTAAACGCTGTTTTGGGGTAGAAAGGGCTGGAGAGGGGAGGGGGGATGTTGTTCTAATTGTTTCTTACTCTCATCTCCTCAGTTTAGCTACACGAATAACTGAGTTAGTGCAGAATTTCCATAAAAGTGAAGAAGCAGGGAGGAAAAGCATGTGACAAGAATAATCTCCTAATAATCTCTAATAAGAAAAACATCAGATTCCACAGCTGATAATGGCCAATACCACAGGCCAATACAGCTTCCATGAAGCTACTGATGCTTTAGTGATAGAAAATGTTGTTTAACTTTCAGATTTGGGATAGAATGTGTAGTGCAGATAGGAAAGATTATGGGGTTCCTTCAAATGATGTTGAAAGGGTATTATGATCACAGTGTTAAATCTAAGCATATAAGAAGGAGTGTGCTGGCTCATGTTGAATGCCCTGGCAGCATAATCTCTGGTCTCTGAAAACATCCAAAAGTAGATGGATAAAAAAAAAAAAAGAAAATAGAACATTATTCTGCAAAAATGTTACAGCTTCCTGGGAGATCTTGTTCTTGCTCCCTTATCTGAATATGTCTTTTACTTAACAATCCTGGGCAGGTTTGCCTTCTATTAATAAATATCACCGATCATTTCTGAATGCACACAAAGCTTAAGCATCCACAACCCCCATGGAAAATGCAAGCAGAACTCAGACGCAGTAAAACAGCTATCACTTAACAGCATTATATCAGAGTAGATAATAATACTTACATGATAATAGGGTTCAGTATGGGAGTTAGGATATAGAAAATCAGTTTCACACTTGGTCAGGTTTTGAATGGATAGCAGAACAAAGATAATTTGCACCTTGGGGAAGTGTGCTTACTTGGGCTGTGCTGGTAGTCCAACTACAGCACACTTGATCAGGAACTCAGAAACCCCACTGAAAAGAACTATAAATACCCCTTGTTTTGTGCTATGTACTGTTTCAAATTATTGAACTTTGAAGGTCAGCCTGAGCTTCACTACCAGATACTAGCCCTAGCCCCTTCAGAAGCTAGTGGGGATCTGTCTAGAGGAGATGAACTGCATACAGAATAGGCATGTTGTCAGAAAAAGGAAACTAAGATTAGATTTGGGCCATTGCTCTTTACATCGTAAACTCTGGTCTACTGACAACTGGAACTGAACGCATTCATTTGTTTTAGATAAATCACCACAAAGGTACAAAAAAAAAAAAAAAAAAAAAAAAGCTTATAACATACAGATACTGCTGACCCAAATCCCATTCATTTTTGAAACATAAAACCAAAAGGTTTTAAATGTGTTAATCTATATTGCTTTGGTGGTTCAAGAGTGCCTGAAATATCCATTCTTAGGGGCATGAAGTTGTCACTGGCTGATCTATGCCTTCTCAATTTTGAATCTCAGATAATGAGGTAAATTAGTTTAATCTACATTAGTTCATTAGTTTGATTATTTTATTTTATTTTACTTTTGTTGTTCTTGCTGTTGTTACTCTCCTTCAAAAGGAATTACAAATGTAACTCTGAAACAGCTAATGTGATATATATCCTTTACAATCAGCAGATTTTCCAGAAGCATCAATCAGTCAACTGTCTGAAGCTCTGAGATATAACTTAACTCTCTCTAAATGAATAAAAAGAAACCATCTGGAATACACTTTCCTCCTGAGCAAGAAGTTAAGATGTGCTGAATTTTAAGCTCGCATCACTGCAAAACATTTGTGAAATGTGGAGAGCAACAGAAGCCATTTCATTATTTACCTGGGTATTTGATGTACCTCATTGTTGTTTCACTATGATCTTTGTCTCTTGTGATTTTCTCCTTTGGTAATCATACCTTTTGAACTTCCAGGACTCAGTTCAGATGCAGGAAAGCCCCTTCGTGGCAGATCCCTACACTTTCCATTTCAGAACTAGTGGGAATTTGCTGAGGGATCCTCCTAAGCCAGCACAGGGAAGGCTGGTAAGCCTTGGTGAAGTCAAAATAGAGATGTCCTGAAAAAAAGTAAGAAATAATGCAAAAGAAATGGGACAAGGATAACAATAAGGCAGAAGTATGACAGATGTAAAATACACATCTGGGCAGACAGACATATAGGAGATGTTGACCTGTTAGTGTGTCAAAAAACAGAGTATTTATCTCATTTAGAGCAACCTTCTCCAGATCAGTTTTTGATGTCGCTTGCCAGAAGCAATAGCTCCTGGAAATTCTCAGAGCCCTTTATTGAGTGAAGTGAGGGGTTAGAAGATGCAGGACTTAGAAGATTAATAGCATCACTTAGTTCAGCTTTTGCAAGCTCAAGAAAACACTTGCTTTGTTTAGTTTTTGGAAGCGCTTGCTTGGCTTAACTTTTGTTGGCTCAAGGAAGCACTTGATTAGCTTAACTTTTTGTTAGCCCAAGGAAGTGCCACAATGAGCTATCCCAAAAGGAAAGTTCTCTGCGGTCAGCAGAGAAGGGACAAATGACAAAGTAGTTATAAAGCATGTATGTTTAATCAGCAATGGGCATGTACCCTGGTGCAAGAAGGATAGCTTCACCTAACATGCACACCATTAGGAGAAAGCGTGCAATAGATATAGGCTAAACTAACACATAATCAATAGTTTGCAGGAATTCAGATACATATTCATTACATTCCTGAGACCCTGTTAGCATGCAGTCCCTCCCCGACTGAGCGTGCATAGTGAGTCATGGGGGTGGCCTTGGGATGAAGGCTCATTGTATTCCTCACCAAGGATCCTAGTTGTATTTGCTGTAAACTTTCAGCCCTGCAGGAGGGGCATCACCCAAGATTCCAGCTTGCCCTGTGGACTTCTAATCACCTCACTATCCTTGGGCTGTTTTCACACCCAGAGCTGTTTTTCTCACCCTTCTTTATGGCCTTCATCCCCCTTGTTATTCCATACCCAGTGTCTGCAATCCCTATTCTTCTAAGGTCTTCTAATCTTTTCACTACCCCTAACCCAGTTCCTGTGAAATTTCTTTCTCTCCCTTACTGTGGGCCCTTTCTCTCTTTTACTATGGGACCCTTCTCTTATCCTTCAAGAGAAAGTATATTCCTCTATCAAAACATGTCAGGAATGAGATTTCTCTCACACAGTTCTAGCTGGATTCGAATTTTGCTTTCAGGGAGTATGTTCAACTAGAAATTAATTGCTGCTCCCTGCAAAGCAGTAGAAAAGAGGTGAGACTTTCACTGTAAAAGCTCCTGAAGGTAATATGAAATGGACAAATGTTCTTGGAAGGCTTATCACACTTGGAATATTTCAAAGATTTCAGAACAGATTAATTTCCTCTTGGCACTTTGCCTGGACATTTAGATAGACATTTAATAGGTTCACAACTGAGACAGTTTTAAGTCTCCTCAAAATAAGTAAATGATTATAGGTGGGTCTGTTTCTAAATGAGAAGTGGACTGAGCAGTTTATATCTGTATTCATTGAAGCCTCTCACTTGAAAGTCATGAAATTAGCATTGCATCTGACTGCCCCTCCTTTAAAAATTATCTTTATTTTTGGTGTCACTGATTTAGCTATCTTTCACTTTCTGTTACAGAACCAACACAGCATCTGTCAAAGGTAGGAAGTAATTTGTCTAAACTGCCTTGAAAACAAATGCAATCAACATATTTCTACAAGAGAGAATTAAAAATCATCCTTGTCTAAAAAGTAGGATGCAAACAATATAAGCAATGTTTTTTTTTAGGGAGAGACCTTTTCATGAAGGATTTTGCTCACTAACATTAAAATGTGTATTATCCATGCAGGCCGATGCTGTTTCTAGTGGATATGTACGTAATTAGAAGCACTGACCAATCTGATCTGCTCTACATTATTTTGTGAGGAATGCTCATGTCTGTCTTAACACCCACAGCTCATTGGTTATCATTGTGTTCAAACTCTATTTTGGCAAAATCTCACCCACTCTGAGATTTCGGTTCATGAAGTTTAACCAACACATTTTTTCAGTAAATGAAATGCTGTTCTTCTTTCCATGATACTATAACTGAAGTCAGAAGACTGTCACCTTTGGCATATTGCACCTAATAATTGAATCTGAAAAAGTGACTTTTTAACTATCACTGATCTAATTCCCTTCTCATGTAAACATTTTAAATCTACTCATTGTTAAATATCGTTTTACTTTGTTTGGTTGAGTTGTCACACAAGCCAAACATTCAAATATAGAATTAATTAACACTGATGTTATTGTGTTCAAAGGCACGTAAGGTTGGGAGGAGACACAAAAAAGACATTAGTACTTGAAAGCTTAGTAGCAGTTTATTTTACAGACACTATAATTATGCTGACAACTACTCAGCAGTATGATCTACAAAGCTTTTGTTACTTCCAGAAATTGGAGGATGGCTGTCATTTTTATCTTGGCAGATATTTGGAGTCACAAGGAGCTAAATCTCTATTTACATAAACAAATTCTCTGCTTTCTGGTGTCTCACTAACATCACCACCATTTGAACAATCTTAGTTGAGTGGAAATGTACAAATTAGAAGCACAGCAATCTATGATAAGGTTACTAGCAAAAGAGATAAGCACTAGCTTTGCTTAGATAAAAGCTTTAAGAACTCACACCCACAGACGTGCCAGATACAATCCAAATAGTGCAAGAAATTTGACACTGGGTACAAAGGAAAACAAAATCTATTTGAGTAGCTGCCAGAAGCAAGGTGCCTCTGTTCCCTGAATTCTTTGCAACAAATAGTGTTATGGTACACTTCTAATTGATGAAAAAAGAAAGATTATTTAGAAAGCACGCAATGAGACATCCTTAGACCTCTAAACTTAAGGAGGCATAAATTCATCCTCATCTCTATTTGTGTTTAATGAAAAACTAGGTATGCTCTAAGACTGTAGGAATAAAACGTATCTGATTAGCATCTGTAGCATGAAGTCTGAATAAATGACATGCTTATATTTGTGGCAGCTCTATTAGATCTAGGTTGAGGTCATACTTCCCAATTAATAAGGTGCCTATAATAGAACCTATGATGAGATAAATAGTGAGGGAGTATTCAATCAGTTGAAGTTTATTCTCATATCAGCACGCTGCAGACATATGTAGTGAGCTTTCCATTAGCGTTAATCAAGCTCGTTACTTGTGCATCAGAAATAATTTAAACCTTACCCTGTACTTTTATAACATTCAGTCTTTTGATTTAATTTCTTACACGGGGTAACACTTTACAGATAGGTCTAAAGTGATTTGTAGTTATGGAGCTCAGACCACTGGAACAGATATATGATTAATCAATAGCTATGCTATAATTCATCAATGTCATATTTATGAACCACATGCTAATCTTTTCCTCTGCCTTCATGTTTTAAGTATTTAAGAATTCACTTGGTTATTATTATATTTATTTTTTATTGTATTTTTAACTATCACTTTGTAAGCGTAAGAGTAGCATGATTAAGACAACCAACCATATCTGAAAAGAAAAAGAAAACAACACAAGGTTGATGGGTAGTCATGGTTCAATTTTGACCTCTTTGACACAGCAGCTATTTACACTGACAAGGCAGATACAGAGCTTTCCAAAGGGACAGAGTCAGACCTGTGATGAAGGACCTGCCCCGGGGCAGCCAGGCATCTGGGTTGTGGGATTTGCAGCACTGATGCCCACACTCCAGCCCTCTGTGTTGTACAGGACACAACAAATTCAACCACCACAAGCCAAGCAACAATTTTCCTTGCTTCCTCATATATGTCACACATAAAATTTCTTTTTCTTAACTCTATGAAAAAATCTCTTTTTTTTTTTTTTTCTCCCAGTAAAATAATAATACTTCCCTTGGAGCTCTCATTACAGAAATATCATACTCAGTTGCTTCTACATGTGGTTCCCTGGAAGGCAATAAATGTAATCAGCCAAATGCACAGATCTCAATGGGATGGACTGGTTAACAGCAGAGAGCTTGTACCTAAATGCACTTTCAGGTATTGATCTGGGAGTGCGCCCAGCACTCTGCTCACTTTCTATTCTGGAAGCTAGAAGAGTTAAGTATTTTCAGTCAAAAAACACAAGTACTTCAAGTGACCTGTAAGCAGAGCAGAAAAAAGACATCAGACAGGGATATGGACTGTACAGTTATCTTTGTTCTTTTCCAGTTGGCATTGCTAGTGCTGTGGAAATGCTCCTACATTGTGTTTCCCTAACTTGCATGTTTGTGTATGTGAGTAAGTGGCACTATAGGGACCCCATTATTTTTGCAGTACATGCTGCTCAACTACAACCATTTATTTCTGAAGGACAATAAATCACCTGATAGCATTTAATCAGAGTGGAAATTAAAGCTTAGTACTAAATCTTGTTTGGACTCCAGAATCCTCCAAAGAAAAGACTGTGAAAGAGCTTTCTTTTTCTTTTTTTTTTCTTTTTTTTTTCTTTTTCTTTTTCTTTTTCTTTTTCTTTTTCTTTTTCTTTTTCTTTTTCTTTTTCTTTTTCTTTTTCTTTTTCTTTTTCTTTTTCTTTTTCTTTTTCTTTTTCTTTTTTTCTTTTGTTTTTTTCTTCTGTTTTTTTCCTTTCCTTTCCTTTCCTTTCCTTTCCTTTCCTTTCCTTTCCTTTCCTTTCCTTTCCTTTCCTTTCCTTTCCTTTCCTTTCCTTTCCTTTCCTTTCCTTTCCTTTCCTTTCCTTTCCTTTCCTTTCCTTTCCTTTCCTTTCCTTTCCCTTTTCCTTTTTCTTATTCTTTTTCTTATTCTTTTTCTTTTCTTTTTTTTTTCTTTCCTTTTCTCTCTCTCTTTTTTTTTTTTTTTTTTTCCCTCTTTGAAAATGTGAAATATCACAAACACACACATACACACAGGAAATTTTTCTATCATTTACACTGTCTCTGAATTCAATACCATACCTCTGTACTGCCCCTGAGATTATTCAGTGCCCTGGCATTGCACTTGCAGTAATGCATCAATACAACTTAGATGTTTTGTTGACTGACCAGAAGAAATCAAGAAAAAATGTGTATAATAAAAATAAGAGAAAGATGAGAACAGAGAGAAGGGAAGGGGGTGGAATGGGAGGGGAAGGGAGGAGAGGGGGGAAAAAAAGAAAAAAATGGAAGGGAAGGGAAGGGAAGGGAAGGGAAGGAAAGGGAAGGGAAGGGAAGGGAAGGGAAGGGAAGGGAAGGGAAGGGAAGGGAAGGGAAGGGAAGGGAAGGGAAGGGAAGGGAAGGGAAGGGAAGGGAAGGGAAGGGAAGGGAAGGGAAGGGAAGGGAAGGGAAGGGAAGGGAAGGGAAGGGAAGGGAAGGGAAGGGAAGGGAAGGGAAGGGAAGGGAAGGAAGTGTAAGCATGATGGACTCAGAAATGTTAGAATTAAAGGCCATTAAATATGTAAGGGCAAACAGGACACTTAAGACAGAGATTTGACATAGTTAGAAGAGGGATTTTAAATGAGAGGAAGCCTAACGAGTTGTAAAATGGAGTCTGATAACAGAAAATTTAGATCATAATACTTCTCCCTAATAGAAGATTCCAAATTATGTGGCCCAGGAGACTCCTTTTCCTACTCCATGCTCCTAAAAAGCTCCTCACTCTGTGGTCTTCTACCACGCTTCCTCTCTACTGTGTTATTTTGTTCCAGATATTCAGGAACAATGCAATGTATTATCTAACTGGTTGCCTAGACAATAAAAATGATGTGGAAAAAATGTTACTCCCTTTTATATATTGGAGCAGGAGCAAGAGAAAATTAAGTCCCCTGATCGTCAAGATTTACACAGATGGTTTACTATAAAAGCCTGAAAGTTTTCCCAGAGCCAGATTCAGGCATTTAACCACAATGCTTTGCATCCAAATAATGATTTTTATCTGTCTTTAATGAGCTGCTGTATTAGCTTGATCAAATATTATAGTTAAATTGCAGGCAGGCATGAGGAAACGAAGCATTTGTGACACTTACAGGGCTAAGAATGGGCTCATGGGCTAGTAACTTTGCACAGAAGATACATAAAACACTGTAGTATCAGCTCCTGGCACAACCCAGTAGTTGAAATACTATAGGTCATCTGCAGATGTAAATTGAGGGAAATGCTCTCATTAGAGCTGGGACACAAAGGTGATGCCACTCCATGTCTCCTTTCCACATATATCAGCCCAGCCTTCCGCACAATGCATATCATATGCTTCAACAAAGGCTTGACAAAAGCTAGGAAGAAACCTGATCTGAAGTTGGAAAGATGAATTTTTGTGTCAAGTCATTCCATGAAGGGAGGGACAGTTGAGTAGATTCTTAAATCCCCCCTGGTTAGATTAAGATGAAATGGCACACAGGATCTGTACATAAGAGAGAGATTTCTCCAAAATGGTTATATACATTGACCCTAACAATTCTATCCACCTACAATGAGTGGTTTTATGGGATATTCAAGCAAGCCTGGCACAACTTAACAACTTTAAAAGAGAGGAAAAGGGTAAAGAGAGAAAAAGAAATACATGATGGTTGATGGACTACTAGTCCTGGACCCATCACTGAGTCTGCTGACAGCATGCTCCGTGTGGGGAAGAAGGGAAGCAGAAGCAACAAGGACCACCTAACCCTACTTACAGAACCAAGGCAAATGGTTTCCCCCAGCCACTACTGGGAATCATAGCTGACTTGTTTATTGACACACAGGATATCAGACAAATCAAAAAGATGACACCAGACACCCTCCTGAAAATTGGCAGCTTCTCTGACACTGTTCTGGAATCTTCCAGAAGAGGTTAAAACATTGATCTGTTTTTCAGGGTGTTGTCTGTACTTGTCCCTAGCATTTTTGTGAGAATAAGGAAATTCTGCTTCTCAGTTTTATCCAATCAAAGGTGAAGCTTTAATTTGATAAATATGAAAAGATAATTGACAGCCAGTTCTTTAATCTAGAAAAGGTAAAACATAACGAGTTGCAAAAGTTCACGGTAGAAGATAAATTCAAACTAAAAATTGCTTCCCTTCTTAACACTGAAGGTTACAAACAACTGAGACATTACTTCTTAGGACATGATGGATTTGCATTAGCTTGAAGTCTTACATCATGACTAAAAGCATTTATAAATACATACCTATCAACTTAACCAGGTGTTAAACACTTGTCAAAGTAATGACTAGGTGAAGTTTCTTTGTGTGTGCTGTGTTGGAAGTTGCAAAAGATTCTTGCAATAATCTCCTTCCATATTAGTCTTTTGTATTGGTGCTATAAATAAGTGTTGCTATCACCAAGACCTGCTGTCAGTTACCCTGCTTAGGTTTTCTGGCAAAGGAAGTTTCAAATATGAGACTGAAACAGACGTGTTTGGAAATCACATGACCAGGAAGAACTCAGATGTGTAAACATGAGATGAACGGAGGACCACAAAAGAGAATGTAATGGGAACACAGATGCCAGAATAGCATATCAATTTCTTTGTGCTCTTTATATTAGTCCCTGAATTTAGTCTCTGAAATATGAAAAGGAAATCTGGGAAACAAAGTGATATGGTATAATGTAATACCACTAAACTATTACCTGTCTACCTGTCTCAAATGCCATTTTTTACCGCTGCTCACACATACTTCAGTATCCCAGCTTAATCTTCTAAATTCAGATTCTTAATGGTGTGTGCTGGATTTTAATCTTATATGATTGTTTAGAAGACAGAAGCAAAAAAGAAACCCCAGAGTAACAGTTAGAAATTTTGAGTTTGTTTGTGTTTTGTTTTATTTTTAATTATTATTATTTTGTTAACTAACAATAAACTTTAGAATTAAATTAAAAATTTTTAACAAGAATTTTAGAAAGTCTGCTTTCTTCTTTTTTTATTATCTGTGCCAAAGGCTCCTGCATTTCATCAGTGTGGTGATGAATATTTTTGTCTCCATCTTAATTAAATTTAAATTGTCATGACGAGATGGCAGATACTCTATTTCTTGTTCTGGTTGAGATCTCTTGTGATGTTTACATCCCACCTTTGGGAAGACTGCTATGCTTGCTGATTTTTTTTCTGAGAGAGATATAAATAGCATGCATATTCAGGATATTCTTTCTGAGTGTACATTATCTGTGTGGGTGATGTTGGAAATGTAAACAGTACTTAATCTGTGCACTTGGGTCAGTAGTGGGATTTCATTACATAGAAGACTTACATAGAATTTCCAGTCTTAAGGCAAATTCTGTATCCTCATCATGGTTTACAAATTTTGCACACAAATATTTCTGGAGTAAAGGTTTATTCCACTTAAAAGAAAAAAGCCCTTATATGATTGTTCAAAGATTGATAAGATGTAGATTTATGTGATCTTATACTTGTCAAATGTTTTATTTACTTATAAGAGAACATTTTAAAGGCTTTCAGAAGTTGTTGCATCCCTTCAAGAAAGCAAGCCTTCATTTTCCACAGATGCTTTGTTTTTATTATCTCTATAGCATTTTAACTGAAGAAATAATGATATCTGAAAGAGAATAAGTGAAATGCTCTCTTCCACCCTTTTTTTTCCTGATTTTTTTTCTGTGTTGTTGTTGTTGTTGTTGCTGTTGTTTTTGTTTTCCTTTCTTTATTCTCCTTTAGAACCCACCTACTATTTACCATGTTTTGCTTCAAATCTTTGCAAAGATAATAAATTTTAAGAGAAAAAGTTACACAGTACACCCCATAAAATGATCTACAATCTGTATTAATCCTATGAATCTATTTCAGTTTATCACACTGGATTGAGTAGTGTCTAATAATTGCCTTAAATGTCTTGACATCCCTCTTTTTAACATTTGTTGTCCTCTCATTTGGTAGTATGGGAAAGCTATTCTTACACCTGAGGAGTTTCTAAAAGTCAATGTCATGCACCGTTTTAACAAATGGCACCATGGAGTATATGTATGAAAAATCTGCCTTGCAACTGGCTGGCAAGCATCAGGAAATTTGGCGTTGTCTTTAGAAAACAAATTTATAAAAGTCTCATGGTTTGAGTACTGGTAGGGAATTTGTAACCTCAAAATCTCAAATATAAAAGCTGCAGAACAAAGGTAACTGTAAACAGATTTCTCTGTGTTGGCACAAGATAGAGACTGTGGGAAGAGAACAGAGAAAAGGCATTCAGGTTCTGTAGCTTCCACTGCCTCATCAGTAACCACAAGCCAAGGAGTTACAAACCATATTTGGAAAAGAACAAACTATGTCCTTCTGTTGTCTGCTGACACTATTCTGCTTTTGCTGAGTTAGGTATAGATAATAAATAAAATTTAAAATTTTGAAATTATAGAGCAGTGCTTTGGCCTGGAAGCAACATTTTAATTTAACTCTGGATTTCCAAAGTTTGCATTAGACTGGGGGCCAACATGTAAACCACTAACTGCAGCATTTGCTGTTCATGCAGGCTCTCATCTCTCTGGTATTTGGCCAGCAGTCTATGTTTATTCTAATGAAAATATAACTCAACTGATATCATACAGGAACTTGGGGGGGGGGGGGGGGGGGGTCACGAGGGAAGGGAAACATTAAAAAAAATAAAAATGAAAAGCTATATAAACAGTAAAAGAACAACATGTGTGAAATGGAGAATACTGAAAACAGCTGTGGGTTTGTGACTCCTTGTGAAGGAATAGTCTGTGTAAGAATGCATTATTTCACCCAAGGAAATGGCCAATGCCTTACTTCTATCCTAAATTCTGGAGAGTAAAGAAAAAAAGGTTTTGTCAGTGGTTTTGATGGTTTTAATGCTAACATGTTTATTTGGTGAAGGTGCTGATGCCTTTGGCTTCCATTTCCTGTGTTTCACTCTTAAGAAAATCTATGTGTCCAAATTCTGCAGATGGTCAATAAGGACTGGGTAGATCATACCCTTGAAATCTTCCTTCTGCATCTTCTCATTTCTGTTTAATCAGATAAAATCTATGCACTCATAAATAAATATATTTTTAGATTTGTATTTTGATTCACAAAATTTAAAAAAAAAAAAAAAAAGATTTTGAAAAATAACACATGCCGTGACTCTGTGTCCAATTTAACAAAGTTGAAAGGCTGAACTTCTTTAAAATGATCAACTTTTCGTGTAGGAATGGTCAAGGTCACTGCAAACTCAGCTACTTTCCATTTTATGATGTAGATTAAATGTTTTGCATCTCAGCTTCCATAGTAAATAAAAAAATACTGTATTTAAATATATGACTCTCATCTTCTGAGCCGAAGGTCATGCAGGACTTGGGACTGAATACAGAAGAGAAAGAAGACTGTTGTAAAGAGCAGCAGAATAAAATTAGGAATTCATCTTTAATATTTTCTTGTTTGTGCTTACTGCATCTATTTCTCTGTTTCCCTGAGCTTTGATAATTTCCTCTGATATTAAATACTTAGAAAAAGACTGTTTCACACATCAGAAGCCCAAAATATTCAATGTCAGAAAATTAAAGGCTCTACAGTATAAAATATTATGTAGTTAAGACAGAGATGTTATCCCCTGTGAACATTTTCCTGAGAAATAAAAAGAAAGTCTCAAATAATTGCCAAGATTTCACTTCACAGCAGCAAGAAATTTTTTTCATTACATATAATTATCTGTGCTGCTGATACCAAGAGAAGAAAGCTAGATTTTGAGTGAAATCATTGCATTACTTTGTGTTGGAATAATCTTATGCAGAAAAAAATGCAGTGTTATTAATAATAGCAGTCGACTTTTTTATTTTCTCTTTGAATTTTTCGAAATATTTTGTAAACATTTGGACTTCAGATGTGGCATTAAAGAGCAATTCATTACTTAATTTTTGTAACATTACAACCTATTGAACAGTGCAGGATGGAAGGAACTATTTGTCCTCAAAGTATGGGGTGTGAAAAGGGTAATTTTTAAATTTCTAATGAACAAAAAAGTAATGCAACATCACAGACTCCTTCACTAACCATGGGAGAAGTCCTTTGAATGTCTGAAAAGTATGGTGCATAAAATATAACACTTTGAACACATTTCAGTCACAATAATGGTTTTCAAATAGATTCCGACAGTGATATAATGCAGAGTTTTGAGATCTGAAGAGAATTATATCAGTTTTCTTGCCTTCTCCCTGCATTTTTTATTTATTTTTTATTTTTTTCAGTTTGGGTAGATGAACAGTCATTTAGAAGCCTTTTAGCAGTGTATTCCAAATCTAACTGACATGTGATTCCACATATCATGACTTTCTTGTCACTGACACAACAAATCACAGTGTCTGACGTGTAGGAATGATAACTTTAGTATATAATTTTCAAGTGGAAACACAATTTTTGACTGCATCTGAGTTTTATCTTAGAGAAATATGTGTTATATACTGCTAAAGTCAACTTCTAAAACCAGAAGAAATTCAGAAATTGTAGTGAGTAAAAAAGATGGTGAAAACAGGAAGCCTACTTTTGAAAGGAACAAAGACAGTTATTATTTCTCCTGGGTTCTGTAGAAATCAAGATATCAAGATACTCAATAAGAAAAAAAAAAAGTCATTTAGCCATGTAGACACTTGTGTCTGGTGAACAAGGAGCCTTGGCAAGTTGCAGATTTTTCCTTTCTGGTCCTTGGTGAGCAGCAAATGAGAAGGAGGAAAGCAAAGAAGAAGAGCCACCATGACTTAAGGAGTGAATATGTCCAGACTGTAAAGTTATCACTATTTAGTTTGTGTCACTTCCCATTCTCATTATGTTCTTTGTCAAGAGAGTGGATTTATGTGCTGCCATTTTCTGGGCTCATTACAGTGTTTGTCAAGTTAATGAATGGTCTGAGAGCTTGAATTTCCAATACTGAAGTGTGAATTATGGCACACACATTAAAATAACTCTTCCTTTTGCCTAGACACTGTATCCCAAACTAAGAGACCCTTGATCTGTTTCTTGTATGAGCTATCAGAAACTGTAGCAGGACAAGAAGTTGTGCTGAAAAACCCTGCCTAGGTCAAAGTGTTGAAGCTCACATTTCTGTAATATATCAGGCTTTAAACTTGTAGCACCTCATTTTTATGCCAAAGCTAAGACTGAAGATGGTAAGAAATTAATTGGTAACATTTTATTGTAAGTGTCAAATTGTTATTAATTTATTTGATACTCCTTACAAAAATATTAATTACTGCAAGAACTTTTGGACTTACTCTGACTGTTGATATGTGATTCTGGAGGAATTTTGATGTAACTTAGCATTAATTAATGTCCACTTACTGCAGAGCTGTACCATATTAATTTATTTTCTGTGACCAAGGAAAGAAAGGAAATAATAAAACAGAATTAGACACCTTTTCTCATACTCTCAGTGTTTTACTCCAGCAGCCTGAAATGACCTAGACTGCATCATAAGCTAAAAGTAAAAAATTGTGCATCATAATCTTTCTTGGTAGTAGAGGTCAAGTTAATAAAGAAAATAACAAGAAAAAGCTCTTACTTCTGTTTCCAGGAGACAGAATGTTCAGGAACGAATTATCACAACTAATGTTTCTAACTAACTCCTTTCCAAACAGTGAAAAAAAAAGCAACCCACTGACACAGTGGGCAAGGAGCTAAAAATTCATTTGATAGAACATGTTCTCTCAAAAGTAGTGTTACGGCTATTAGTGTGACAGTTCAGCTGCAGTTCATGTACAGGTCAATGCAAGATAACTTAGTAAGAAGAAATTCACAGCTATCAGCATAAACTATGTAAATTATACAATAAAATAAATGTTCATGGAATCGAGGGATGCTGAAAAGTAACTAGTTTCAACCCCTAGCCGTAGACAGGAACAGCTCTCTGTAGACCAGGTTGCACAAAGCCCCATTCAACTTGGGAACTGAGATAAGAGGTAAATTGTTCCAGTGCCTCACCACCTTCTATGTTGTGCCTCTTCTGCTGAAAGGAAATAGTGAACAAAAGGGCAGCACTTTAGGTCTCCAGTAGGTGAACGAGTCCTTCTTACAGAAGAAAATGTCCCAAATAGCTAAAATTCTCATCCAGGAAATTCCAACACTGTCTTGTTACTGTTGAACACATGTGTCATCTCAACACAGGGCTGACCATCTTAAGGCTCTCTTCTACTGCTCTCTTCTTGCATATGTATAAACATACATTTTCTGGAATATTTGTAACATCCTAAGATACCACTTTATGCATTAAACCAAAGCACACATAATTCTTCTAGCCATTCTCTAATACAGTGTTACAAAACTAACAGAATAATTATGTTTCTTAAGCTTTTGTGTGTGAGTGTGTCTGATTCAACTGTGTTGCCTGCTCTTGCTATTTCTTGTTGTTGAATCTTTCTTTTTCCTTTCCTTCTCTTTTCTCTCTCTCTCTCTCTCTCTTTTTTTTTTTTTTTTTTTTTTTTAATAAATTATTATTTTTAAGCCAAATTGATCTTTTCTTCCTCTTCATCCAAATCTAACCTCTGTGGAGGGGAAAAAAAAGTAAGAACATCAAAGACAAAATTAAGATCACCAATCACAGGTGCAGGCTTGGCAGACAATGGCTTGAGAGCAGCCCTGAGGTGAAGGATTTGGGAGTGTCCACCAATGACAGATTCAGCATGAGTTGGAAGTATGCACTTGCAGCCCAGAAGGCCAATCATATACTGGTTTGTATCAAGAGAAGTGTGACCAGCAGGTCAAGGGAAATAATTCCACCGCTCTTGTGAGATCTCACATGCAATACTGTGTCCAGTTCTGGAGCCCTCAACACTAGGAGGGACATGGAGCTGTTGGAGCCGGTCCAGAGGAGGGCCGCAAAGATGAGCAGGGGGCTGGAGCACCTACCCCATGAGTACAGGCTGAGAGAGCTGGGGCTTTTTATCCTGGAGAAGAGAAGGCTTTGAGGAGACCCTATAGCAGCCTTCAAGAACCCAAAGGTTAAAGGTCACAGAAAAGCTGAGGAGGAACTTTTAATCAGGTTTTAAACTGGAAAAGGATAGATTTAGACTAGATATCAGGAAGAAGTTCTTTAGTGTGAGACACTGGAACAGGTTGCCCAGAGAGGCTGTGTATTCCTCCTCCCTGGAAGCATTCAAGGCCAGGCTGGATGGAACTGTGAGCAACCTGGTTTAGAGGGAGGTGTTCCTGCCTATAGCAGGAGGTTGGAATTAGATGATCATAAAAATCCAATCCCTTCCAACACAAACCATTTTATAATTATGTGATCTAATTACTAGATAGGGAGAAGCTTTGCCAGTTTTATGCACATGTTGTCATGTTCAGGCCATTGGACTGAAAAAATCTCCCCTTTCTGGGCACACAAACAAAAGCAAGGCACATGTGATGTTTTAGTCGTGAAAGACTTTCTGATAAATTATTTCTTTTCATTTGCCTAACTGAACACTGGCTTTTGTCTGTTTCTGCTGTGGGAGAGACTGAGTACATTTGGTTATTTCTGCTCTTTTCTGACTCCACATCTTATTCTCTGGTTCCAGCCAAGTCAGCAACACTCAGATGTAGGGCACTTGGTTCCACTGATCATCCAAGATGAAGTGCTTTGTCATCATCAGTAAGGCACCAAAGTCTACTTTTCCCTGGCGGTAGAAAAAGAAGCTCTTATCTAAGCTAACCCCTTGGTGAATAATTACTATACAAAGACAAATAACAAATTATTTATTAATTCTCATATCTTTGAACATTTATTACCTTTTAATTCAGAGTGAATATCAGGATTTTTATTTTTTTATTTTTTTATTTTTTTTTTGTCCTTGAGATGACAGTGACAAATGTGCGTCTGAGATGTGATATGCCAGATATTAAACAGTTAATAAATTAAAAATTTATTAAATAATCAATTTCAAACTAGTGGAAGAGAAAAGAGAAACATGCTATAATTGTGGAGCTCCTGGATAGTCCAACAGCACTAGAATATTTTCTTTGCTGGATTCCACAGATAACTAAAATGGTTACTGTCATAGTCTCCAGTCCTATTTCCTATTGTGAACCAATCACTTATAAATAGTGCTTTTTTGGATTTGATCAGACAAGGCAAAAAGTTGTGGTGATTTTTGGATCCATTCAAGTGATGTTTAAGAGGCAGAATATAGAATCTCTGCCCTTTTCTGATATGAAGAATGACTTGTTAATTGAAAAGAAATGGATGGAACTATTAAAGGCTACCACTGTAATGAAAATCAAGATGAGTTTAAACACAAGTGACAAGGAAAAAGTGCAAACTGTAGATCCTCTGATGGAGAGACAATGGTGTGCAAGTCTTCCAGATCTTCAGCACATCAGAAGAGAAAAATATATATATAAAAGAGAGAGAGAGAAAAAAGGAAAAGGAAAAAAAAAAAAAAAAAAGAAAGAAAGAAAGAAAGAAAGAAAGAAAGAAAGAAAGAAAGAAAGAAAGAAAGAAAGAAAGAAAGAAAGAAAGAAAGAAAGAAAGAAAGAAAGAAAGAAAGAAAGAAAGAAAGAAAGAAAGAAAGGAAGAAAGAAAGAAAGAAAGAAAGAAAGAAAGAAGATAATTAGATGAGATACACATGAGAAGGTGGAGAGAAAGGGCAAAATGTTCTCAACTCATGTTAATGGAGAAACTTCAAATACATAAATACGTACGTGTTAACATAAGTAAAGAGAAAGAAGTAAAAAGGGTAAAGAAAGAGGTATTGTGCTTTCTAAATGTTGCCATACAAAGCATCTATAGACGAAATTAGATTGATTTTTGTAATGTTTTTTTTTTCTTAAAATCTTTGTTGTTTTCATTTGTTTTTAATATTTTTGTCATCCCACAGATATGTCATATTGGAATTTCCTTTTGTCTGCATGAGGTCATTTACACACTTTCATATTTTTATGTACCTGATTAATTTTGAAAATTAAAAAAAGAAATAATATTACTTGAGCTCCCTTACTTTTCTGTTGGCTTCCACATGGCATTTGTTGTTTCACATCAACAAGCCCCTATGCCAGCGACCAGAATTCAGGAACAAATAGTAATCTTCATTGTAAATGTATTGCAAGAAAATTTTTTGCCTTATATGAAATATAAACTTAATCCCAAATCCAAAGCTGCTTCATAACTCAAGGGTCCCACTATGAACTGGCATGTCTCAGATAAATTGAAGAGCATTGCATAATGACCTTAATAAACAATTCAATTATGAAAAAAGAATGAAAAATAATATGGACAAGACTAAGTATGCATTTTTTAACTTCTGATGAAATTTTGTTACTATTTACTTAAAATGCCTTACATTTCTACAGTGAATTGTATTAGTCAGTAGCTGCAGACTATATAATGACATCATTATTATATTTAGACAGTTGACTGGTTTTAAGACATTTCAGATTTCTTTTCTTTACCAGAGATGGATATAGCATTTTTGGTGATGGATATCTATCACCCTGATTCTACAATAATGTCATCTTGCTTCACTTCCCTCCAATCACATGCATTCTCAGTAGATGAGATCTTTTACTGTATGAAGCCAAGAATCTGAGTCTGCAAGACTAGATTTTTTTAGTATTATTTTTCATTTTATTTTATTTTATTTTTATATTCCAACTCCTACACCCCTGCTAAAGAATGTCTTTCAGCCCCCAAAACATTTGTCCTCTTAACATCCCCAGAATGGTATTATTTCCTTTAAACACAGGGGAAATAGTGGTACTGAAAGACAAAGTGACTTGTCTGATAAATCCTGCACCAAAGCAGAGACATGAAGCAGAATTTTTCAAATAACAATAATCATCATGAAAGTCATTTTATTCATAGTGCAATCATACAGTGACAGATTGGGGGCATGCATTTGTTTCCTTCACGAAAATAGCTTTCCATCTTTCAGATAATGCAGAACATTATTCCTAATTATTTATTGTTTTCTATTTTTTAGATTAACAAATAAAATGTAACTCTTTAAATCCAATCAGAAAAGAAATGCTTTTAATTATTTCTTTTTTTTAACTAGTTTGCTAATGCAGCAAGGAGGTGCTTCAAAGAGAAAGCTATCAAGTTCATGCTTGTATGATTACTGAATATTAAAATTCCAATTTCCAGACTTACACTATAATTAATAATACCAATTAGGTAATATGCTGATGATCTTCATGACAGTACAATGTGAATGCCCATCTCCTTAGAATTCTAAGACCATTTCATAGAGAAAGAAGAACCAAATTGCAGTTAAGGCTTAAGGATAATTTCTCTTTTTTCTCCCCTCTAAAATGCTATTGCACTGATATTAAATTGAAAGCAATTGAGCAAATTTAACTGCTTGTTACCCAATAACCCTCCCAGAACAAAAATAAATAAATAAATAGATGAAAATAAAAATAAATTAAAAAAAAAAAAAAGAAAAAATAAAGAGTAAAATCTTTAACAACTGATCAAAATGCTGGAATTACTGATGTCAGACTGCTGTAGCATGAATTAAAAATAGCACCACTGTAGGCTGAAGTAAACTGAACTAGATGGAAATCATAGCATAAAACTTAGTATATTAACTTGTCTTAAGAAGTTGGATAAAATGAGATGGAGTGAATCAAGACCACCTAAATTTTTTGAGATTGCAGAGGTTCATGGCTCCCCAAACCAGCACCCATCAATGACTCCGGACCATAATCACTGCAGTACTGGAAGTTTTTCGTATAAAATTCTGGCAGGTATTTCCCAAACTCCATTACACGTTCAGCAATATTTCCCTCTTTTTTCCATCCATGAAGGAGCTTTCTGCAGTTCCCTGTTTAGTGGTTGGGAGGTCTCCTCAGCTGTTATGCTCACATATTTACTCTTCTCTCACTCAGACATTTGTTTTGGGGCAACAGTTCATTCTAGTTTGATTAGCTCTTCTTCTTACTTGTTTTGCAGTCTTGCTAACTAATTATAGTCTTATTAGCAATAATTTCATAGGAATAGGTAAGTGTAGTTTTGTTTGGTTTGTTTGTTTGTTTGTCTGTTTGCTTGTTTGTTTTGCTCTGTTTTGTTGTTTGTTTGTTTTATTTTATTCCTCTACTTCAAGTATCTGGACTGTGAAGTATCCTATGGAACATTACTCCTTTTTCATCTCTGACGAAAATACTCAGTGTCACACATACTGAAATACTGCACATCTTTTGGATGAAGTTATAACTGTGGCTCATGATCACTCAGTGATCAAACAGACAGGTTTTTGAGATTTTCCAACTGATGGCCTCATGTTCTCAGCAGAAATTACTATTATTCATCCCCTTGCACTTCACTGGTAGATGCAGTATTTCTCTCCCATCATTTATTTCATACCAGTTTCATCTCTCTCCTTTGCAGATGTCCAAACAATACTCATAACTCCAATAGCGATTTTTTTGGTGTGTTCCTCAGTGTCTTTAATATTGTCCTGTATCTAGTTACACTGGTGGGCCATGCTAGCATTTGTCATGGTCCTTCCACATTTCTGGGTAATAATCTTCCTCTTTGTTCACTCTGATTGTCTCCAGGTGGATCATCATGTTAGAGCAGAGCAGTAGCCCTTGTTATCAATCTCTGAACTCACAGCCTCATTTTCCACTAGCACACGATCATTGCAATGACATTTTTATTCCTTCTATCCTCAATTTCATTGCAGCTTTCCTATAGGATATTCCTGTCAGTCTTAGTTCCTAGCTCAAGAAAATATTATTTACTATTTGTCCAAAGAATAAACCTGCTAGAAAATTCTTCATCATGTCAGTAGAGGCTATTGTTATCTGACTTTGTCAAAAGTGCATTCTTACCCTCATCCCACGTTCCCTCCTGTTAATCAAGAGTTCCTGTGATTTATTGTGTCAAAATGCTATAACAAATCCAGATCCACTAAAAGCTTTTCTTTCTGGCAGACACAAAAAGAATTTCTCTTTGCAATTTTCTGCCCACATCCAAAGTTTGGGTTATTCTTTTCTCCAAGACAGCTTCACACAGTATTAAAATCAGACCCCAGAATACCATTTCCTGAATTGCATTTTCTGTTGTCTAAAGATACATCATAAATTGTCTGATCTTTGTCCACATATCTCATCCTGAAATTTGATTTAATTTCTAACAAGTATTTTAAAATGTATAAGAATACTAATATTTGCAGAGGTTTTCAAGTTTATTTGTGTTTTATATCGCAGGGCACTTTTGAAATTCTTTCTGAGGCAACCACAGAACTTTGAATTTCAATGCATATGAGCTGTTACTGTCTAGAAGGATTCAGCCAATGGATATTTTTTCAAGAATATGAAAACCTAAAGAAAAAATTAATAGAAGTGAGGAAGGCCTGAAGGAGGAATGGTGGGGATAGATAGCTCCTGTGTCCAGAAGGGTCAATTGCTGACAAGCCCCAGGGATCTTTGACTTGCATATCCAAAACCCCTGGACTTCTCTATATAAGTATATAACCAAATGCATACACTGAAATAATTCTTGAGGAATGTAAAACTGCAGAAATAAAATTTTATATGGAAATAAACTTTTATGGGCTGTGAATAATTATGAAGATGTTTGATGCATCTTGATGCTTAAGCCAGGAATGTCTCTGTCATGTCCACAATCCTTGTAGGATACAAAGCTAGTCATCAACCTAGATTTAGGTTGTGTATTTAGGGAGCATATAAACAGGAGGAGGTATGTCTCTTTACACGCGTGGATAGTGATAGGACAAGGGGAAGCGATTTTAAACTGAGACAGGGGAGGTTTAGGTTACATATTAGGAGGAAGCTTTTCACACAGAGGATGGTGATGCACTGGAACAGGTTGCCCAAGGAGGTTGAGGATGCCCCATCCCTGGAGGCATTCAACGCCAGCCTGGATGTGGCTCTGGACATCCTAGTCTAGTGGCCGGCAACCCTGCACACAGCAGAGGGGGGTGAAACTAGATGATCATTTTGGTCCTTTTTAACCCAGCCATTTTATGATGTGGAGGAAGACACTGGATGAGACACTCCCTTCTGGGGAAAATGTCTTTCCCAAGAAGGCTGCAGACACTCAGCTACCTTCTGCAGCTCCTATCATTCATCATCTTTTCCTCAATTTCACAGTTTCCTGGCTTTATTCATTGCCTTCCTGGGTTTTGCTGGTTTTTATAACAGAACTCAATTCTCTAACCAGAAAAAGAGCCAGTTATAGTGTCACAGGACTCTCATGGGAATGTAGCTAACAAACAGGGTGAGCAAAGTCTAATTTAAACACATCTCCTTAAAATTAATAACGCTATTGGATGTGAGAAAGATCAGTTTGGTAAAATGAATACAATTTTCATGCAATGTAATATAAATATTTTTACTTTCTCAAAAACATATATTGTATTATGCAAAATACTTGTGCAGAACCTCATATCACATAGACTTCTAAATGGAATTCTAGCAGAATCCTCCAGGTTTCCAGATATATCATAAACTGACTTCATAAGCTCATATATATTAGAATCATCTCCAGATCAGCCCTATTTTTTAAAGTTTTTGCTGCTGGATTACACTGGATGTTCTTAGAGTGCCGAGGCTATGAAGAGAAGACACAGTAATTCATACTAATGGAAAATGCATAGATTAATAGATATAACTTTCATGCTGGGCATTGTCAAAGATTAAACCCTAGAAACTGTCATTAGGAGTAGGTAGAAGGATATTACTTCTTGCCTGGCAATATCATACTTAAAAAACACTTCCTGTCAAGAATGATTATTACTCCTCTCTCCTAAATAATCAAGTTAGTATGTTTACTGATGGAGTTAATACATATTTATGAGCAAAAATTTACTAAGCAGTTTTGTCTAGGGGACAAAAATCGTAAATGCATTCTACCAAAATTAAAGAATATAAACATCCTACTGGAGAGCAGAAACCCCACTCAAGCACCAGGAAGGCAAATGTTTCAACACAAATTTTCTATGTAGTAGTCACCAGAGAATGCCCATGGACTACCCCTACCAAGTACGAAGACACTTGGATTCAACATATTATTCCCCAGTGTAATTATCACTCCTCATTTTTCAGACTGAAGTGAGACCAGCTACACAGACATAAATCTCAGCAGAATACAAACCTCCACAATGCCCTCTCTCAGGATCCCTGAGCCTTTACACAAACGGTTTCATTATGGGAAAAGGAGGTGAGGTGTTTTTCTGAGCAGACAAGATTCTTCACATCAACAACAGCCTTTCCCAGCACTGGAACTGAGTTTAAATCCCCTTTTCATCTGTAAGCTTTATATCAGAGCTTTGAAATGATGATTCCCTTGTTGATAGTAGGGCAAGAAAAGTGGTATTTACATTGCAGATGTTCCTCTACCAGAAATTCATCCACAATTATTAAGAATTGTGTTGGTGTAACTGAGAAACATTGCATGCAACGACTGTTCTAGTGTGGAAAGTCATTTTCCACTGCAGAGACATGATCATCTTTCCTCCTTGATGCAGGCAAAATAAGTGCAATAAAACTCATGAAAACCATGACACCAAAGCAATGAGAGGCAGCCCAAGAGATAAATGCAGTATTCTGCATGAAAGAAAATAGAAATTTACCTTATTTACTCCAATAATAACTTCCCTGATAAAATCTAAATTCTAACAGAATTGAGTAAGCCGAAGTATTTTGATATAGAGAGGAGCTTTAACTTGTGACAAAAAGTTTTATGGAATACAACTTTCAGAATGCTGCTAATCTAGTAGACTTTAAAGCAAATCTCACAAGAGTCCCTTTCTAAGGGCAAAAAATACCTTCAGTTTTCTACAGCAGCTACTACCAGCCCTGGACTAGACAATAGCACAGTTAATCCCAGCTCCATAGCAATGATGTTAAGATACATTTACCACAGCCTGTCTTTCTCTCTGTTGTCAAAGAAGGATTGAAATACGTGTTTGAGTGCTCTGTTCTCTCACAATTTGATTTTGAGGTCTGACAGATAAGACCTGGGGATAATTCTGCAACTGTTCACAAGCCAAAAATAAAATATATATACACATAAAAAAGCACAACCATCCCCTGCCTGCCGAACTCAGGTCAAGAAAAACTAGGCAATTGTGAAAAGTCAGATGTATTTATTTCTATTTTTAATAGCCAATCAGTGTCTTCTTTGCAGTGACTAAGTCTCATTCTTTTTTTCCTAATGGGAAGATACCCACAGGGAAATTACTGCTAACAAGAGGCGGGTCCCTTCATTAGTACCAGGAAAAAGTATTTGCAGCCCATCATAGTCTTAATTAAGGATCTGACCCCACTCCTAATATAAACAGTGGCAAAACAGCCATTAGCTCTAGAGAACAGAATGAGGCACTGAATATAGCCCATTTGAACCTGCAAGCAAGTTGCTTGCAAGCTTATCACAATTTCCATCAATCATTGAATATGGGGCTGCAAGGGACCTCAGGGGATTGACTGATCCACCTCTCCACTCAAAAGCTGGCAAACTGTTCCTAAACTACTCCTGACAGCTGCTTGTCTAACCTGTCCTTAGAGCCCCCTACAATGCTGGAGTTTCCTCTGTTTCCCCAGGCGGTCTCACAGTAATCTCTGAGCCCTAGAAAAGTTTGAATTCTCTTTTTCCCTCCCCTACCGCATGGTCTAAATCTTCTCTGCCATAGTTTTGGCAGTCCAGTGGACCCTTGCTCTGGGTTTAATTCTCTGAAGCCTCTTGCTGGTGTTTAAGCTGGTGCAAAGAAGTTAAACAGCTTAATATTTCACAGCGTTGATGACAGTTCAGACCTCCACTGGACAAACAGCATGCCTTCAGATGTGACATGGGTCACCTTGGCTTGAACTACACTAGATCTTGTAGGAAATCTTCAGTTCTCTGTCTTCGGACACATGAAGCCACTTTGATTAAATTCACTATTTCCCAGAACTGCTGTTTGAGGGTGATAATTGTAGCTTCAGGAGGGCTGACTTTCTGGTGTTAAACCTCCCAATGAGCTCTATGAACAAGAAGCAGCTGGAATAATCTGTTCAAAAGAGGCACATTTTAAATACATTATTTATGCCAACCTGCAGGGGGGAAATTGTTGTTATTCTCGGTTAAATACCATTTGGCGACCCAGGACTCCTCCCATTACCTGCTGAGCCAAGTTAGCATGTTGCAAAATGCAAAATAAAACTTAATTTATTATGATTAAGAACCATGTGACAAGTAAACAGTCCCAGCACAGCAGTGGCCAGAGTGACTTTCTTCCTGAACGCTCCAGTCCTCCCTCCTCTAATAGTTGTACTTGTTTGTCTCCTTGACACTTTTCTTCCCTTTTTCATTGTTAAACACTGTTTGGGTATGATTTTACATGTGTTTTGTTTTCCCTCAGACTTTCACTCTGTCATGCTCTAGCCTTTCTGTTTTTAAGTGCTGAACATATTTTATTGCCTGGAAGAAAAAATAATTAAAAAAATAAAAATAATAAAAAAAATAAAAATAAAAAGGCAAACAGTAATAATAAAATAATCTCCCAGCCTGAAACTCTGAGTTTATTGCAAAAGTAAAAGAACTTCCCTTGATGGCAATAATGTTAAGAGTCAGCTGTAAAGAGCTCTGCCTGCAGAGTTGCAGGGAGTTATGGCGAAGAAGCCAATGCTTAAAATCTCATTCTTTAAGCAGAAGGGGCTTCTACCATTCCTACTCTACAGCTGACTACCTCCCCAGGGATGCCACTGCTCCCTCTACTACACCTCTACTCCTGTTTTAAAGATACCCGGTTGTAAACTTGCAATTTCAGTTGATTGGAAGCTGAATTGAATGCATGCTTGTCCTGGAATTGTTTTACCACCATGTTTTGCTCTCTCTGGACTACTGCTGCCAGTTTATTGAGTCTCACAAAAACCAAGCATTTCTTTTTGTATGTTATTTTCACGGACTTCCTGGAATCTGATCAAAATCTCAATAAGGGCAAGAGATAAAAGTCTGGATGACTCCTGAGGACATCAAATCAAAGAAAGTTGATATCTGATTAAGATTTAAGTATTAATCCTCATTAGGTAGTAGCAAAGTACAAGTGACAATATTTTTTTATTCTTTCATTTTTTGGTTGAAATGCAAGATTTAAAAGTTGATCAAATCATTGTTCATTAGTGGAATAAGAAATGGAATGAAAGATTTTACTTGAAGCAGAAGTCATAAATACTGTAAGACCTTCAGAGCACTTCAGAACAGTATGACCAACCTTTTACATGCTACAAAGTATGCCACAGAATCATGGAATGGCCTGGTTTGAAAAGGATCATAATGATCATCCAGTTTCACCCCCCGCGCTATGTGCAGGGTCATCAACCACTTGACCAGGCTGCCCAGAGGCATCCAGCCTGGCCATAAATGCCTCCAGGGATGGGGTATCCACAGCCTCCTTGGGCAACCTGTTCCAGTGTGTCAACCAAATGGTAGAGCCTGAAGGTGTTTTCATTATTTAAAACCTCTAGTCTGGAAAAGTGTAGAGCTAGAAATGGTTGTAACTCTTTTCTGAAGTGATCTGCAAAAACTAGTGTTTTTTTAATTAATTTATTTTTGTGTTGTTTTTTTGTTTATTTGTTTTAATTTGATCTAGGTTTGTTTGTTTGTTTGCATTTCCAATAGTAATAAAAATGTACTTCATTTTCGATATTTTGTTTCTTTCCGTGTTTTACACAATGAAAGCAGTGATTTTACTAAACAGTGCTTGTGGACAAAGAATGACTTTTATGCCTTAAATTTCCCATGTGATAAGGAATTGTTTTTTGCTTGTCTTCGTGATATTGCATCATAATTCTAAATATTTGGCATGTTTTCTCTCAAATATTGACCATACAATCCAACAGGATACCTTCTATAGCTTGTAGATAGTTAAGAGGTGGCCAGGACTGCCTCTCGAAGTTATTTGCACCTTCCCAATTGTCAGTGATACAAAGAGGTATGTATATCATAACAGTTGATTTGCTGCAGTACACAAATTCTTTACTATTAGGAGTATAAACACTCTCTTTCAGTGCAAATATATCAATTTGCCCTTGCATAGGGGTTAAAATGGGTCAGAAAGAAAAGCAAAACCTAGGGTTAAGTTTTCACCATTCAAGCCCTAGTTTTGTATGACCAAGCCTCAGCTTTGTCCTGTCCCAGTTTTTGATACCGGGCACTTCTGCTGTATCCTAACTCATTCAGCACACATACAGGAAAATGTATGTGCCACTCTACCAGTAATGTAATCAAATTGTGTCAAAAAGGAAAGGGAGGCTGCAGAGATTTAACAGTGAAACAAGAATATTTTTTCTTTTTATGAGTCCAATTCATATCAATCAAAGACAAAAGAAAACAATTCCAATAACTTATTTTAATGCTTTTGTTTATCCTGGAGTTCAGTCGCCATAAAAAGTGTATGTTTAAAATGTCCTTTGGGGAGTTAAAGTCCCATAAACTCTTGTAACCCAGTGACATGAGATAATGAAACTACCTCTAAAAGTATAGCAAAATGAGATATTTTTTTTTTTCCTTTTTATAGTAATAATCAAATAGTTTTCCTTGAGGTATTGATTGAATTATACATAAACCTTACATGATGGTAGAAAAGAAAGGAAAAGAAAGGAGAAAGAGAGGGAAAATGAAGAGGAAGGGGAAGGAGGAAGGGGAAGGGAAGGGACAGGGAAAGAGAAGGTGAAAAGAAAAGGGAAGAGGAAGGAGAAAGGGAAAAGAAAGGGGAAGGAAGCCGTTTGCAAAACTTCTTACAAGCAATCAAAATAAAATCTAGACTAGCACCTGCAAATAATAGCATTTAACAGTACAGGTATCCGAGGTTTCTCTTCATAAAGCAGACGTGCAGAAACGTCCTCAGGCTTCTTTGGAAGACAGGAAGAAGCATTTACTTCTCAAAGTTCTTTTTTGATAGTGGAAAATTCCTTCTGATATCAAAATTTGTCTCATTAACAATTCAAAATTGCATGTTGCTAATTCTCTCAGAATTTGCTTTGTTTTACATTAATTGCACTACTGGGTATTTGTTCCCTAAAACTGAATATTCTGCATAACCAAATGAAGTTTTGACAGATATAAATGGGTTAAAAGCATCTGTTGAAATATGGATTCTTTTTCTACTCATGCTTTAGCAGTGGCATTTAGCAGGGCTTCACTACGTGCTCCATGACCCCAGGACACAGCCAAGTGGCAATTGCCTTCGGCACTCAGCACCTGTCACTAAAGCTGTGATGATCCACGTTTCACTTGGCCTTCATGTCAGTGAGGATATTTTTTTAATGTGATCAAGTGTGAAACTTTCCTTGAGTTCGAAAGCAGTTAATTCAACAGCAGAGATTAAAGGAAGACACAGGTGATACAAAAGGAGAGGAGGAGGAATGCCACTTGCTCTGAGAACCAGACAGCAGCAATCATAAAAGCCTCAAGGCCCCTCTTGACTTGTCTGCCTGCTCTCAGCTCCACAGATGTCAGGAGTGATGCTTTTTTGGCAGGATACCAATGTGTATGTAGCTGTGAGAGCATGTGTGGCTGGATAGGCAGCCTCATGCCTGTTCTTCACTGATGAGCCTGAGTTTTATTTTTAGGAAAAAAAAAATAAAATTAGAAATGTTTTAAAAAGTAGTAAATTAATAAAAGTGAGATTGCTAATTTGAAGCTAATTTTTCTAAATGATTGCCTGTGTTTATTTCAGCTGTACATCTCCAGTGACGTCTACATCAGCAGGCCATTCAAGGCCAGGCAACAGTTCCAGACAGCAGAACATTATCTTTACAGTTAATTTTTTTTAAAAAATAGTTTTGGCCAGGATTAATTAATTAACACTGTCTGAACACCATTTCAGGAGGCAGGATGGCCTAGCATCATTCCTGGTAAGCCAATCTAGATGCAGCTGCGTCATCCTAAGCAATAAAACACTTCATTAGAATGGATGCCGGTTGGTCTGTGCTATTGATAGCAGTCCCAGTGGACAGCTGGTGTGCAGATGCAGCTGTACGGGGACAGAAGGCATCACACCTCAAAGCCTTCAGTGTCCATCATATTGCCAGTGAGAAGTCTCCTGTGGACTATGTGGACCTGTTTCCTGCTTAAAGAACACAGCACAATTAGTTTTTCTTCTTTTAACTCAGACATCAAGCCCTCATTATGAGATAAGCAGCAGGGCTGGATGAATGGGAATGCAGGGCTGATGTTTTCAGCTACAGGTAACACTCTGTTGAGCGTTCTGAGACATATACAGAGAAGCACACATATGAACGCACTTGTATGGTTACCTTCATTTTTTATAATTTTCAGTTGACTGCAAATATTTTTTCTATAGATCCCAAAGGTTCTTTTGCCTGTAAAATATAATGTAGAATATAAAAAGGACAGATAATAATAATATCATACCATTCTAAAACCATTACAAATATATTTCTATAAAAATATTTATCTGAAGCCATCTGAATATAATAAGCATCAGGTCATTTTGGATGAGTTATTTTAAACTTCAGGTTTAGGTAGGTATGAAAGTAAAGAATGAAAAAAAGGGACCATTTTCTCTAATTGGATCCATCACTGACTTATAATGAAAGAGTAGCTCATATCTCCTATAATTTAAAAGATAGGAAAATACGTCCTGTTTAGCAGCAGACTGAAAACTTGCCCTTCTTCAGCTTAAAATACTGGAGCTATGCATTATAAATATCCCTCTTAATTTAAATGAGCCAGTCTCTTTCAGAAACACAGAGAGAGTAAAGCTAATTCTGATTGGCATTGAGAAAGTGCAAAATCAAGCACAAATTAAGATTTTGTAGGTTGTTTGTTTGTTTTTATTATAGAGTACCAGCTAAGTTTACCCTCCTAACATTGCATTTTGATTTTGAGAGTGGAATATACAGATATATATACCTGTATATATATAGTGATAACAGACAATAATTTCAAGCAAGAGTACAGATTTCCTGTAAAACAAGCCTTAGTTTCACTGTTTTTTCCTGAGAAGACAAGAAAGAAAGAAAGAAAGAAAGAAAGAAAGAAAGAAAGAAAGAAAGAAAGAAAGAAAGAAAGAAAGAAAGAAAGAAAGAAAGAAAGAAAGAAAGAAAGAAAGAAAGGCAGACAACAACAAAATACTAATTGCAGTCAGTACTGAAATTTCCTTTATCACATGCAAAAGACAAACCCAAAGAATACAAAGGGTTGTAAAGCAGGTAGTTATCTACTTTTCTCAGAGGGCTTAGGGAAAATATCTGACTCGGCATATGACTCTATTGAGGCAGGAATACACTTATTTGCCAAAATAACGTAAGTTAAAGAATTTTAAGTGCTTTTTTGAGTTCTTCAGTGCCTTGGCATTATCCCAGGAACTGCAACACAAAAACAACAACAACAACAACAAAAACACCTCCAGCAGTGGCAGGAACAAGAAACTAAATGCAATTCTATTTATTAAACAGTAGAATTGTAGGCCCTACTGAAGTGATAACAGACGATTTTTGTCTTTATTATTTAGACGAGATTCAGGTAACTTCATTTCTTGTCTATAGATCAGAGATTTACTTTTATCTTTCCAGAAAATGCAATGCTGTGCAACTCAAGAAAGGCAAGCTAGAATCACAGAATCACATAATCGCCAAGGTTGGAAAAGACCTACAAGATCATCCAGTCCAACCATCCATCAACTACCAAGAGTTCTCACTAGACCATGTCTTTCAATGCAACGCCCAAATATTCCTTGAACACCTCCAGGGTTGGTGACTTCACCACCTCCATGGCACGCCCATTCCATTGCCTGACCACTCTTTCAGAGAAGTAGTATTTCCTAACATCCAGCCTGAACCTCCCTTGGCACAGCTTGAAGCCATTCCTTCTAGTCCTATCACCAGTTACACGAGAGAAGAGGCCAACCCTCAGCTCACTACAACCTCCATTCAGGTAGTTATAGAGAGCATTAAGGTCTTCCATGAGCCTCCTCTTCTCCAGACTGAACATGCTGCACATCATAAGGGCTGTGCTCCAGACCTGGAATACCTCATAGGCCTGTGCATAGATAACCAGCTGAAAACCAAGAGTTTCCTAAGAAAATAGGTGGCTTTAGCCCCTTCAGGAGCTGTCTTTAAGTGTTCCATCTACTCCTCTTTGCAGCTGAATCTTGCTCCTTAGGACCAGGCCAATCTAGAAGTTTAGTTCCTCCACATCTGAAATGAAATTTATGTGTCTCAGATGTAAAGAAAACAGTGTTTAGAGGACCAAAGAGATATGAGAAGAATTAATTACTATAACTTCAAGGATGTCAAGAAATTTCCTAAAGGAAATTCCTAAAGGGAAGAATGTTCCACAGGACTTTGTAGGATCTTTGTAGGACTTTGAAGAGCACAGCAAAGATCTACTTTGCAACAGCTGGCCTGAGTACCTGACCTCACCCCTCTGGCTCACTGCAGTGAGACTACAGCTACAGCTATGGAGGATTGCTCTCCTGGGCTGTGTTTGAGCCACTGATCTGATCATAGGTCTGTTTTTTTCTATTACTCTCCTCTGAGTTTTTCAGCTTCCCTTCAGTTTGAGAAGTTTCATTTATTTAAATGAAATAATAGCAGGTGAGAGAGATGCTCATTACTAAAGCAGACTCCAGATGAAGCAGCTGTATTCTGGTCTGTAACCAGTGCCCAACACAAGCAGGTCAAATACATCTAGATATAGAGCAAATGCAGTGATATACAGAGTTGACAATGGCCTTTTACCTGAAATGGTATTTAAACTTTGAACCTTCAAGCAGAGACTTCAGGCTGCACCTCATTTTGCTTCCTCCTTTTCCAATTTGTAACCGATACTTGATTTAGTAAATGGCAGAATTCAGCTCAGAGGATGAATGAAAAAGCCTCAGGAAACTACTGACCTCCTTAATAAAAGAATACGATAACTTTACTGGATTTAACATTTCAGAGATCTATAAAGATTGGATTCAAAGGATTTTTTATTTTTTTTTTAATTCCCTTCTGCGGGGGGAAAATGAAAGTACCTGGACCACACAGCTGGCAACAAGATACTTTATGAAGTGATAGAAACAGAAAGTATTGGTTTTTCATTACAAGCCTGAAACTGGCAAGAAGCACAAACATGCACACAAAAACACCTTTGAAATATGTGTCTCCAGGGGTTGTTCTTTTTAAAAAAAGAACTGAGAATTTAGAAGTAAATATAAAATCCATCCTAGCTGTTTTTCCTCCTGATTTACACACACTTGTACTCCTGCTTACAGAAAATGTAATTGCCAAATCTAATCCTTTTCTTGAGCTGTTTTCTGTGAAGCTGCCATTATTCCCTTTTAGAAAGTGATTCCCCTGGCACAAGCTAAATGCACAAGCTAAAAGGTGCTGCAAGAGCAAAACCTGATGCCACAAAATGAAGATTTTTCAAATATTTCTAGAGCTGATCATTCAGCAAAAGATTCTTTATGTTGAGCAGGAATATAAGATAATGGCAAAGGCAAACTAAAGAAATTTTCACACTTTTTAGTTGAATCTACCATGGGATTAATCACATCTGGATTTAAACACACAGAAATGAAACATCTCACTTAATCACCTTTATTTCCCATGTAATTAAAAGCAACACATATATACTATAGGATCTTTTTATTATTGTTATTATTATTATTATTTTAAACTTAATGGAATTGAACACAAAGAAAGTTAATATTTCACAGTGATTTCCTGTCCTGGCATACGGTATGAATGTACATACCTAAAAGCTATGGATTGAGCTTATGAAATGGAACATCTGTAGATAATTTTGTAAACTGTATTTTTGAATCAAAAGAACAAAAAGTAATTTCTTAACTGAAAATTATGTACTTTATTATTTCCATCTTGTCAGAAATATTGTCTTTCAATCATTCATACATACAAATCAAGAAATTATTTAAAACAGTGCAACTTTACCTATATACATTTCCAAAAATATTAATTTTCTGGTCTTGAAGCTAGAATATTACTCAGTAGACCTACTTGATACAGAAACTTAAGTAGTACAGGCTGTATGTAAAAAGTCTGGAACAAATAAGATTTTACCAGTCTATTGAGGCTGGCTTCTATTTGGGAGATTGTTTTAAAATTTGATGATGAGAACACTTTATTTATCAAAAGACAGCCAGAGGGGACTGGTGATGATCTGACTTGTCTTTAAGCATCCCATTATCCTTTAATCAAAATCCAGACTTTATTGCACCATGCAAGCAACAAGAAATACTGTGAACTCTTCAAAGCATTTTCATCACCAAAATACAATTTATAAAACTCAGAGACTAAAGAAAGTGCTTTTAACATGACTTGTTTGCAAGTGCATGTGATATATGAAATATTGCCGCAAAAGACAATAGGAAATCATTTGCAGGAGCAGCAATTCTAGACCTAATGATAGAATATTTTCAATAAAATCGCACATAGAAGTGAAGTTAGATGCAATAAACATCTTCAAGTTTGGTCTTTTTGCACAAGTATCACTATATCTCTACAGAAAATAAACTTTCTCTGGGCAGAAATTGTTTAACAGCTAAGCAGAGAGAAAGGAGAAAAATAAAAAAAAAGAAAAAAAAAAAAGATAAAAGAACCCAACACATAAACATAAATAGAAAGACTTTAGGGAGAGCTAAAGTCACAATGACATGAAAACATGAAAACACCTGGAATAAAGCCAGGATATCTGATTCAGTATCCCACACACAGTGATCTGGAAAGAAGTGGTAAAAAGTGCAACCTCCTTCTTACATTCCTACTACAGAAACAATGCACAAAGCCACAGCATATCCACTTCAGTGGTACCTTGCCTATGTGCATGAAAGAAGTGTTAGTAAGGGGAAAGAAAAAGAAACAGACTCTGCAGAATATTTACTGAGCTTTGAACAATCTTGGGGTCTTGGCAGTTGTTCAGGAAAAAAAAAAAAAAAAAAAAGTGTATTTTCCTAGGGACAGGAAACAAAAGCTGTCTCTCTGGTTTTCATTGCATTAACTGTTTCGCCATTGGTCTAAAGAAGAACCTGAAACAGATTCATGACTAAGGTCCAGCTTCACACATCCTTTGAGATGATGAGATATCCCTCTCCCAAACTAGTAAAGTAATCTTGTCTACTTAAGGAAGGCCAGATCATTATATTTACAACCTTACCCCATATTTCCTTGTTTATTTCAAAGAAATGTATAACTCATGATCCCCAGATCACTTCATCATCAAGAAAAAATACTTGCCTGAAGAGGTTAGCAACATCATTTCCATTTTACAAATGGGAGGAATGGGCACATTCAGGCTACACATTTGTCATGCTTCCCAGACTGATGCCTTAATGGTAAGCCACACTGTTCACTCCAAGAGTCCTCCCTTCCATATCTGTAGTCATCATCAAATCTACTCTACTTTTATTTCATATGTACATCAATTATAAATCAAATAAGATGCATCACTATTTTGATTTTTCTGCTGGATATATTAATAATAATAATAATAATAACAACAACAACAACAACGATACATTCCATACATACCAAGGTCATTTTTCTTTTTTGTTTATTTCTTGCATACAGAAATTGTTTCGGAGCACAACTTGGGGTGGCGCTGTGTAAAGCATCGTTCTTGAATTACTTGGACAGACTCTAAATAACTGAATAAGTCATAGGATAAAGTGTTGAAATTTTAGAAAGGCATAAAAAACCCTTTCACTAATTTGCTGTGTTAACATGTCTATATTTGTATTTACATACAGTTCTATGGATGTGAATCACACCTCCTTTGGACCAGTAACTCACCTCTCTACGGTTAAGATTTCAAATAGTAGAAGAACTTTGTGAGTAAAACAAGAAGGAGAATTCAGGAAACATGAGCAATCCCTATCACCTACTTACAAAGCTATTAGAACTCTTTTTGGACGATCAATAGAAAGAAGCTTTTGCCATGTCTAAATTAGATGAAGCTCTCCCTGATACTCTGCAACCAATATACAGCCTGTCTCTCAACACCCCATGGGGGCTGGCCTCCTTATCACTTCTTTTCTTATTAACGCTTTTCTCTGCTAGTAAGAAACAAGCTACCTTTTTTTTCATCAAACTGACAAATTGACATAATGAAGTTAAACTCAGAGCAATTACTCTTAACTTGTAAGTACTTTTGACATTTGCTGTTATTTCAGGCTGATGATGAAGCTAGAGCTTACCTGCTCTTTGCTGGTTTTGTTTGCTTCTTTTCCAGTACAACATTTGCCTAATAAGACTTGCTCAGCATACTACCAACATAGATGAATGCAGTCAGCCTTGGAGAAACCTTTCGGTCTGAATGCTCCAGGAGGAATTTCAGATGCACGTGCAGACCCATGGAGACAAACCAATGGCATACCAAAACCTGGTGCTGCAAATATCAACTTAAAGGGCCTCGGTGGAAGGTGGTTTTCCAGCCCCTACTAATACCATGAAACAGGAGCGAAAGCTGCATAGAGGGCATGTAGTCCCGCTCTGCTGGCCTCACTTGGAACCAGCAAAGTCTCTCTGACTCACTGGGAGAGCAAAAGGCAGAAAATGCCAGAAAAGTGGCTTGTAGTGCAAGGGTCACTATTGTTTATAATGGTTCTGCATTTAGCTATATAGCACTTTAGTAAATTCACATCTTCTTGGCCTGTTTAGAAAAGTCCTGATTTTGCTACTTGGAAAGCTGTAGAAAGAGCATCTAATGGAGGCTCTGGAAACCCAGCAAACCTCTTTCAAAAAAATGAATACAGAAATAGCCAAGGATAAAAAGTAGTTCCAGTTCTATTTTGTTCTATTCTACCAAAATTCAGAATGATTACATCAAGCTAAGTTTTTTCAGACTTCTTTTTTAATCACAGATTACATTTTCAATTAAAATTCTTTAATTTTTTGAAGTGACCAGAAGTCTGTCCTGTCTATATTTTCATTTATAAAACCACTCTGAAGAAAGTGGTTCTATTACTTTTTATTATAATTTGTCATTATAAATCATCTATATTACCATAGTGCCTAAAGCCATAAATTCTAATGATAATTATACTGACAACTGGGTGTCTTTTTACTGAGCCTTATCTGTATCCTGAAGGGATTTCTAAAGGACACAATTAATCTATTATATCTTTTTTTTTTTTCCTCTTTTCTTGAAATAAATGAAAACTGAATTGAGCCTTTCCACCTCACCGTACAAGTGGGAAAGAGAAATCCCCAAATCTGTCCAGCTCTGATTCAAGAAAATCAGTCATTGCTTTGACCACACAGAGAGAGGCTGCGGTGTCAGTGAGGAGATGTCAAGAGAGTAGTTTTCCTCTGTCTGCCTTTGACCTCATAAATAACTCAATAAATATGACAATTCTGCAGCCCTGTGAACAGATGCTGATAGATTTCCCTGGCACTGAGGCACTGCTCTCTCTTTTCTGAATCTATTATTTATTGCAAAGCTCTCAGCAAGTGTTGTCACAGCAAATGAGAGACGGTTTTCTGTTGCCCCTGCTTCAAAATCTACCCAAAGGTGTGTTGATTATAGAAGACAGATCAAGTACTAGATGTCTTGCTGCCAGCAGTTTCACTGCAGCATAATGTCTGGGCTACTACAGCACCACGACTCAGTTTCCCCATGCATGAGACTCAAATGTTCTCTTGAGAGGAGACCCATTTCTGTTTTGAAATGATATTATACCTGGATTATGAAACTGGTACTCTTTGTGATTGTCAGTTTGTTACTTGGGAATTAATTCACTACCTGGAAGAGGGAGCTCTGAAGCAGGAAAAATTCTCCACTTCATTGCTATTTGCCATCACTCAGCTACTTTGGGCTAAATATTCCCTTCTTACATTGCTCTCCACAAACAAATTTTTGTCTCTTCTGATATCTCTCAGATTTTAAATGCTGTATGCATGTATTGGAGCACTCTGCAGCTCTTCTCCTGGGGTACGAGAGCCCTTTGCATGAGTGGTTCTGCCACCTCTGGGTCTGTGGTGATATGGAAGTATTGAGGTCACAAAAGTGGCCTAGCCTGCCATTTTCTGGTGAAGTGAAAGCATACATAAATGACACAGTGCACAGGGGAATTAATCCATCCCCCACCCCAGCTCTGCCACCTGCATTACACATCTCCCAACATCTCTGATGTGGGGAAATCTGTTTTGGATGAAGCTACGATTCACAGCAGAGCAGATGAACAAAGACTGAATGACAGAAAGCTGATGCTGAAGGATCCTTAATCTCTGTCTAAACACAAGAAAGTTAAGGCTTTTGATATTCTTTGCCCTGCACAGACATACATTCTCCCTTAAGGCATTAGCAGCTAAATCTCCTTTTTATACAGCATCAGCAGGGAAATTATGTCTGTCCTTTCAGACTTATATGAATCCTCGTCTGCACTCAGCTCCAGTTCCTGCCACCAGCATTTGCAGTTGCCTTCCCAGAAAAGCAAGTATCAGTGATGAAAACTATTTCATGGTATGAAAAACCTACTCTCAGAACACAGGCAGAGGCAAACCTAGGCAAGAGTGGAATGCTTTCAGTTATCTATCTAGTCCACCTAGTTTTAACAAAGTCACTGAAGAAGGTTGCCCAGATGGCTGTGGGTGCAACATCCATGGAGGTGTTCAAGGTCAGGCTGGATGGAGCTCTGGGCATCCTGATCTGGTGGTTGGCAACCCTGTCTGCAGCAGATGGGCTGGAGCTTGATGGTCTTTGTCCAACCCAATCCACTCTGTGGTTCTATGATTCCATGAAATTACAAAATAACTCATCTGAATATGTGTAATATGAGCATATTGACTGGAATCGCTCTGAACTATTAGGTATATATCTGCCGTAAATGTTCCGGGTATTCAGAGCCACATTTATTAGTCCATTCTCAGTATATAATATATAGAGAAATATAAATAAGTTCTTCAAGTGCCTTGAAGAGACTTTGCAGTTTGAGTAGACCTCCTGGCTATGATAGCATCCTTATTTCCTTTGATGAATGAGAAATCAAGGAACTGGTGGATTCAGCCAAGTACGTGTACAGGAATGGCTCACACACTGAGGTCATCTCTGAATCATGCAACCAAGGCAAGAGGAAGCCAGGGCATTCAGCATTTAAAACCTCTTTCACCTGATGCATAATACAAAGACAGACAACACAGACTTCTTGAATGACAGACAAAAGATAGAAAGGCAAGATAATAGCATGAGGCAGGAAGCAAGCTTTGTAACTCTCCTCTAGGGAAAAAGAATAAACTGCTTTATTTTGCAGCATTTTGCAGAAGGGCATATTCTTTTAGTCCAGAATAAGATATTACAGAACATCCTTCAGGAAAAACTGTCATTTATTTCAGAGCTCAAGACATGCATGAGCTTGGCAACTGTGAGCCCTTGTGTTTAATATGAAGAGAACAGTGACTGCTGCAATATCCTAACTTGCAAACAGTCCCCATTGCAGTGTTTGTTCTTGCACATCAATGCCTCTAGGCCATGTAGATATGACATACAGATGCACAGACATGCTACAGACAAACTGCTATCTTTGGATACTCCTCCTGTTTCCACAGTAACCTTACAGAAACAGCTCGCAGTCAATAGAGAAAATCAAAGGCACAAATAAATCATAATATTAGGTTAGGGAGAAACAGACCTTGAATACTGAGCAACTGATACACAGCGTAATACAATTTAGAATGGCTATTATGCTAACCCAGGGCAAGAGTGCGTAGGCATATGATGTGGCATTTACGACACATATTTGCTGATAGCAAAGCAGGAGCACAGATGAGTGAGTGGGTACAGAGATCTTTATGCTCACAGACTGTTTAATGGCTCAATCCTCCTGCTAACCAGAGCTGAGCCTTGCTTTGCAGATGATGTTTCCACACACTGCTCCAAGACGTGATGCTGAGGCGCAGCTTAACAGATGCCCTCAACTTTGTAAACACAGGTCAGTACAGGGGAAATAGCAACAACACAAAAAGACCAATCAAATATGTTAATTCAGGAGTGTCAAACTCTTAATATGAATACTGCTCATTAGTGTGACAAGTGTCTCTTAACTTGAGTCCTTCTTTTTGGTAGCTGTCAGCATATTGCTGTGCATTTCATAAATAGATTTTCTCCCCAAACTGTTCACACTAGAGAGCAGTTTGGGCAGCAGTCAGATGAATTTCACTGAGAAAATTAAAAAGTGCCTTTTTTACTAGTCACTCAAGGAGTTGTACTCCAAGTAAGAAGCTTTAGTAGCTCTAATCTATTCTACTTCAGACCATCAAATCACTTTGGATCCTGATGGTAGCAAGCCCAGGATCCCTGGATAGCCCCTTGCTTTCATGCACTTAATAAGCAGCAATACTCTAGATGCAGTTACATAGTGACTCATGTTCATGGCAGCTGTGCTCTAAATATTTACTCAATATTGCTCAGTCTGGTGTTGAAATCATATTAGGTTTCATGCTATTGATATTTACCTAAAGATTTCAGTGTTAGCTTATTCATGTTAGCAAGTATACAGGATAAAACAGCACAGACAAGCTCCACTCTGTAAGAATACCAGTACTGTGTAGAATCATTAAAAATTCCTATGTCTGAGATCAAAGCCTATCTAACCTGACTCAGTCACATTTCAAATTGAAACTTAAGACTAAATATATAATCCTATTGCCTGCTATTTGAAAAACCTATTTGTCCCTCTAACATTTTTTATTCCTGGCACCTAACAATATAACATTAAGGTACATGTTGATCACTACCTCAGTGCTCTCTATGGAAATGAATGTGCTTTAAGCCAGGTAGGACACAGTGTCATCCAGCTGGACTCATTAGCACGGCAGCAGTTTCACATTTACCTGTCTGCACAGCACCCCAGGAAAGGTAGCATGTGTCTGGCAGTTCAGAGCACAGCTTGTGCTTGTCTGTGGCTGACAATGTAGACATGCCCTGAAAAGCCAGGACACCTTTCAAGTTGCAGCTGAAATGGGAGGCAGCAGAGAGGCAATGGCAGCTTTGTTGTACCAAGGTCAAGGAGCCAGGTAATTCCAGATGAAATCTCTTGATCCATTGCAGGTAGTCTCTGTGGCCTCAGAAAAATACCTATTAGCACCTGAACCACATAGTCCTGGAGGTCTGACTTTATGTAGAATTTAATTGCCTGAGTATAGAAGTGCTGAGGTTGTTTCATTCCTCCTTGTCATGACCACCCAAGGTAAAGAAAGTCAGAAGGAGACTTAATAATATATATATTTAAATCTTTATATTTAAATCCTCTTTTTTCTTAAATTCGCTGAAAATCATTGCTTAGTAAATGGGCTCCAGATGAACCTCTAGCATACAGCGAGCAATGAGCTGATCAGTCACAGTAATGCCATCACTGACATAGTTGGTGGGAATACCATCTCCTGCACCAAGACACAGTTCTGTCCTCTGCAGGACAGAAAAGAACTAAACTGAAATGAGCTTCCATGCTTTTTTTTTTTTTTTTTTTTTTTTGTGTGTGTGTGTGTGTGTGTGTGGAAGGGCTTCTAACCAATAAGTTTTATTTCCTAGGATACACTAAGCCTAAGAACTGCAAGGCGATGGAAAAAAACAAAAAAGAAAAAAAGAAAAAAAAAGGAAAAGGAAAAAGAGGGAAAAAAAAAAAATGAAAAGGAAAGGGAAAAAAAAAAAAAAGAAAAAAGGAAAAGGAAAAGTCACTATTAGATCTCAGCCATGAATGGAAACAAAGATTTTGGATATTTTTAGGAAAGCGTTGATCTCATTCAGATCTCCAGGTTTTGTTCCCCAAATCCAGACATGGGAAGAGATTACAAGTATATGTTTGGCTGAGATGTTCTTGTATCTACAACCACTGCACTGGCTGCTAGGAAGACAATTATAAGAGCTTAACACTTCTTTTAACCTCCATAGGAATAACAGGCTCTATCTCAAACCACAAACTGCACAGAACATCTAGTCTTGCTGGATTTCCTAGTAGCATCTCTTTGTTGATCACGTGGTCTTTGGAGATTTTACTTCTGTTTTAACTCTGGGATCTGTTGTAGAAGCAGTGCATCAACAGCTACAAGTCATTGATAGTGACAGCAGAAAAAAAGGCAGGGAAACCTCCAGTTTCAGGAAAACACTTCATAATAGGCAGTAAGGCTTTGCTGAGGGAGTCAATACCAAATTGCCTAGACACTAAAAAAAAAAAAAAAGAGGCTTCAGACAAACCTTGTTATTCAGGGAAAGTGAAAATCTGTAATTTTAGTATATTTTTGAGTGTTTTTTTGGTCTCTCTAGGAAGCCTTCTGAAGTGACAGCTGCACAACTAGCTGGCATTCTGCCCACCATATCCTGCTTGCTGTGTTAAACCACATCACACCTTCCAATAGAAAATACAATACTAAGTGATGCTGCTGAGTGCATAATGGTGCTTTTGCTCTTTGCAGCCCATGTAAATGTGGACACTACAGAAAGAATGGCCATTTCCTAATAAAAGAGTTGAATGGGTTTTTGTCTTTTCCATCAGTCCAAGGTTGCATTTTATGAAGGCATATATATTCCATCTTTGACCTCAATAAAAGCAAGGAGATTATTGTATTAAATAAATGAATAAATAAATAAATAAATAGTTTTCCAGGCCTTTTATCAGAAACAAAAGAAAAAGAAAAAGAAGAAAAGAAAAAGAACAAACAACCAACCAAACAAAAGTTGGTGAAGGATGTGCCCAAAGTATGCAATCAACAAACATTAAAGCAATAAAATATTGACCCTAATTTTTCCTTTTATCTATTCCCTCCCAGTTCCAACTTCTGAAGCAATAATAGTAGCTAAAAATCAATGGCTTCCTAATGAGAGTAGCCCACACTACAACCACAATAATTATCTTCTGAAAAATCAATAGGGAAGGAAATGTGAAAACAGTTTGATATAAGGTGCTACTTCCTCTATTTTTTTTATATTTATATGCAAGTTTACCCTCCCCCCACACTTCCCCCATCTCAGAAACAGAGAAGTTGTCTCCATCTTGGAAAATAATCACATAATTAAGATGTATGAGATATGCCTGCTCAATGACATGTGAAATAAAAATATAATGAAGGAAACAATGCAAGCATGTATAAAGGGAGACTTCTTACCCTTAGCAATAGGATTTGCTGCCATGAACAATATTCTTAATGAAAAAATAGTCTTTCATAGTAATAATGCTGTATACAATGTTGTTCACAACAGATGTGGGATACAGTGGCTAAGCAGGTATCCAAATACTAGGACAACTTTGCTGCATGCCGTGCTATTCACAATAGACTCCAAATTTCATGGTTTAGGAGGAATCAAAATACAGAAATGATTTTGCTCTGAAAAATTTAGGAAATCACATCCCAAACTTCCTCCTGCACTGAATGTTTATTTGTGGGCTGGGCCATCGCTGGAGCATAATCCAATAGAAGTGGAATGAATGCGGAATTTCAACCTAGTTCCACAGATACAGAACACTCTCAATGACCTTAAGGTCTGTGTAAAACAGAGAAGATTTGAGCTTGTTTCAGTGTGTCACAAACCAGTTCAGGAACTGAATATTTCCACTTTTGTGTTGAAGGATAAAAGTAGTGAATGCCGCTTTTTCCATACTCATGGACTTTTACTTGACTACTCTCAAAAAATAAGTTTATTTTTTAATTTGAGGTTGAGAGCATGAAAAACTGCAATGAACTCCCATGTTAAGATATGGTGGTTTTTAACAAGCTGAGCCTGTGAAATGCAGGAAATTTTATTTACAAACTACCAGACTTGATGTGAAAACTCCTGCAATAAGCAAAGAAATATTTACAACAGGCTATATAAACAATGCTGGTTATGATGTTGTCTGAAACTAGCTCAAATTAGCCCCCTTTAACTTTGCTAAACATAGGAAGGAATGTCATTGGAAAGAAATAAGTAAACTGAGATTTCTATCTGGATAGGATAATGATGGGGGATTAGACCTCATCTACAGCCAAGAGAAGTAGGGCAGACATCCATTCAGATGAAATGAATGCCCTCCCACTGTTACCACTCACACTCTACTATAGCATCAAGATGTTTCTGGCTTTAAATGGAATGTCAAATATAATTTGGCTCTGGATACAGAAGATATATGATTGCCCTTGGAGAAAGTTGATAACTCAGCGTACTCTGTGTCAAATGTGTATCTACCTGATAGCTCACTCCATAAAAATCAGCCTGCTTTCCCTCAACTATATGAAATAGTCAGGCTCCAAACAGACCTGCCTACAATTTACACAAATGAGTCCATTTTAAAAGAAAACCCTCATATCAGAAAGGGGGGGGGGGGGGAAGGGAAGGGAAGGGGGGAGGGATATGCTTATTGAAAGTTGGCTCCAAGTTAAATTTCCAAATAGCACTACTGCACATTACATTAGCATTCAGAGATGGGAAGGCTGTTACCCTATCCACAGCAGATAGCTCAGCATCAGATGAGGTATTATGTTAAATGACACATTTGGATTTCTTCAACACTTCATTTGGAAACTTTTATTTGGAAGCCTGGTGTATTTTCAGAGTTTTAACTAACTGAAACCCAAGCAGGGCAGAAAACACAGAGGAGATACTTATGATTATTGATAGCTTCAATGCTCCTTCTGTCTACTGCACTGAAATTTTGAGTTGAGAGAACAGATGGATTATCTGAACATGTCTGTACAATTTCTGATAGAGATGAACTTATAAAATCAGTGGCTTTACTTGTTTATTTTTTGTTTCTTAGCTTATTCCCCCCCCCCCCCCTTTAAGGTATATTAGCAATATAATTGTCTTGATTTGTACTTTTTCTTTAAACATTCTCTATTTTGCTGTGAGTCTACATTTGCTGAATTCATATTGCGCTGGAAAAGATATATTACCTCTTCTACATTTCTACCTATGGGTGCCGCCATAACTCTGAAAACATTATTTCAAACTGAATATTTTGTATTTTGATGTTCTTACAATCTCTTATGCATGCCATCCTCAGGACTGAAATGCATCATTTCCTGCTCCACTATTAGCATGTAAAATACCCCAGAACAAAAGTTCAACACTTTGCATATTGACACTTAGATTTTTGAGAAAACACAATGGTAAAACGTAAAGAATAATAGATACTGTGCAGAAGGACATTAATAATTAGGCAATATAGTTGTCACTCTCAGAATAGACAAATATCTCATACAACCAAATAAAAGCTCGTAACCTAAGCTGGCTTACCTTTTAAGAGATAAAATTACATATGTGATATCTAAACAAAATGGATAATAAAATAAGGTTTGTTCATCTGTCTAAAAATTCTCATTTTTCTTAACTAATTTAGTGACACTTGTGCTTTAGCCAGAAATTGATTCAAATGCAACTGAAGTTTATCCTCATTTTCTTCTCTTTTTGGAACAGAGTAGGAATTTGGAACCTCTTTGTCATTTCCATTTCAGAAGACTGAGAGAACTTCAACACATCTCCATACGGGAAAAGATTATCATTTTTATTCTTATTTCAGATTTGTAAATAGTCATTGTTAATGTGTGTTACCGCATATCACTTCTACTTCACTTCATCCACTCTACCCCAGCCAGTATTTCTCATTGTTTCCTATGCTTTCTGTGGTCTTTCACATCCTTAGCTCTCCATTCCACCACTCTTCTTGTTCCCATATCCATTCAAGCACCACAGAAAAAGATTTGCTTCTTGTTCTCGAGGAAGTTGATGATGTTTCTCTTCTCAAATTTCAATTTTTTAGGCTACTCACACTGCCTCATTCACTCATGCTGTTCTTCAAAGCAAGAGCTCTCAGAAGATGGAGAGCTTCCAGCAGGAGCTTTCAATCCATGTTTGATAGATACATCTATTTGGATGGGCAGTTTTATCTCAAAACAACTCAGGATGATTCAAGATACACAGAAGGGCCAGAAGTAAGAAATAAACTTTCATAACTATGATGCATTATGCCAAATTTGACCTGGAAGGGACCTCAAGGATCATGAAACTTCAACCCCCCTGCCTGGCAGGGCCACCAGACTTCCACGTTTACTAGTTCAGGTTGCCCAGGGCCCCATCCAACATGGACTTGAACACTTCCAGGGACGGGGCATCATGTAACATATTTCATTAAATACTAGTACCAATACAGAGAAAAACAATAATAACAAGTCAGTTCTGTAGGAGAGCAATTGCAGTCTGTACCCTTAAAATCTTTAGCAAATCATCAGAGAAAAAAAGAAAAAAAAAAAAGGAAAAAAAGAAAAGAAAAAAGAAAAAAAAAAAAAGAAGAAAAAAAAACCAAAAAACAGATGGTCTTGCAGTATGACCAGAAGGTTAACAAAGCTAGGCCTTTTCCAATGAGTTATAAGATTATTGTTACTTTTCTCACTAGATCAATATTGATTATATGTTCCAATTTCACTCAGATATTGAACTTGTCTTATTGGGCAAACAGCTGCAGCTTCTATTCAGTATCTCATAGCAAATATTATTTCAATTATTTTGAACTAACACTTTACAAGTATGACTGCTGCACTCACAACATATTGCTTTTTTTATTTTTTTATTTTTTTCATCATGAGATACAGGTATAGAACTATGTAGCTGGTTCAAACACAAACAGATATACTAATTTTATTCAAGTCTTTCTGCCTTTCTTCCCATGCTAATACGCTGAACAACATTTCTATTCATGTGAACTGCATAGCACTTGGTCCATTGTGTGAGGTACGCTGTTGTCACTGAATGAGAAAACATGATGCCTCTATTATCTTCACAGAAGTTAGGAAGAGTATATGGTTGTCACTTGAACAACAACAATAATAACAAAGAATAACCTTTAAAATTAAATGGTTAACTCAACACAAAATTCAGAATCAGAATCAAAGAATCACATGGGTAAGAAGGGACCTCAAGAGATCGTCTAGTCCAACTCTCCTGCAAAAGAAGATACCCTACAATAGGTCAGGTCTTGAATATCTTCATAGAAGGAGATTCCACAACCTATCGGAGCAACGTGTTCCAGTGCTCTGCCATGCTCTGTGGTAAACCAAGAAGTTTTTATGCATTTCTTATTTTCATTTTTTAGGCCATTACTCCTTGTTTTATCACTACAGACTACCAAGAAGAAACTGGCCTCATCCACTTACTTCCCACCTCCCATTAGATATTTATATACTTTTATCAGATTCCTTCTCAGTTTTCTTTTCCCCAGGCTAAACAGACTCAGATTGCTCAATCTTTCCTCATAGTGGAAATATTCAAGGCTGTCTATCATCTGTGGTCCTCTGCTGGACTCCTTATAGGAGTCATTCTTGAGCTTGGGAGCCTAGAACCAGATGCAGCATTCTGAATGTGGCCTCATCAGGGCAGAATAGAAGAGGAAGGATAATCTCCCTTGGCCTGCTGGCCACATTCTTTTTAATGCACCCTAGAATAAATTTGGTCTTGTACGAAAGGGCACACTGCTGGCTCATGGTCAACCTGTTGTCCACCAGGACCCCCAGGTACTTTTTCTCAAGAGTTCCAGCAAGCCAACACCCTACTTTCTACTGATGCATACAGTAAATACAAGAATGTCAGATTTGATCAGGAGAAAATGGTAATAAATAAATAAATAAATAAATAGGGAAACAGAGCTTGAGTTTTCTTGTCCTGAATTCTGGTTTTAATATTTTTGTCATCTATGGGAATAGATGAACTCTAAGTGATCCTCAGAACAACTCCTATAATGGCTACAGCAGAAGCAGAAAATTTTGTTATACTGTATAAGAATGTGAAAAATGTGTAATAAATGCTATTCTGACAGAAAGCTAAAATACCTACCAAAAAGATCCCAAATAAAATGAAACAAGTGAATACAGAAATAATCAGCTGGTAGGGGAAACTGTAACTTACTTACAGAAAAATGCTCAACTTGCTTATCTGGTTTTGTAAAATGGAGGATAGACTTAAAGAGATCTCTGCATCCCTACTGATTTCCAGATTTCATGAATTTGTAGAAATGTATGTATAGATGAACAAAACTTTTATATTCAAAGCCACCCACTGAATGCGAGACTCACAAAATTTAACAGATATAAAACCAGAAAAAAGATCCCTGATATTCTTGGTGTGTAACTGAAGACTCACAAACAGGGAACAGACCTATGAGGTGAAGTGTTGGTATAAATTAAACAAAAAGCACATTTGCTCTAGCACTGGTCTCTCAAATTGAAAGTGATGGTATGATTAAATAATTGAACTGTCTCACCTTCTACAGTAAGACAGAATTCCAACAGGAATTATTATTTCAAAATGGATAATAATGCAAATCAAGATCTCTGTCAGGCTAGACAGTATAGACCACAACTTGACTTTTTGCTGCTGTCTGGATGGTAGTGGGATCAAGATCAATGCATTCTTTTAACTTTGCAAAAGTGTCTATTATTTCATGAGGGTTGACCTCTACACCACTAATTTTCTTTACGAGGAAAAGGTTTGACAATTGCTCATGTCAAGCAGTGCAGGAACAAAGTGTCATTAAATATTTCTTCAAACAGTTAATTCTCGGTTTCACTCAGCATATCATTTCAAGCCCAAGAATCAAATCAGACATATTGAAGAATCTCTCAGAGTGCCTGGACATTGTGTATGACATATAGGCAACACCAGTCACAGCATCCTCAGAAGGGTTTCTGTCAAGTACATATCTTCCTTGTCTTCCCCTTTATTGTACATATTTTTTCTTGACTTCCAATGTCTCCAATGAGCCCTGTTATTCTGGTATTCTAGATTTAGTGGGCTGCAGTTACAAAATTTCTCCTTAATTAAATTATTTTTTTCCCAGCCTTATGGGAATTGTGCTCTTTCTCCCAAAGTCTCTCTACTTCTCTCACCTTTAAATTCATCAAAAACACTGTTTATGATAATTCAAGCTTCTCTGTATCAGTGAGCTCTTCTGATGTCATTGCTACAGTTCTTCCTCTGAAATGAATATTTATTTTCTGTTGCTTCAATGACCCATTCCTGAAAAACTATTACTAGCTCTTCTCCCCCCTCAATCTCTTTTTCAGTTCTGAAGCTTGGTGTTCATTCAGACATTTTACTATTATCTTCTTCCCATATTTTGTTTTTTTCTCCCAAAAAAGAATTTCTGGTAGCATTTATTCTAAAAAAGTTGATATTATTATCTTTTTTTCTCATCCATCTCTCACCTGGTGGTTCATGCAGGTGAGGACCTGAACACAATCTCTTGTCAATGCAGATTCTTACAATCACTTTAGCATCCTTGACATTCTCATATCTATCTGTATCTTAGTGTCAAGAGACTGAAGAAAAAAAAGAAAAAAAAAAGAAAAAAAAAAAGAATTAGTAATGTTTTGTTTAAATAAATAAGGTGTATAGAATTTTAACTTCTATTTCCCTTTAACAAATTTATATATTCACAGGACAGTTGAGTATGGTGAAAAAGCAAAACAGCAGATTTTTTCATCTTTTCTGATTACCCATCATACCGAACTTCAATTATATCTTCTCCTGCTGTCCCAGCAATGTAATTAATGCAAAAGTTACCCCGGGAGAAGGAGTGCAGACCTCATGTTCACGCCTTTGCAATTGGATTGGAGATTATATGACTGGAAGAAGAATGTATGAAAAGAGGGATGGGGTGAGGCTACCTTACTGTGCTATCTTCTCCTCAGCGTGTAAATATTTGGGATACACTGTGCATTCCTCTTCTCTGTGATATCTGTGCTACTTCCCTGAGGATACAGCCATTAACATGCCAGCCATGCAGGGTAAAAAAGCAAAAATTTCTTCTGCTTTGGGAGTGCCTTGGCAATGAGTTGACAAGAACAAAAATTTAGCTTATTGGAACAGTGGACTAACATGGCAAATTGTCATCTGTTTTTAAAGAAAAGCCATTTCAACTCCACAGAGGTGGTGATAGTTGACACTGAAATCACCCAGGCAACCACAGTTCTGTGTCTTTCTCATCGCATACACCAATTATTTTGGGGGTCTGACACACCATAGAAATGAGCTTTTAACATTTTGATCAGTATTACTGTTAAACAGAGAATTCTTTATGCTGTGTGTCATCTCTTATAGACACAAAACATTCATTTGTGGCTAGCTGTGATGGTGAATTATTTACTAAAAAAAATAATATAAATAGTAAGTGTTGATTTATTTACCTTGCAGTTCTCTTATGAGTCTATTCTCAGTTTAAATTAAAGAAATAAAAGGTAGCTTGAGAGCCAGAATCAAGTCCTTTCTCTCCAGCATCTCTTCATTTGGTATGGAAACAGATTCCTAAATGTAGGGATTTAGGGAACTAACAGTCTTTGATAATTTTAAATTTTGAAGCTTCATACATACCGCAAATAATTGTACACTAGGGAGCAGTGCAACTCAAAGGGAAAATTTAAGGCTTTTCCTCCACTTGCACCAGGTGGTCATCTGGATGATAACCACTGCAGCCCAAGTTACTGTAGGCACTGAAGACAGCTGGCAAACTAGACCTCAGGGCTGCTTCTGAAACAGCGAAGGTGTAAACTTATGCTATCATTTTATAAAGAAGACAAAAGCAGTTCCCTACAGAGGATAATTTTTGTCATAATGTCTCTAGGAATGATTCTCAGAGGCTAAAATTCGCCTGAGAAATTAAATGTATCAAATGCATCTTGGTTTATGAAACGATAAAAAAGACATTCCAAGTTTCAAAAATATTTTTCTTTAAGATGGTAATGACTTCTCAATCTATTGTTTTTAATAAATTGTTTATTTTTTTTAAATTTATTGTTTTTAATAAATTTATTCTAATCTGCATAAGCTTTTCATGTTTCAGACAGCTAAATCCAGATGTTCCCAGTTCAATTGAGATCTGTTGAATAAAGTCAATGGAACAGGAGATATTCTGCAAGCCAGTCACTGGGGTCAGGCTTTATTTACCTGTATGCAGACTCTGCTGTAATTTAAGAGGCTCTATGAAATATGTGTAGTGAATGGCAGCTAACTACATGGGACCATCTATGAGTAGCAGTTTTAAGTCAGGTAGACAACACTTGAAGACATTTCAGTTAGTTCTGGATGCCAGAAAATCTAAACCCTAAATCTCTATTGACCATTAGTGGAGCTCTGCGTATAGACATATATACATAGCTTTTTTAAATCTTCAGTTAAGTCTGATGATAGATGGTTCATGGAAGTTAAATGAGTGAGATAAAACTAGCTAAATCAGCTGGCTAACACTGCAGAGAACTGTCCTTACTTTCCCGGTTGACAGAATGTGCCTTTTTTTGCTCATCGTCACTTTGCTGGTACACAAAACTGTTGGTGACATTTCATTCCAAAGGACAATTGTCTTTCTGTGCCAGCTTTTCCAAAGGTCTGTGTTTCTAACACTTGCAGTAGAATGAGTTACATTCAGATTTCAGACTGCTTTGCATTTCTGTGCATGTTGATAGAAAGATTAACTTATCTCTGCAATACTGTGATAATAAGAAAATCTATAGATGGCAACAGCAGTAAAATACTTTGTTGGGTTTATTATAGGAAAACATTTCTAGATTATTTTTCTTAAAAATCAGGAATGGGCAGTAAGTAAAATGGCATAGTACTTTCACACTTACCTGGCATCTCACTGTGTTAGTAATGCCTCAGTCATTAAACAGCATTCAGTAGAAAAACAGGTCCTAAGCTATTTCTCCAGCCAGGGCTCGGGAAGACATTTAAAGAAGACAAAGTTAATTGTGCCTTTCAGCTGTATCTGAAATCATAAAAGGTGTTATCTTGTTTGCTTGTATTAGTACAGCAATGAACTGCTAGTTGTTCTTTGAAGAGTCCCGCAGGCATCAGAATCAGCTATCAGCCTATTTAATGGGTTAATGGAAGCTGGCTGTGCTTTGTACTAAAGCAAGCATTAACAAGAGCAACATTTTTGCACATAGTAGCTTATGTACAAAGCAGAAATGGAATAGCTGGGTATATCAGTTTTCTGTGGACTTCTTAACACATGGTAATGTTATTTTCTATTGGAAAAATAAGCCAAGGCTATGTTCATATTTGTTTCAGTGGAATAAACTCTAAAAGTATTACAATATCCCCAACTAATATTAAAAAAAAAATAATAATCAGAAGAAAATAAAAATCAAAAACAAATGGGGGAAAAAAACAACAAAACAAAACATTAAAAAAAAAAAAAAAAGTTAAGATAATTCCCCTGTATTTATGGTACAGTGGGGCTTCTTGATGGGTTATCACAGTGATAACAATGATACCAACTACACTGGAAACTGTCTTTATATAAAAATCTAATCCATTAGTAAACAACACTGATAAGCACTGTTAACCTACTGAGTCAAATGATAGCATTCTTTATTCAACAGTAACTTATTTTGAATTAAACCTGCATCAGCAGCTGTTTCCTCTGAGATCCTATTTACGGCTCAGGCTTCTGTCTTTGCTTTGAAACTGTATATTTTTTTGCCTTTAATTTTTGACTTTCAGTCCATTTTTATTTATTTATTTATTTTATTTTTAAAGACAAAACTCCCAAGTTACTTCATTAACCGTGAACTACGGGCATTTAAAAGTGACCTTGAATATCACTGATATTCAAGATAAAACCGTGAATGCTGGCAGCAAACTATTTACACAGATAACAGTTCAGAGCTTCAGTCTTCTTATAAAGAAGCTTTACTCACACAGGTATTCTTACAGATGTCAATATAATGAACCACCTATTTTAAGGGTTACTGAATCATCAATGAAAAGGTATTCATTTGGATAATAGAAACACAAATATTTGTAACTTTAGGGCTCTATTTATTTTATTTTATTTTATTTATTTATTTTTATTTTTTTATATTTTATTTTATTTTATTCTGGATAGAAATAAAATAGCAAAAGGCCTTGCAGAAATTAACAGACATATAATTAAATTCTTAGACTTCCCCATAATGCCAGCTGAACCAGGGACAAAGTTCAAACTTATCTTAAAATATAAATATAATTTCAGTCAGTGGAGTGAATTGACAGTTTCTACCAAATGGGGATCTGAACTATTCTAAGAGATAGTCAATTTCCTTCACGCTAATAGATGTTGTCTTTTGGACCCACTTGCAAAGAAGTTTATTGTAATTGAGAATCTTGTTCCGAAGATTCAACCCCAAGTAGAACAGCTATCGTATCTGCTTTTTCATTTTATATTCAGGTAAAGAGCACAAACATCATCTGGGAGTTCCTTACATCAAACACACAGTATAAAATATTAAGCCATCTTTTATTTGTGATTAAGTTGACAGAATTTAATGCATAGATTCCACTGTGATAAAATTGGAAGGAAGGAAGCCTACTCATCAAAAGGCAATACAGAGCATGAAGGATGAATTCTGTCTGAGTGGCGTGGAAAAGAAAACTCCCAATAGCTTCAGAAAAGGTAGAATTTCACCCTGGAGTGTTATTAAGGAGTGAGAGAAAAGAGATGGAAAACATGCTATAACTTATGAGACAGGGGTGTGCCCCACAGGTGACTTCTGTTCTCCTTCACATTCTGTGCTTTTGTGATTCACACAGTGAAATCTCTGATGACTCAAGATATTAATTTTAGAGCTGGTTTTAGACACAGTCACAAGCTGATAGTACATAAGAAGACAAGACTGCTAATACTCAAATACTGAGTGTAGCATGTGGGAACCATGCTTTTACACATACAAAGTTATAAAGAGATATAATTTTTCAAGGAATCAACATGCCCATCAAGTCAAGAACATGCATATTCTACCTTTTTCACTCCCTTCCAAGGACCTATTTACCACTTGAACTGTTATAACTATTAACCTTCTTTCTCACACTCTCCTAGAGTTTTCTTCACATTTAAATATTTCTGACTACTGATCTTCCTCTCGGTTTAATCACATTAACAAATAGTTGATCAAGTCTAAGCTTGACATTTTTACAAACATGCTTTCTTGTGAAACTTCCTCCCACTGTCTTAGTGTAATTCCACCTCTTATTAAAACTGCTGGTCACGTTGGCAGTGATAGACCGCCTCCTGCCAGTGGGTAACAGCCTGTATCCTGGTTATCACAGAAACACAACTCCAGGAATAGCCATTTCCCCTGAATTTATCAAACCTTCTAAAAATTATGAAGCATGCATCCCATTAAATCTTCAAGATTTCAGCAACTGACACTTGAGAAGTCATTAGCGCCTGTTCTATATTGAAAGTAGAAGGATGCTGGATGGTTAATAAGCTATCACTTTAAACATGTTGAAGATATTTAAGCAGCAGTTAATGGAGTGCTTGCTCTTCTGACAGTCAGATGGTGAACTATGTGGCTTAATACCATCTTACCAGTGCCTCTGGAATGTGCATTACTTGTCAGTGAAAAAACCATATTATAATGACATATTAAACGCAGAAAATCATTACTTCCATTAATATTGATTTCTATGTGCACTCAATATCAGCATGTAACCCTACGAACTATCAAATCTATTGCAACATTCTGATACAAGTTTAAAAAAAATGCAATTATTAAAATCATCATATTTTCTTGACAATTCTGCTTTACTGCCAAGACTTGTTAGCATCATCTTTATATTTTACACATTAAATTGTTCCCCAGCAGTTTAGGTATCCAGTATTGTAATGATGTTCATGGGTATTTTTTTTCCATTCTTTCATCACTCTTAAAGAAATACAGTTTTCAACTCATATCATTTAAAACTATGAGCTTATAGTATAAAACATATATTTTCATATACGTTACACATGTATATGAAAACAAAAGTAGTTCTTGGGCCTTTTTAAGAGACTTAGTGCTTGCTTGTAATATCTTTCTTCCAGGTTGGTGCTATCTGAATTCAATCAGTGTTCTATTATTCATTACTATTTTCTTTGATCCTGAAACTCGCACTCTTTCCTCCCAGATCTTTAATGACATGGAAGTGCTTATGAAGCAAAGGTGTGGCATTTAATTCCCCCATGTGGAAAAAATTGCACCTGGTGATGTTCATTGACTCTTGCTGAACAGTTGTGGAGACTAAACAGTGGATGTGAGTGCAGTGAGGCAGTGAGTGGGACACTTCAGCAGTGACAACAGCAACAGTGAGTCACCTCTGCTGGTACAGATTTTTACAAACAGGCACTTGTTCATTGCTGACAAGAATGCATAGCTCGTGGTTAAGATTATGTGGGAAAATAGTATTTAGTAGCCGAGAATTTCCTCAATCAAGCTGTGTTATTGTGCTCTCTGTATCTGTCATCATTTACATGGAAATAAATGAGACATTATTTTCAGAGCAACCTACATATATGTGGCCCAAGACAATTCCTCTTCACTCATTGAAGTCCAGAATAGCCAAAAGGTTGGACACACAGGGACTAAATGGTTAATTAGTATGACAGCTTGTACTTTCTCTAATACATTCTAGCACAGAAGTCCACAGTTATCTTCAGTATGTCTTGAGGAGAAAAACATATACATATATGTTTACATATATATGTGTGTGTGTGTATTACATATTATAATTCATTTTTTTAAGTTTGGATTAATGGAAAAATTATTAGCAACATAGATGTAAATAAATTCAGTTTTTAAATTTGAAGACTAAGATTTCGTCCTTAATTTCATAGGGATATTTTCCTGCCTGCTGTTTCGAGTTTATGCCTATTTGAATTCTCTGACGGCAGTCCTAAAACACAGAAATTTTACTAGGGCTTCTTAAAGCAATAAATCATATATATATATATATATTTTAAAAAGGCAAGCTTGGAAGTATAATTAAATAATTATTCAAAGAATCTATCAGAAACCCACAGAGTGTTTGCTTATCAGTTCTCTTGAATTAAGGAGAGTTTTATTACTGATTGCAATGAAATCACCCTGCCATTAGAGAGCTATTTTGAAATTATTCAATTTAAGAAAAGTATTTCACAACTATGATACACAATAAATCACAAAAGTTACACCCTGGGGCTAAATACCAGCAAAATTTTTTGGCAATTAACAAAATAAATATTGCAAATCTCTTCAACTTTGATATGTCTCTACTTAAAAAATGAACAAAAACTGACTATGGCCATATAGCATGAGCAGTGTTTATGACACTTAAACTGTGCTTGCCGCCTGAGGCTACCTGTCAGTTGAGCTGACATCTTGCAATTTCCTAAGCTGTCAGTGCAATCCTTAGGTAGCTTGCTCTGGGGGCTTTTTGAAGAACTGCCTAAGATTCTGGAAGCTTGATATTACTCTCTGTATGCCTGCACCCACTGCTGGGCACTTTTTTTTTCCAACAGCAAGGCTGTCTGTCAGTGCTTCAAACACAGCTTCCTAGACTTGATAGACTTCATTCACTGTTTGGGTTGGTAGGTTGGTTCTTTTAGCTTTGACTTCCATTGGATATTTCTATCTGTTTCATAGAGGTTTGCAGAGGGTAAGAAGGGGAAACCAAAATAATTAATTAAAAAATTAGAACATCTTTTTAATTAATGTGCTTGCATTGATTCGTTTGTTCATTTGTTTCTGTCAGAATACTCTTTTTTCAGCATATGCCTTGTAAAACAAGTTTTTTTGTTTTTTTTTTTTCTTGCAGCCTTATTATTATTTACACTTGTGAATACTGTGTTCTGCTCTATCCTCAGACATGTTGATTATTATTCTAAATAGCACTTCATTTTTTCTGCTCTCTTCGTAGTTAATAGTCTTGTAAATAGCTAATAGTCTTGTAAATGAAGACAAATTTTACTATGTTGGGTTTTTTTTTTTGGATTTTTTTTTTCCTTTTCGCCAAAGGGACTCACGAATGCGTTAATCTGTGAGCAACAGCGCACCTCCAATATGGTGCAGTGTATGCTTATATTTGAACAAAAGACTTTGAGAATCACTGATGCATGGGAAGCTCAGAGCCTAAATCCCTGACTGACTAGGAAGAGAGGAAGAAGAACTACAAAAACAACACAAGACCTGGGTATCTTTTCTATTTCTTGGCAAATGCAGACATTAAAAGTCTGTAGGAAGTCAGGAAACAGAGAGGAATGCAGAGAAATGTTAACAGTCCTATACCTCACATGTGGTCAGGCTGACAAACAATAAGAAGCTGCTTTGTCCCCAAAAATGTGATGGGATAGGAGAGTCTGTGGGAACATCAGCAGTTCTCAGTGGTGATTTTCTCAATACTCAGAACTGGTAGAAACTTAGGTGTTCAGTAAAAGAATGAAAATGGAGATTTTACTAAGGTTTAACTTACCATAAGAAATAGAATTTCAAAAGTTACATCCCCATTTCCCTGCCCTTCTTATGTGTGCAGAAATAAGGTTTAACAGCTTCAGCACTGTCTTACAGTACTATGAGTAGACTTGGTGAATGCAACTCATATCCAGCTAGCTCAAATGTGTCTACTCAGAGAACGTAACAAATGTGACTTTTTTCCCCAATGACACAAGAAGATCAATTCTTCACCATTTTGATTCACACAGCGCTGAAGATTACTACTTATGATGAATTTTATACTGAAATTTCTGTACATTGTAGTCAAAATTTGAAGAGACTGATATTTACAAAAGGAGAATTATGAGTGTTTCCAAGACTTTCTAATGAATGCCAACCATTAAATACCGTAGCTTCAAAATGGTACATGGCTGATATCTTTTACAGGGCTGGGCTCTGTGTACTTGAGGCTGAGGGATAAATGTAATAAGTAACGTTGTAAAAAGTAATAAGACTGCAGCTTAACTTTTTGCATATACTTGAATGAAGATGTACCTCAGTGAGGACACTTTTTTTTTCCTGACAGTGCATTCTGAAACTCAGGAACTACAGCTGACTTTCAAGACTCCAGAAATCACCATTTTCTGGAAAACATAAGATGCTGCTAACCTGAGTTATTCAAGCTAAGATGCACTGAAATATCAGAGCATGGGCTTTCATCACATCTCTACATCTTTGCGCAAGTTATTTCTGTTCTCCTTCAGCTGCTCTATCAGCAGACATGCTCATCATCAGATTTGTTTTTCTCAAGTTTCCTAGTTACTATTCTACAAATGCAAGTGATCCAGTACGGGAACAACCCTTATGACATTTCACTCCAATCATAACTGTTAACTTGTGCTGTCTGTTCCCAGTTTGGAACAGATGTGAGTCTGGACCTCTATATCTATCAGCACAGACACCAAGCTGAAACCGTAGACTTAATTAATAATTCACCAGGCTGTATCTGGAAAATGGGGAATAAACTCTTCTTTTACCAAGAAAAATTGCAAGGCAGTATGAAGAAACTCACGGTATGGCCAACTGTGAAATGCTTAAACTGTAGGATAAAGCACTATGTAACGCAGAGGTCTGCTGAGCCTAGTCTTCCAGAAAGTCAGCTACACAGATGTAAAATCACTGAAGGATGTTCAGTCTGCAGGATGCTTAGCCTTGTTCCTGACACCCTCCACTGAATTTAATAAATACCATCCTTTATATATTTCTCAAAGAACAAAATAATATCTGAATAGCAGAGTCCATTATCACTCCATATGGTGAAGCAAGATGGACAGGATCCAGAACGCAGAGCAGACACTTTGCTTTGTTCTCTTCCACGAGCAGCAACAAAGAAAAACGGAGGGGAAAAAATCTGAACAGAAGAGTAAGGTAATTTGTCAGGAAGTAGACAAAAGAGATGTTAATCAGGCCTGTGTTATTAACCGGCTTTCAATACTGAAGTCTTCATTTTAATACAACTTCCAAGTGCTAAATAATGCTTACTTTGCTGCCTGGCCAATGCAAGTCATGGCAGTATAACAGTTTCCTTCCTGCTTGGTAAAGAAAAGTGTTGTGATGGCAAATCTAGACTGTCGTCTCTGCTACAATTTAAGATATGGATTTTTATTGCATAAAACTTCCACTACATGTATCACTCTCAATTTATTTATTTATTTATTTATTTTTTTAAGGAGTGATGGGCTTGCACAGTGAGCTTGCCAATGAAAATCTAATGAAGTCACAGACAGTGAACATTTTAATTTCTAAACAAGATCAAGAATCAGATATCATTGCATGACCTGGATTGGATGGCTGCTTAAAGATCATCTACTTCCAACTCCTCTTCCACTGGAGGCATTGCAAACTTCTAAATCATGCAGTTGCTAAGGCTGCCCAGGGCCCCATCCAACCTGGCCTTGAGCACCTCCAGGAGATGTCATCCACAGCTTCTCTGGGAAAAATCATCTAGAGAATCAGAGAATCTCACTAAACACTTTTCTCAGTGAGCCTTTTCTTTGGGACTGTTTCTTTTCCTATATCATTTAAACCAATAGGTAGTAGTTGCATTGACACATGCAACAAACAAATAAATAAATAAATAAGCATATATATAAAGATATATATAAAGATATATATACATAAATACATATCTCCTTACTGAAGTGTGCCAAAACTTCACAAGCAGTCAGAAGCAAAAAAGTTGTTATACTGAAAATCAGAGAAGATTTTCTAGATATCTGCTGGAGTACTGAAAGAGAAGCACACGTGTCTGATAGAGATTCTACTATGATTAACTTTTTCAAGGTGCAAAAAGAACAGAAATGTTACCTAGTACACAGCTTGAACTTCCATGTCACTGGCAGCAGATACTGATCTGCATTGAGGTTCCAGGATAGTATCCCTATTCCAGAACTTTGCTTTTGTTTACCTGGCTGGGAACTTTATGCTGTTGTTAGTAGTTGTTTTATTTAAATGAAAACATTAGAAAGTTAGAATTAGATAACTGTAACATATCCACAAATCTGATTCCAGTGAATAAAAAACTTGATGCTTCTTGGTCCAGATTCCCATGCTGTGCTGAAAAAGGCTTTGTCCTCTCATTTCAATATGTGAAAAATTAAGTATCACTTTCTATCAGCATTAATGTTAATTATTTTTTATAAGTTGATGTCCAAAGGTTTTGTAAGTCTTTGTGCATACCACTATTATCATGTTTCGGATGACTCAAGAGAGACCAGTCACGCGTGTGTCTCATGTCATAATTTCTACAGAAAATGCATCCAGCACAGCCAACCGTCATGGGTGTACAGATTTAACTGCATGATTGGATCTAAACTAATCTCCCTAATCTCCTTACTAAGCTCCTCAGCATCCTCTAAGGCACTCACCATGTAATCCAGACTCAACCAGTCCTATGGTGTAGCACGCTGCGATCGACTGAGATTTTCATGTATTCATGAGTCTTACCTGTTGAACCTGAGCATAAAGGGGGGTAAAGAAAAACTATATAATCCACAAATAACATTCCCAGTGTTCAGGGAAATGCTGGCCCTTTAATGATACTGCAGCTGGAACAAATGATTGCTCACGCATAACGTACATATTGAAGTTGTCATAGAAACGCACTTAGCAACAAAGAATCCTTGACCTTTTCCCCATCTGTTTTGAATCTTCACACAGGCACATTAATACCTATATATTGATTTCCCCACTACAACTCCTTCCCCCTCCCTATTTTTTTTTTTCCCATTTTCTTTTTTTCTTTCTTTCCCAAGAGGGAAATGTCACATTTTGCGTGGCTCCCAGACACCAGCAGAAGCCCTCCAGCCCTTCTGCTGATGTGCTGCACGGATGCACTGATGCGGTGTTGCCTCACACCTGCTCGGAGTTGAGCACCTGAAAAAAAGACAACTGCAAATTAAGGCAAACAACCAGCAACTCCACTTCAACTGGTAAACTTGGAAAACAATTTGTTTCTATCTGAGGGGAGCTAGGGAGGCTCAGAGCTTTGTGGTTTTTGACATAATCTTCCAGCGAATGTGCACAGTCATAGTCTGTAATTAAATCAGAATAACCCCCTTAAAAGAGATGCAGATCATCCTGGAAGTAAGACTGTGTTATCAGCATCCAAAGTGTATATACCAACAACAGTGTGAGACGGAAACCACCCTGCTACAAACAGCATGGCTAATTACCAAAAAATACAGAAATGGACAAAATTAATCCAGACTCTGAGTAATGTTGAAATCATTGCACACTGGAAAGACATGGAGCTTGTAGATACAGCTTGGTAGATCAAATCATATTAGCCATCAGATTTGCATTTGGTTTGATTTTAGTATACTTTTTTTTTTTTTTCCCAGCTGTTATGACCCCAGGTTTACTATTTGAGATAAACAGAATAAACTTAATTCAATTGTAGGGTTAAAAAATAAAAATAAAAATAAAAATTAAAAAAAAAAAAAAAGGAGAAGATAAGTACACGTTTTTTACAAACCATTTCAATCATTTTAAAAAGATTCAGGCTTCAGGGTTCTTTTTCTTAACTTTACTTCAGGTCTCTCAAGTGGATGTTTTTTAATAGCAGTCTGTTCTCCCACTCCTGAAGTATTTTATAGATGGGGAGAAAAAAAAGTACATACACATACACACACACTGCCTGAATATCTGCAACAGAAATGTTTTTGAAGCTCTCGGTGTTTCTAATGGAAAATTATAAAATATGCAATTTTCCAACTAAAATGAATTTTTGAAAGAATTTCACGTGGCTCTTTCCACACATATGTTTTCTGAATTAGGCTAGAAAAAGGATTTCAATTGAATGTCTTTCATACACATAACAGCCCTCAGTTTGTGCTGAGACACAGGCAGCTTTACCAGAGCTTCTGATCAGGACTGACATTCAACACATCTTCTGGAACATCACATGTTAATACTAGATTTTATCTGAAAATCATACTAGAGGAGTAGTGTGTGCTTATCATCATTTCAAAGATCAGTTAAGGTGTATCTCCTGGATCACTAGTTGCCTGCATTGTGCATGCAAGGTACCAGTGGTGGAAGCTTCTGCCTTGGTTAGAGAGATGAACACTGTGGCTATGAATCATTCTCCATTTTGTCTGCTCTAACTATTCCAAAGAGAAATAAAGGAAACATGCTGCTGTGCAAACCTGGCATGTCATCAAGGGAACGAAATAAAGCAGCCTTCTCAGGACTCGGGTATCCTGAACACTAACTTTAAAGTTGCTTGTCTGCAGTATAGCAGACATAAAAATAAAAATAAAAATAAAAATAAAAATAAAAATAAAAATAAAAATAAAAATAAACAAAACAGACAGTAAAGAGAAAAAAAGTGTCAAAGAGTCAAAGATGGCAACACAAAATGTAACTGGTCAGGAAGGAGGACCAAGTGGCGTTAAGTCAAAATCTTATATACATAAGTTTCCCTGGAAGTAATGCCTCCTGTCTATTTCCATGGAAACAACAACAGATACAAAGAGCACAATAATAGTGACTGATAGACTACACACTCGGTTAAAGAACACTATTTTTCAGTGCAGTCTATCTTCTGTCAGCCTTGAAATTTGAAAAGCAATACATCCAGAGTACGTAGTGGGTGTGGTAGGCCTATCCAGCCAAGACTGGCAAAGTGCTCCACAGTCTTCAAACAGGAATAAGGCCTGGTTTAGAGTGTTACAAGAAAGAGGGTCCCATAGTTTATATTTGTAGGCTATTGTAGGATGCATGTGTGGTGGTGTTCATATAAACTGTCTACTTTTTTTCTGTCTGAAAAAAAAGGGGATCAGAGGAAAGAACTGTGGGGCTGTGTAGAGAAGATTTTCAGAGCTGTAGATTGCTGGTATTTATAGGAGATGGACCATGTTCAGCATGTTTGAAATGCTCTTCTTTTTAAGTGGAGAATTCAGGACTGTAGTTTAGATTCTCCCTTAAAATTACTCACAGCTTTGAATTTGTAATCGGTACCTAGATATTTATATAGAGAAATTCTCTCTGAAGAAAGTGAAGATCTCAATCAGAATGTCTTGAATAGTGTTTGTTTTGCATAGAACTACCTTCATGTCCATTTCTTTTGGCAATACAAGTTGGAGCCCTCTGAAACAGATAATTTCTCAAAATCATTATGAAGAAGGTACAGTGTAAACCTTCATCCTTGGTGGAGAATTGTCTGCTGTTGTTCTTGGAAATGTGAATGAGAGTAAGATATGTGTAAATTTTCAGAAGAACAAAACAAAACAAAAACAAAAACAAAAGTGTTAAGGGACACAATTCATCCAGACTGAAATATTTGTAATGGGAAATGTGATTTTTCTGGTATGAAATAGTGCTCAGTTTGGTTATATTAATGAGTTCAAGTCAGTTCTCCAGACATTATTTATGTGGCCAGGATGCTGTCCAGTGTGCTGAGATAAACGGAGAGCATGCAAAAACATCTACCAGGAGTTGTGGTGGTGGAACACCTCATGCAGCTCATACATCATGTCACCCTCCTGAACAGGCAGTTCCTCCAGACAGTTCTCATGAAGTTGGGATTTCTCCAAATGAAAGTAGCTGCTGTTCATAGCAGTTCAGTGTCCAGTCTTCAGTGCAACAGGCACAGGTCGTTGTACCCAGCCTTACATCAAAAGAGATTTGAGTTGAATTGTCCAAGTCCCTTTGTGGAGCTTGAACTAGACATTTACATGATATTACATGGATTTTAGCAATTCTTCAGGTCTGGAGCATTTTTAACTTGCTGTATTTAAGATGTTGACATAAAAGACAGACAAAGCAATTCCAGATACTTCTGCTGATAGAAATTAAATAGAAACCCTCAGCATAAAAATCATTGAGCAGCATCTTGGTTTTGGAATGGTTATATTTTAAACACCATTAAACTTGACAGAAATCACAGTGCAAATTCTCACATAAACCTTTCAGTAAGCTTCAAATGCAGAGGCAAATAGTTCTTCAGGATGTGTGGGACAGACATAACAGCATGGTTTCAGAGAGGCTGTCTCACAGTTAATAAAGCCATTCAGCCTGAAAGACATCATTTTTCAAGTAGCAGTTCTCCCTTGTAATTTCTTTATTAAAAAGCAGGGAGGGGACTACAACAGAGAAATTAACTAAGCCTGGGGGAAAAAACAACAACAACAAAAACCTATAACACCTCTGTCTTAGGCTCAGCAAGAAAACAGCTGCATATAGCATCAGACTAACAGAGAAGGCTGAACTGATTTCCTGTCCTATACAGAGAAGTAGCTTATTTGTCTGGGTATGGTGCTCTTAATTTTACACCTTTGAGCGCTGCTGACATTGCAAGCCACAGGAAAATAGAAAAAAGATTAAAAATCTTCCAATAATCTACAGGGGTTCTTCCCAACTCTTATGACTCTGTGATTCTGTGAAATTTCAGAAAGGGAACCACTGTGGCAAACATTTCTAAGCAAACTCTTACTTTCCCAAGCAACAGAGAAAATGTGCTTTATTGTAAAGACTGCTCCTGTAATTTGCCCTCCTGCGTGGATTCTGCTGAGTACTTCAGTTTGAGGTTGAGGACTTACTGGGCACAGAATGAAGCTTCTACCATCCCATTCCCAGAGAACCATTTTGCCATGGCTCCATACCTAGCCAAGATGTCTTATTTAGAGCACACCCATACAAATCTCAGTCAGAACCAGAAGTTGGTATGGACAGAGAACAGGCCGCAGCAAACAAATTCGGGGATTGGTCAAAAAAGTGATTTTCACACTTCAGTTTCTCTGGCTCCAGTCCTTCCTCTAGATGCCTTAAGAGCAAACAGTTCAGTGTGCTTCATTTTCACTGATTATCAAAGCTTCTTGAGCTCCTTCACTTGTTATTCCTCTGATCCTCTCCTGATCTGTGCTTATTATTATCATTTGTCTTTAATCAAATAACCTGACAATTTTCTTCCTACTGCAGATGAGGTTTGTTCAGAAGGTAATGGCTCTTATTCTATTACACTAGTGACGTGAATTTGACATCAAGGAAAATGTTCAAGATACAGACCTCAGTAGGTAAAATGATGTGTATTGTATTTTGGGATAGGAAAGACGGGAACCTTATGCATTTGGTGGAAAGTGGACATACCATCGCATCTGACTACTTCAATGTGACAATAAGTTGAAGGTCCGAACTTCCAGAGTCAGGCAAGAGAAGAAGAGAGCATTTCTCTTGCAACACAGAATCAGAAAATCACAGAATCACAAAAGTTGGAAAAAAACTACAAGATTATCCAGTCCAACCATCCACCAACCACCAATAGTTCTCACTAGACCAAGTTCTTCAACACAACGTCCAAATGTTCGTTGAACATCTCCAGGGTTGGTGACTCCACCACCTCCCTGGCAGCCCATTCCACTGCCTGATCTCTCTTTCAGAGAAGTAGTACCTCCTAACATCCAGCCTGAACTTCCCCTGGCGCAGCTTAAAGCCATTCCTTCTAGTCCTATCACCAGTTATATGAGAGAAGAGGCCGACCCCCAGCTCACTACAACCTGCCTTCAGGTTTATAGAGAGCAATAAGGCCTCCCCTGAGCCTCCTCTTCTCCAGACTGAACAATCCCAGTTCCCTCAGCCACTCCTCATAAGGTCTGTACTGCAGACCCCTCACCAGTTTAGTTGTCCTTCTTTGAACATGCTCCAGGGCCTCAGTGTCTTTCTTACAGTGAGGTGCCCAAAACTGAACACAGTACTTGAGGTGCAGCCTCACCAGAGCTGAGTACAGGGGGACAATCACTTCCTATTCCTGCTGGCAATGCTGTTTCTGATGCAAGCCAGGATGCCATTGGCCTTCTTGTCCACCTGGGCACACTGCTGGTTCATGTTCAGCCAAGCATCAGTCAATACTCCCCAATCCATTTCCTCTACATGGTTTTCCAGCCACTCTGCCCCAGGCCTGTATAATGCCTGGGGTTGTGGCCAAAGTGCAGGACACAGCATTTGGTCTTGCTGAACCTCATCCCATTGGCTTCAGCCCAGCTCTCCAGCATGTCCAGATCCCTCTCTAGGGCCTCGCTACCCCCAGGCAGATTAACAATTCCAGCCAATTTGGTGTCATCTGCAAACTTACTGAGGGTGCACTCAATGCCCTCATCCAGGTCATCAATAAAAATACTGAAGATAAAAATACCAGGTCAGAGTGGAGTACCCTGAGGATAACTAATCTGATCTTTAAAGACAGACATAAAGAAGGCATTCAGAACCTCTGCCTTTTCCTAATCCTCAGTGGTCACATTCTCAGCGTCATCTGATAAAGAGTGGAGACTCTCCTTAGTCCTCCTCATACTGTTCATGTATTCATAAAAGAGTTTCTTGTTACTTTTTACCCCAGCAGCCAGGTTGAGTTCCAGCTGGGCTTTTGCCTTTATGATTTTCTCTCTACACATCTTAAAAACTTCACTGTACTCTTTCTGAGTTGCCCTTCCCTCCTTCCACAGGACGTAGATTCTCTTTTCGTCTCAGAGACTCAAGAATAGCTCCCTATTCATCCAGGCCGGTCTTCTTCCCTGCTGGCACCTTTTGCAGCTCACGTGGACAGCCTGCTCCTGCAACTTTAGTACTTCCTTCTTGAAGAGCAACCAGCTGTCTTGAACCCCACTACTCTCTAAAACCAAGCCCCAGTCTGAACAAAACCATAGCACCAGGTCCCACATCAATTTGCAGACCGTGGAGCATATTGCTGATCACATCTATTCTATAGTCCAGGTTTGACACCTTCTGAATTCCATCTTTCCAGATCAGTGAAAGTATGACTGTATGGGCAACATTTTCTCAGCCATGACACCATCATAGCATCTGTGAACTGTGTCACCTCTGCTGTTGCAGCTTCATGGCATGCAGCTCTTGTTCACTGCTAGCAAAAATGCATAAACAATGGTGGTGACAATGAAAAAGTGTTTTGCAGCTAAGAATTTGCTCAGTCAAACAGTGCTATAGTGCTTTTTTGTATCTGTTGCAGTTTCCATGGAAATAAATAGGAGACATTACCTTCAGAGCAACCTACTTACTTGGAAAGAGAGTGCAGTGGAAAGAAAGTATTTGTAGCATGGGCAGTGAGTTCAGTCTCTGCACAGCTGAAAGCAAGCTAGTGTTCAGACAGGAGTGACTCATATCTCCTGTCTGCTACCCTGGTCACTATTCAACTGCTCAGCCTATCAACTCTGAACTCTCTGTGGAGTAGAGTTACCTTGGAGCAATAACCGTTATATCATTCACCAAGATTCAGTCCAGATTGGAATAGGGAAAGATAATTTATTCGTTTGAAACTGCAGTATCAAATAATTGCATTTAAAATATTTGCCATGGTCCTCAAGGCATGAAACATAGGCCTTGGTCCTAGAGCTCTTGCATGTTTCTAAAAGCTTGTGAGGTTCTGGGGAAAAATAAAATCTTTTTAAACCCCACTGGTAGAAATGTAAAAATTGTCACGCTTTCTGACACACAGACTCTTCTTTCACTTTGAAAGAAAAGCAGCAACTGTCAGTGTTAAATTCAGGTTGAGAACAATTGTTCTGAGCTGAACTTGATATGGTAATTAGTTAAATCACTGGAGAGAAAAAGTTGCTGGTATCTGTAAAGCAAAAATAAGGATTCACAGGGAAAAAAGGTGATGAGGTGATTATCTCCTATGGGGAGAGCAAAGCCAGGTGATTTATCACCTCTGGGAGAGGTAGAGGCAGCAAGGGGAGGGAAGAGGAAACAAACTTTAAGCCAGCATCTCTCCTGAATCTGTGTCTTACCACGCACAGTTATGAATTCCAGTTCTCAACTCAGAGATCTTCAGAGGGATCGGGGAAGTGTTTTTGGTTTGGGGTTGTTTTTCCTTTGGAAGGAGAGGGATGTAGATTTGTTCAGAATCTCCTAGGGAAGTTAGAAGATCACAGTTTGGATAGTTACTCAATATGATAACTCCTTTAGCTGATAACCTGAGGTTTCTGTCCCTCATCCTCACATATCTCCTTAGATATGTGAGCTGGTGCACAGCAGTGGTCTACTTCTACATACACAGCTACTGGGAGATGACATTTTGAATGGCAGGATGTACATGATATCAAAAAAATTATCCAAGTATAATATGTATAAAACCAACACATTTTGAAGGCTGTTTTGTGGATGTAATTTATCATGCTGGCAGTGAAAATACATTGGCAAACTTTACTTGCAGTCTTTGGGAACAGCCTGGTTTCATCCAGAGCACATCGTCATACTGAATTTATTTTTGATGAAGAGCTTTGTAAGCTGGTGAAGGTTTTGCAAAGGCAATAAAAATAAAATGAAATAAATTAAAATAAACATAGAAAATCATTGTGCAAGAAAGACAATTATCACACTATGCACAGTGCAGCAAATAACACAATGTAGTTGATCCTAAGAAGTGATTCACACTGTGTACTATAAACACAGGCAAACACATATGGGTGTACATGAGATTTTTGTCACATTAATGACTGCCATCAAGTGGCTCTGAGAGGCAAATGCAATCGAGTCAAAACTGCAAGCGCTCCTCAAGCTCAAACAGGTGAGGTGGACAAGTAATGTTATCAAATAAAACTGGCTAGAGATACTAGTGTGAGTGCCCAGGGGAAGAAAATAATAATAATAATAATAATAATAATAATAATAATAATAATGGGGAAAAAAGAAGAAAAAAAAAGAAAAAAGAAAAAAGTAAAGAGAGAAAGAGGAGACAAAGAGAAAAGCAACGAAAGAACCAAAGCTGTATAGCACCACAGTATCCTCGAAAACACAGGGGCAAGGTCATTACTTTCCAAAATTTATACCCATGACTGCACTTTTTCTATTTAAACTTTTAACAACTACTTGATTGCCCCTGTTTGGAATTCTTGTCATAGAACACACTTATTCTGACCTAATACAGCACTATGTGATAAATGAATGGTGTTAAACAAAGACACAGCATTTTCTGTTGTTTTCTAGTCCAGGAGCATTGCCAGGGGAAATGTCTTGGCACTGTTGATAGACCAGGCCTCAGGAAAGCTTAATTTTTCAGTCAGGGTCAGGATTTTCTGTTTGGATTGAGATAAGGACTTAGCTGCAATGTTCAAAGATCTTTCTTTACCAAGAGAGTGGTGAGGTACTGGAATAGTCTGCTCAGAGAAGCTTGGATGCCCTGTCAGGAGGTGTTCAAGGCCAGGTTGGCTGGGGCCCTGGTCTAGTATTAGATATAGAGGTTGGTGGCCCTGCCTGTGGCAGAGGGGGTTGGAGATTGATGATCCTTGAATCCCTTCCAACCGAAGCCATTCTATGATTCTGTGATCTCACATTTGCAGAAGGAAATTCAAAATGGCTGCAGAATGGCATGGTCCCATAGATAATTAAATCCATAGATAATGAAATCTCCTCAGTCATGGCATTTCCAAGGGAAAAACAGATTCAGAATCCATGTCTTAGTTTGGGGCTTGAATGTTTTACAGCTTCATAAATCCTCTTGTCTCAGATCCTGCTGGATCTGGTCCTGCCCTCCTTGTGGCAGGTGCAGTGCTAAGTATTGCTAAAGGTGTAGGGTAGGCTACAGAAGTTATAGTCCATAGTCATATTTCGTTAGGGTGCCCAGAGTGCTTCATGTGAGAGGGAAGCAGCCTTGACATGGCCCTGATAGTGGCTGCACCCTGAACTATGTCACAACTGATTAAAATAATAATAGTAATAATAAACATGACAGCAGATCAACATGAGGGCTTTTCTGTCCTATAATACTTTCAAAAGTACATTATAAAACAGTTTTACAAGATCTGTAAGAGTTGAGAAGCTTTATAAACATGAGAATGCAGAGTTTTTGATTATTTGCATTTTTATGGAGTCAAATAAACTACATAATTTGAAGTTCTTCAAAGTTTTTCTAAGCTCTCTTTTTTTTTCTTTTTTTTTTTTCCTTTCCCTCAACAGGCATGAAAATCAAGATATATTAGTCATTATTCCAATTTCACCTCCTCAACTCCAGTGACAGATAGAATTACTCCTATTGACACTAGCACAGAATGATATCCTGACAGATCCAAGTAAGCTCACATGTATTAAAAGCTATAAATAATTGTTATGATCCCAGAGAAGCAATATCTACTTTTCTATTTGTTTTGTGTATGACTTTAGAGAATAGGGGACCCTGCTACTTAATTGCTCAGAGGGACACTAATCTTGTAAAGCTCTTTTCCTAACAGAAGCTATCAAATAGGAGCAGGACTCCTTAATAAAATTTTAGTTGTTAAAATCTCTGTTTTGCTGGGAAGTTACTATGTCCAGAAACAGTAACCAAACCCATTTCTGTAAGAATAATCTAATCACATTACCAAGGTTTAAAAAATGTATAAGAGTAGAACTGAGCTTTTAGTTCACAGTCCTTTCTATATGTTTATATCATGGGGGGAGATTTAGACTGGATATAAGAAAAGAGTTTTTCATGATAAGTGCAGTGAAGCACCGGACTAGGTTGCCCAGAGAGGTGGTGGATGCTCTGTCCCTTGGCACATTTGAGGTTAGGCTGAGCAGGCTTCAGAGTAACCTGATCTAGTTACTTACTAGTTACTTACTACTTACTTAGTTAAGTATCCCTGTTCATTGCAGGAAAAATTGGATTAGGTGTCTTTTAAAGGTCCCTTCCAACCCACACAATTCTGAGATTTTATGATACTTTTGCACACATGCTCACTAACTCTGTTTTCAGTAAAATGATATTAAGAATGGTTTTTGCCTGTGTAGAGAGGAAATATGCAAAAATAATTTTCCCTGAGTTTGTTCTGATATATGTCTGCAGACATATAACCTGGAAAACATGAAATTTGGACAATTCATAGGTAGCCTGGAACATGATGCTGTAATATCTACTTTTGTTTATATTACAGTCTCGTTCCCAGAAGTGCCTGTTTCCAGATGATGAGAGACACAAAAGAACAGGACAAGCATTTAACATACAGTCCACGAATACCCTCTGTCAACCTTCAGCTCAACAGCCAGTAGAAATAGCCTGAAATCCTGGAGAGTTAATTTGTGCTGTTATGAAATACAACAGCAATGATGGTAGGTTGAGCAGGTTGCTTGCTGTTTTTTGCTTGAAACATTTCTGTGTAAAACCTAGAACTGGTGCTCTTGGTGATGCAATGTTATGTGGCCTACCTAACCTGGAGACATTCCCTCTCCCCCTACCTCAGGCTTTTCTCAGCTCAGTGCAGTTCACAACCCCTTTGGCCCATCTGTCAAATTCTGACCAAAATAAAACATCTGACTGCTTGATCAAATGGGTTTTGCTGTGGAAAATAGTGCTTCATGTAGTCCCCTTGTTATTAATAATTACAGCGTAATAAAAAAGCATAGAGCTAATTGCTGATCTGCAGTTACAACCTGGTAGATTAATAGAAACAGCTATTTCTTCTCAGGAGAGTGGGCTCACTTTTACATTACAAAAATAATTAAAATGTAATCAAGTACTGAGAAGTCACCCAGGAGGTCTGTGCATAATAGCCCACACATACATTTTGCCTTTTGTACCAAAGCAGCTCACAAAGGACAAAATCTGTTCTGCCATCAAGTCCTGATTCCCCCATCACATGTGATGAAGGAGCAGCCGGACCAAGGCATGGCAGCTCTGCGCTGTCACCAGGGGTCTGACACCACTGCCAGACCTCCAGCTGTGACTCCATCTTGAACTATCCCTGATAACACTCCATCAGCTTTGCAGAAAAATCTTCCCTTGTTCATCTGTATCCTGAGCATGAGTACAGTCTGCTTTCAGATTTAAAGCTCAGGGAAGGGACTGTGGTTTAAGAATATCTGTCTGTCTGTCTTTCTGACACTAAATACTATGACAGCTAACTTAACTTGGTAATTCCAAACATGGAACAGACACGAAGAAGACCCGGGGTTGCTGTTTGAGTCTTGCAAAGGAAAACTCCCTGCTTTGAGTCCATACTGCTACTCAGGAAATCAAAGGCGTTTGCATGTTCCCTGAGCACATTTCTCCCTCTCCCGAATCACTCCAGCACTACCTGCTGTTTCTAAGCAGCTGCCAGAGATGCCTTCCCAGCATCTAAAATAAACCAAGAGATTGCTGCAGCTCTAACAAAAGCAGAAAACCACAGCTCTAGAAGCACAGGCCAATAAATCTTCTTGTGACTTTTTTTTTTTTTTTTTTTTTTTAATTACTCCTTTAATCTCTGAAGTAATTTGAAGAGGGAATATCTGAGACAGAATTCCATTCACACACACGCTTGCTTTCTGTAACCAATTTGTAGCTTCTTTTCACTCCAGGGTGAAAATGTACTGAAACTCTCATCGCTTCTGTGCACCTGTGCATAGAGTCAGAACTCCCCTGCAACCATCACGATGAATTCACAAAGCTACAGACTGGAGTTCTTCATTATTTTAACTGTGAATCATTAAGCATTTATTCACATACCAGTCTTAAAAGGAAGGAAGGAAGAAAAAAGAGCATAGCTTAAAATAATGGTCACTGTAATGAGAAAGTGAATTTTCACAGTCCTTGTTTTGAATATCCCATTCTAAACTTGGTACAATGGGGAAAATTTTACAAAAATATTAACTCAACCAAAGATCAAGGTACATAGGTTAAATTCTACAGACTTAAAAGGAACTATTACTTTATCCTGTCTCACTGGACCCTTGGTATCCTATTAGCCATGTCTTTTGCATGTTTATGCAGATCCCACACCCCATTTCTTAGGCATTTCATCACTTAAGAGTCTAAAGTTGGTTTACAGGACCAAGATCTGTGCAGTATCTGAGTCATGTTTTAACAAAAACATGAATTAAATAAAACAAACCTTCCTCTCTTACACCCCTAAAAGCACGTACATACATAAACAAACAAGGCAGAGCTCTGAGTGTGTCTGAGCATTTCACTGTTTCTGAATGAGTCAACACTCCAACATTTTTTGTTGCATTCTCACATTCTCACAGGGAAGCTGCATCACACACTGCATGTACCTGCAGGAAGAATACATCCCCCACATTCTTAAGGTTATCAGTGTAGTAGAAAGAGTCAGCATACCAGATGAAAGATGCAGTTATGCACCTGACCACTCTGAAGACCTTATGCCTATTTGATTTCCAGTTCCCAAACATTACGTTGGATTTTCATTTCTTACATTTGGAGCAGAACAGTAGTTCTATCACTGCAAATAGAGTAGAGAAAGAAGTGTGAACAAAGTGGGGACTTTGTTTTGTAATCTTTTGACATGGATAACATGTCGACTTTCAAGCTATTTTTCTTTTTTTTTTCTTTCTTTTTATTTTTTTATTTTTTTAATTGCTGTCTGGTTGATGGTTATTTATAGGAGATAGAGAATGTTTGAAGGCTTCTAGAGTAATTAAGTTTCATCTTTTTAGACTGTTCTTTACATGTAAAGGTAATTGCTTTTAGATGTTATAAATCTTGTGTAAAATTCCTCAAGCAATATACACAAGCTGTATCTTAGTAATTGTCTATTGACTGCACTTTCCAGTATGAATTAATTTTCAGTTACAGACTTCCCTCTTCACTGTATCAGGCTAAAAGTCTGCATTTTGAACACGTAGATGTTCTCATCTTGTGTGAATTTCTCATCTTGTGTAAATTTGTCTCACATTATGCTGAGAAAAAAATAGAGATTCATTGTGCAACTATCAGACTGAATATCAATGCAGCATGACAATAACAGTATATGTCAAAACTTAGATTTCCTCTGCAAATTCCCAGACAGTAACAAAGACCCATTTGCAACCTTAATTATTTTTATTGCTGCTACATTATGCTCATCTCTATCGCTTCTTTAAAAGTTAATGGCTTGATTAAGAAAGGGATCTAAATTCAATGAAAATTCCACAGTAACCACAATTGCAGTCCACCCCTACCAGACTAATTAGAACTATTTCAGAGGGATAAGTACTTAAGTTACTGAGGAGGGGTAACTGTGTAGTTCTGAGATGAGCCGTCCTTTTTTTGAAACAGAAATTGCAGATAACAGTAAGACTTTCAAAGGTGTTCATCTGAAGTTTGATGTCCTCCTTGCTGCTGTTTTCAGGAATGCCTCAAGGAAAGAAGACCACTCACATTCTGAGGTATGGAATGTTTTCTTACTTATAGTGGCCAAACACCATCTTCAAAAGGCATGGGACACAAAGTCAGATGTATAGCTCCACAGGTGAGCTTAGCTAGTGCTGCCAAGGTGGGCTACTAGAGATGTGGCTTCAAATGCAGGAAAATGCCATAATGGTCTTCCACTGTTGGAAGAGATCCCGATGCATCTTTCACAGCCTTGAGGTCCCACACTCCTATAAAATTAATTTCACTGCTGTCGGACACTGTGCTATTAAATTAGCAGAAAACCATCCATTCTCCCCTCCCTCAAGATATTTTCACTCATTTTAGTGAGGTAGATTAGCTCATGCAAAAGTTCTGAGAATGCCGAAGCCAGCAACAGACATGTGGGAGGTGTAGACACCCAGAAGTAGAAGATAGAAAGAGCTCCAAAGCAATGTCACATGTAGATGCTGATCTTAGCAAGTGAGTTTTCAAACATCTCACCTACATGCCACCAGCAGGTTCAAACACTCCATGCCCTGGGTAGTGTCTTTGAACTCCCTTTCCATTCTTGTAGAAGAAGAAGGAAGAAGAATCTTGGAAGACTGAAGGTATAAAGAAAGAGGAAGCTTGGAGAAGAGAAGGCTCTGGGGGGACCTCATTGTGGTCTTCCAGTAATTGAAGGGAGCATATAAACAGGATGGGGAATAGCTGTTTACGAGAATGGATAGTGATAGGACCAAGGGGAATGGTTTTAAACTGAGACAGCGGAGGTTAGGTATTAGGAGGAAGTTTTTCACACAGAAAACAACCCAAGGAGGTTGTGGATGTCTCATCCCTGGAGGCATTCAAGGCCAGGCTGGATGTGTCTGGGCAGCCTGTTCTGGTGCTTGGTGACCCTGCACATGGCAGGGAAGTTGAAACCAGGTGATCATTGTTGTCCTTTTCAACCCAGGCCATTCTATGATTCTGTGATTCAGTCCATTAAGAACTGAGGCATCCAGAATTTAGAAAGTTCTTACAGCACTTGGTGAGATGTGACCCAAGTGGATTCTTCTCTGGTTCTCATATGATCTCCAGGGGGATGTTGGCACTCCAGATCTTCTGTATCTTACCTACATCACCATGGGCATCTTAGATACTTGACAGTAGCTAAGATGGCCCAGGACAACTACCTTTAGACACCTCTTTCTATTGGTGACCCAAAGTCACTAACACTAAAAATTTAGTAATCACGGTGACTTTAAAGATGAATATTTAGTCCAAGAAAAGTGAATATATTAACTCATCATTTACACAGAAAGAATGAAAGAACATGAGTGTCCCTTTAAATAGTTTCAAGAAGAAGTGCGTTGAATGCTTTTGGATGTAAAATAAGTGGAAAGATTAAAGATCTTCTTCATGCATTGATGTGATCTGCACATCTGAAATTTCAAATTTCAGAATTTCTATTTATGAATGTTAATAAGCTCAGCAGGATAGATGTTACAAAATTCCTGACACTACTGGAAAAAAAATATAGGCACCTCTCCCTCCTCCATAAATAATTGAACATTTGGGCATTTATTTAATGTTTCTTAAGAGATTTTAAAATATTATTATTATTATTATTATTATTATTATTATTATTATTATTATTATTATTATTATTATTATTATTATTTCTGATTCTCTGAAGTTTATTTTAGGTGGAATTAAAGGGGTAAAATATTCTTGTACTCCCACCGGAAAGAATCCTGAGAATGGCACTGAAAGGAGTGCAACATTACTAGCACATAAAACGAGGCTTAAACTTCTTACTTGAACACTGCAGCACAAATAACAACATTAGAAAGAATAGTCCTTTTTTCTTTTTCTTTTTTTTTTTCTTCTCCTTTTTCTTTTTCTTTTCTTCTTTATTCCTTTTTATTTTTTCCATGTATAAGATTTGCCTGTCCATTTGTAAAAGCCTTCAGCTAACAGTGCTACCAGATGGGCTCTTCATGGTACTGCATTTCCTCAGTGATATGTCAATGGAAAGAAAAGAAAAAGAAAACCTCAAACTTCAGCACTTCTGCTCATTTTATCCTATCTTTTCATCTCTGCTCTGGAGTTCTCTCTCCAACAAGAAACTTTAGTCTCTATACTATATTACATTGAAAGGTGAAAAGACCTCAGTTTTACTATCCACTACAATAACGTAGTGGCTTGCAAATTTCTCACTTGAGGTTAATTGTATCTTCAAAGTGTGTGACCTACATTGGAGGGAGACAGAATAAAACAGTTCTGTATATGTTTAATGGATTTATTTGAAAGGATGAGCAAGCAAATGTTCACTTAAAAGCACCTATTAGTGAGCTAATATACTGCATTTTTACTAGGATAATTAAAGACTGAACAATGCAATGGTCACATTGAGATCACAATTAAAATTAAATCAGTAAATCGTCTCACGATGATCAAGCCACTGCATTAATACAATACATAATGGAATTGTATTATGTGGTTGATAGCTGATGAAATTACTATATGATGGTCTCTGGCTTTGGCTGAATTTAACAAAGAGATGCTTTTTTCTTACAGTAAGTCTCCACCACATACCAAGATGGTGTTGATCTGGCAGGTAAAGGAACCAAGTATCTGTATATATGTGTCTCCTAGTCTCTTGGCTGTTCTTCCTGGGAAAAATCTAGCAGACAATAATGGAGTCTTGACTTAGACTAAAAAAACACAGCTCCTGTTGTGTGAATTTAACAGCCCCTTCTCAGCTCTCACCACTGTTAACACATTGCTGTGGTTATTCTTAATTTCAACCATCTGTTTTTGCAGTGTAACATAAAATTCTCCTAAGGACTTAAAACAGCGTTGATAGCATTGGATAGGAACTCATATTCCTCCAGTGTGACATGCGTTTATTGCGTGTGAAGTTTCTTAGATCACACAAATTGCAGCTCACCTCATCAAGATTTGGTCCAAGACAGCTGAATCAGCTCTGTGTGACAACTATTTCAAGAATAAATGTCTGCTTGCGCAGTGAGATTATCTCTGATGTAACTGATAGCACTTAAGCCTATTAGAATTCACATAGGTTCCCCACCTGTCTCCCTCCAATGTATCCCTATTTTTCGGTGCTTGTTTGGAGTTTGTGCTTTAGTTTTTCATTCACATATCCTAGCCTAACAAACATGCAGATCAGAGAGCTATTCCAACCCAAAGGTGTGCTGTCTTACAGAGTGGCTGTGGTCTTGGAATGCCTCACAGGCCCTGTGCAGAAATGCAGAAGAGATTCTCTTTTATCTACAATGAGAGATAAGAAAGTGAGAACCTATGCATAAAGAGCAGGAGAAGCTTAATACCACAAGCACTTCAAATGGCTACAGTGGCTGTGGAGTGACAACCAGCAATTCCTAAGGTCTACATGTCTTGGCGGGGTGGGGAAAGGAGACAATAACTCATGAACTTCCTAAACAAACATCAAAACAGATTTGAATGCAAGAAGGCTTTGCACTATTATATTAAATAAAATCCATGATAGATAGCTAAGTCACAGGAGGCCAATAGCAAGCCTTTGCTGCTGTCAAATGATTAATTTCACTAAGAACATCAAAGAGAGGAAACAATGAAAATGGATGAGATGTGTGCTTCTTAGGAAGAGACGGCAGTGGGGGATTTTGTCCACATTAGAACTACAGCCCTATACACAGAGCTGGCATTACACATTGTATTTCATTGCCTTGGATCCACATCAACTTGACAAGCAGTAAAACTCACTTTTCTCCAGAGCAGCAATAAAGAGGAGATATTGGAATCGGAGAAAGCAGGATAACAATGCCAGCCTGACCTTCCCCACCCCAAAAATTGAGATGATGCTTAAGAATCATAATATTCAAGAAGAAGAAAATAAACCCTTAGGGTTTGATTTACAGCTTTCAGCTTTTTCTCAGGCGGAGATTGTAAACTCTCCATAACTGAGAGAGAGAGAGATTTTTATCTTTAAAAAAATAATAATAATCAGTAATTCTCATGAGAATAAGCTGAATTCAACTGTCAGGGCTTTATAAACTGAGACCAAAGGACATGGGACTTCATACCATTTCTGTCATATTTCTGTGGAAAACACATTGTTTAGAAGTCTCTCCAATTTACTCATGTCTGTAGGAAGCTCTAAGTATGGTCTAGAAAGACTGGAAGAAGAGTGTATTATTTATTTCTGAAGAAGCTTCAGGGAAAGTATAGACATCAGTGGAGAGGAAAGATCATGGAGAGGTGAACTTTGTAATGGGAATCATGGTTGTTGGCTTTTGTTTATTTTGTTGCTCTCTTGTTTGTTCAGATTTAGACATTCATCAGGAGGGATAGCTATTATCTGATATTTTGATCAGCCTCCAGAAGATCTTGGTTCCAGGGTGAAACTCCACCAGTCTAGCTGGGTGGAATGTGAATTCACAATCCTGACTGCAGTACAGAACATCAGAAAATAATAATAATAATAATAATAATAATAATAATAATAATAATAATAATAATAATAATAATAATAATAATAATAATAATAATAATAAATAAATAATTTATAAAAGATTGAAATTGCAGTATTGAGGGGGGAAAAAGGGTGCCTTCTCTATATTGAGCACCCCAGATAAAAGACTTGCCAATGGTATATTTCCTCACTTTGTTCAGACTCATCTCACCTCAGTGCTTCTGAGTGCTTAATGTGTAATCCTCTCTGGTGTCTTTGCAGGAGTTTGTCCCATCTTTCCCCACAACAGGATTCTGCTGTGGGAATTTAGGCTACCAAATACCTAGGTGGTAGGGTCCATTCTGATGACAGAGGCCTAAGGCTTAAATAAGAGCCTTCCTCCAATTTCCATTGCCTTCTTGGAAATACAATTTAATCCATAGAAACGATAACTAATTTTAGGGACCTAAGAATGCATGGATGACCCTGGAGTTCCTGGCTACATGAGCTCAGAAACGTGTATTCAAATGGTGGATACTTTTTGACAGCCAAATACTTCTGCTACCAATTTCACGTATGGGAGGTCTAAGACTTCACTTATTCAGTGAAACATATAGCAAATGGCTATGTGTTTTACTGAATAACTTTAAAGCATTTACTAGCAGAGGTACATAGATTCTGAAAAGAATTGATCACAGCCCTCTGCAGGCATGACCTTCTGTTTAACACAGGCCATGGAATTTCACCCACTGTAGTAGAGGAAATTCTTCTTTCTTTCTTCCTAACTGAACACTATTAAGTCCAATAACTTGCTGGTGGCTGAACTATAGCTTATTGTTAAGTAAGACATCCAGTCTCGGCATAAATGCGCCACTGTGAATTTATCACCTTCTTTGGTATGCTTAGAACGAGCTTATACACCTTGACAGAATTCATTCTTTTCCATTTGAATTTATTTGACCTAAACTTCCTGCTATCCAGTTCTATTATGCTTTAGCACACTGGATTGAATAACACTTAATATCATTTCCCTGGTTAGAACTGTTATACCGCCCACCATACATGTGGCACCAGGCACTGTAACAAATATTTCTGTGCTAAAATCTTCCACGTCAGTAGTTTGTGACAGTTCAAGGGTGTTGCTCCATGGCCAGATAAGCTATAACAAGAATGTCATAGCCAGATGCTCTGCCCCACCTGCACCAGCACTCATGTTCCTGAGATTGTTAAGTAAATCAATTTAGGGAGTTCAACTATAAGAAATCCAATACCACAAAAGACACGGATCAGGTTTTTGCTGGCTTGTTCCCTGAAATGGGTCATCACATAGCTTCCCGGCACTGGGACAGGGGAAGCAGCTCTGACAGGCTGTGTTGGGCTGTGATGGACTCACGATTAATCTTCAGCACTGGCCAAAGAGTTCATCATCACATCCAGGACTACTGGAGCAAAAAGAGGTGACACTTTATAGATACAGTATGAAAACCAAGATGGGAGGCCAGACCCAGAATCCTTCTCACAGACAGCATGTCCTGAACAGCCAACAAGAAAGGCTTCTGTGTTCAAAGTGTACTAGTGTGAGACAGATTGATGGACTGGCCTGAATACAAGCGATGCATTTTTCATATTCCTTTGAAATATTATCTTTTCCTCCTTCCTAAATAAAAGGCTAGAATGTTAAATCAGCTAAGTGCTGATAAAAGCTATGCAAATGTTTATATATATATATAAAGGCGCCATCTATAACACTGACAGTTCAGATAAAGGCTTTACTTTCAGTTTAAAATACTAGTTCCCAGTATGGAATGTAAATTCAAACATTTGCTTTATTTCTTAGTTTCTATTTTTTAATTTTTAAAGTACTTTGTATTTTGTACTCTGACAGTTACAAATCGTGTGTATAATTTACTGAGCTTTTCCCTCCCCATAAGCCCAGCCCCCACATCCAGAGAAGACTTCCTAATATCATGGAAATATGGCTAGAAATTCAAAACTTGAGGGGCACTGGGCAGGAAGATAAACAAAACAAAACAAACAACAAAACACAGAGAAATGATACAGATCAAAGTAAACTGCAGCCAGGAGATCAAATTACAAAGTGATGGAAGTATTAAAAATGAATCCATCATCAGTGCCAAAATAATGCATGCAATATAAAATATTCCTGCATTGGTCCTTCCCTTCTAACTTGAGGTCACTATCTCTCTGTTTTCCCTTTAAAAGTGAACTGCTACTGATGTACCACCTCAAACAATTGCCTATCAAGAAAGCAAACCTCACAACAAGCAAGAATGACACTGCACACATTTCTTTTGTTTCCTTCCCACTATCTCATCCTTTTGTCTTCTGTTTCAGCCTTTCATTCCCTGCCTTTGTACCTCCCTGCCTTTCTGTATCAGCACTACAGTGTTTGTGATGCTGCTCTGCAAAGAAAAATGTAGAAACAATGATAAAAGAATACAGCAGAACAAGGTTGTGTTTCCTGTTTTGACCCTGATAATTTCATAGTCCTGTTTTACATTAGAACCTCATACATAGTTGCAACAACACAGCCGAAGGGACAGCAGGGAACTTTGCTAGTTGGCTTCACTGCCAAAGAAAATGTAGCATATAACTACTCCCGCAGGACACATTCAGTCAAATGGTTGACCATGCTCATTCTGCCTGGGGAGAACAAACTTTAGGATGGATTCAGTTCAATGTGATTGCTCTGCCGCTGGGACCTTGCTCAATGCCAAACTGTTGTGTAATGGTTTTTTTCCCGACTTAATGTACATAAATGATCTTTTTAAACTAAGTCACTAACCTAATTTTGACTTTACAGACTCCAAATGAAACTAAGAGGAAATTACACATGAAAAAAAATGGAAATACAAGGAGTCATCCAAAGAGCCTTTAAAATCATGTCTCTAAAATTTCAGTGAATTAGATAAACTCTCAATTTTAAACACTCTGAAAACAGAAAATAAAATAAATAAAATAAAATAAAATAAAATAAAATAAAATAAAATAAAATAAAATAAGATATTGCATCTCCCTGAACAACAGTGTAGAAAGCAGGTTAGAAATCCCAACTTTAAATTACACCCCCAACCACTTTGTGAGACTGCAGTGATTCTAGCATCCTTATATGCCTGAAATGAATAAGAAGCTGAAAGCATTTCTTGGCGTTTTGGTGTCAGGAATTATTGGAAAATTGCATCCCATCAGATTCTCTACAAACCTAATTTTATTTTTATTTTTTTCCAAAACAAACCGCTGTTTAAAGAAATAAAACACACCCTCATGAAATTTTGGATTTTTTTTTTTTTTTCTTTTACTATCATTTCTTCTTAACTTATCTGACGAACGCTAAGAGGTATATAAGTGCAGCCGCACAGAGGTCCAAAGAGCTTCATTAGCTTTTCACAGAATCACAGAATTGTAGGGGTTGGAAGGGACCTCTAGAGATCATTCAGTCCAACCCCCCTGCCAAAGCAGGCTCCCTACACCACGTCGCACAGGAAGGCGTCCAGGCGGGTCTTGAATATCTCCAGAGAAGGAGACTCCACCACCTCCCTGGGCAGCCTGTTCCAGTGCTCCATCATCTTCCCTGCACCCTTTACAGTGCATTTGTGCACTTCCTATGCTGTAGTTTCATCCCATTACCCCTATTCCTGTCTCCATGCACTTTTGATAGAGCACTACAGAGTAGCTATCGTTTGGATGAAATATGGACGTAAGCCTGCAGTGTGCTCTTGCAGCACAGATGACCAACAGTTTTCCAGGCTGCATTAACAGAGGGATGGCCAGCAGGTTGACAGAGGTGGATGTCCTCCTCTACTCTGACGCTGTGAGGCCCCGTCTGGAGTACCACATCCAGGCCCCACACCTGGTAGTACGGAGCAAGAATATGGAGTTGTTGGAGAGAGTCCAGAAGAGGGCCACCTCTCAAATGTTGGAGAGCCTCTTATATGAAGCACATCTGAAAGAGTTGAGCTTATTTTGTTTGGAGAAAAGGTGACTCCAGGGAGACTTTGTTGTGACCTTCCAGTACATTTAGTCAGCTTACAAGCAGGAAGGGGATTGAAATTTAACAGTCTGGTGACAAGACAAGAGAGAATAACTTTAAACTAAAAGAGGGAACATTTCTGTTAGATGCTAGGAAGAAATTCTTTACTCAGAGGTGGTGAGGCATTGGTATAGGCTGCCCAGAGAAGCTGTGGGTGCCTGTTCCCTGGAGGCATGAAAGGCCAGTCTGGATGGGATCCCAGGCATACTGATCTAGCATTTGGCAACCCTGCCCATGGCACAGGGTTGGAACTAGATGAGTTTTAAGGTCCTTTCCAGCCAAAGACATTTTATGATTCTATAATCATTAGGGTTCATTACATGTTTTACTACAAATGCTGAACACCAGTGAGATGGCTGGATAAAACTATCACTTGAGAATTGTTGATACAGTCTATCCCCACACCTACAGTTCTGATGGGCGGTAATGCAGAGCAATTCAAATTCCAAGGGAATTCATATATATATTTTAAATAATTATTATCATTTGCATTACTACTGTATGATTCCAGTAAGAATAAGCAGTAAATTGTCTTAATATGCAGAAAATGAATACTCAGCCTGCAAACAGATGAAAACAATAGCAAGCAACTGCATTGGACTGCAAACAAACATCTTTATGCAGCAAAGCTTTCAGGTCACTGCTGGAGTAGCGTTAGAAACAAAAGCCATTCCTGAAGCTGTAAAGTTTAAAACCGAGGCATCTTATCTAAGTAAGGGTTTTTTGTGTCTTTCTGTCATCCAGAGAGAAAGAGAGCTGTGTGCTGAATGTGTCCTTAGGTCAACACTGGAGGTGGGAAAATCTGGCTCCCAGTGGGCTCATGTCTCCACATCTACCACTGACCAATGCCTGTGCCCCAGAAGAAGCTCAGTTCTTCCTTCAGACAAGTTTATTTGCACAAAGTCCCTTGCAAACACTGCTAGTTTGCATTGCCACCGGGCACCTGCACAGAAGAGCCAACAGCATGGAAAAGCCCTCCTTGCACATTGCTGTGGGACTTTCACCACACCTTACTGATGGCCCCACAGCTCTGCCATTTTCTGTGCATTTTTTTTCCAGCACTATTCCTTCTCCTTGCTGAACAGAACTCTTTAATTTAATTATTCCTTCATTTTGTTTTTTTCTCCTTCCCAAGCCTCCTGCCTCCCCTGTCAAAGCCTCATCTTGCTGTCACTCCTGATCTAATTAGTTCTCACAGAACACCTGGGTTCTCTGTGCAGGACTGACACTCTTTGTGATGTACCAGCCTTTTGCTCAATTGCCTCAATTAGCTTCCATTGGGCAGCGGGGTAACGGCATTAATATGACATCTGTACAGCACAGGGAATGTCTGCTCCATTATGGAGCTTTTCCGTCACTTCTCAGAGAGAAAGAGATTACTGTGCCCTTAACTGCATCCCTGCCTTAGCCAGGGGGATCATTCTCTGTCTCCTTGTTTCACGTGCAGCCACTCTGCCTCATTGCAGATGTTGAATCTTGGAAAAAAATGAGTCCACTGTGAGAAAGGTGAAATCACAAACCATCAAGGCTTTGGAAACAGTAATTTACTGGAATGCTTGGAGCCAGAATTGCAAAACTGGGTAGAGCTGTTATAACAGTTGCACCTTGATTGAACGCTGATCTAATCCCAGCAAAGTGCAGCTTTTTGCCTTGTTTGGGCTGGCTATAAGCTTGAGGGTCTCCCAAACCTGCATAGCAGGACTTTATTAGGCTCAGATTGCTCAAGTTGTTTGCCATAAATTGCAGGCAAGGATATTCAGGCTAGGTCCAAGCTATCACAGAAACTTTACATCTATTAGCTGCTGGAGGAATTTGCCCCCTGCTCTTTGGAAGGTCGTTGAAGGACAGTCCAAAGGGCATCCTCAGAAGCTGAAACTGCACTGACAACACTGAATGATTTAAAACGCAATGTAAATACTAATAAAAGGTGTAACAAAATAGTTTGTTCAGAGCAGTGAAGGAGAAGGGAGGGCTAAGGCTTCCTAGCAAAGATGAAAGCTTGCTTCCTAGATCTGGCAAGATTAAATAGTATGTTTCAGCAAGTTGCTGAACTGGGTTCATAAATTAGACTTTCATTAAATTCAAGCTAATATTAGAACTCATTCTGGAGATTACCAGGAAAGAAATAGGCTAATATAACTCTATTTGTCTGATATAAAAACTATGGACAACATTTCTAATGATAATATGCTAGGAGATTTATCCTAATGCTAGGAGCTTTTCATCTGCCTGTCCACTTTTCATAGTACAACTGTTGAAGTTGTTAGCCCATTTCAACTATGTGTGGAAGATCAGGGGAGTCTCAAAGGCATGCTATGTTTAATGGAAATTAATCTTAAAGCAAGAAGTGAGAGATTATTAAGTTTTCTGCAGATTAAAACAGTGAGAATTCTTAATCAGAGTAGCCGCACCAGAAGTTCTTACAGAATGCCTAGTTTTAGGTAAAACAAAACCAAACAACCCTATTTAATGCTTGCAGTACAGCAAGCACAATAACATTCAGCTATGAGACCATATGTAAGAGACCCATATCCATTTCAGTACTTCTAAGGGTCAAAGAACAAATGGCTACAGTACATTATTTTGGGTGCCCAACAGAGGACCCCTTGGATTGAGTTCATGTTTAGAATAAAGCAGTGTAAGAAAACAATCAGTGTTCTGCATGAAATGTGTCAGTGTCAGCTTACCCATCCACTTAGTTAATGATGAATCTCTGAGTTGAGCTCCTTTTCTGATGTATCCAAAATTTGGGGTTCATAAGAAGTAGATTCACAGAATCACAGAATTATCAAGTTTGGAAAAGACCTAGAAGATCATCTAGTCCAACCATTCCCAATACTTCCCAGCTAAATCATATTCCTCAGCACCACATCCAAGCGTTTCTTGAACACTCCCACGGTTGGTGACTCCACCACCTCCCTGGGCAGTGCATTCCAATGCCTGACTACTCTTTCTGAAAAGTAATACTTCCTAATGTCCAGCCTGAATCTCCCCTGACGCAGCTTAAAACCATTCCCTCTAGTTCTATCACTGATTACACGAGAGAAGAGACCAACCCCCAGCTCACAACAACCCCCCTTCAGGAAGTTATAGAGAGCAATAAGGTCTCCCCTGAGCCTCCTCTTCTCCAGGCTGAACAATTCCAGCTCCCTCAGCCGCTCCTCATAAGGCCTGTGCTCCAGACCCCTCACCAGCTTCGTAGCCCTCATCTGAACATGTTCCAGGGCCTCAGTGTCTTTCTTGAAGTGAGGGGCCCAAAACTGAACACAGTACTCGAGGTGCGGTCACACCAATGCCGAGTACAGGGGGACAATTACCTCCCTGTTCCTGCTAGTAACACTAGTAACTAGCTAGTAACCCCTGGGGAACACCACTCATGACTGGTCTCCAACTGGATTTAACTCTATTTACCACCACTCTCTGGGCCCGGCCCTCCAGCCAGCTCCTTACCCAGCCGAGAGTTTACACATCCAAGCCAAGGGCTGCCAGCTTTTGTAGGAGAACAGTATGGGAGACAGTGTCAAAGGCTTTGCTGAGGTCTAAGTAGAGCATATCAACAGCCTTTCCTTCATCTATTAGATGGGTCACAGGATCGTGGAAGGAGATCAGATTGGTCAAGCAGGACCTGCCCTTCACAAACCCATGCTGGGTAGGTCTGATCTCCTGGTCATCCCACACCTGCCTCGTGATCTCCCTCAAGACAATTTGTTCCTCCTTCCTTATAGCATGGAAGACCAGGCTGGACTGGGCGGTGAGCACCTGGTCTGGAGGGAGGTGTCCCTGCCTATGACAGGGGGTTGGAACTAGATGGTCACAAAGTTCCCTTCCAACCCAAACCATTCTATGGCTCTATGATTCTGTGACAGTTACTGAGTAAGATCTGAAACAGGAATCCTGAGCCACAGAACAGGTGAGCTTTCCTGGTCCTTCAGGTAGTAACAGAATTAAATAAGAGCTTTCACTTTGATCCCTGTGCTGAGCCATTAAATCGTCCTCCCTCAAAACAGTATCCCATTTTTCGTGTAACTTTGACTATGTGACTGGTAGCCAGTAATTTCCTTTTGACAGAGGTCTCTTTTATATTCTTAGAGGAAATGACACAACCTAAAGAGGAATCCTAGACATTTGGTGAGAAACTGGAGTAGACTAATGTAAGCTAATAGACTAGAGAGAATCTAGAGTAGACTAATGCATTACTTTTTTGCTCAGGATCTTTTTTTTTTTTACTTTTTCTGTCCTTCCTGCAGCAAATACTAATTCCAATTTCTAATGCTAATTTTTTAGAACAAGATAGCTTCACTAGTTGGAAATGCAGCACTGAAAAGAAGATTGAGCTAAGTATATATGTGGAAACTTAGCTATAGATCTTACTACTATGAGGAACGGGAGAAAATTCTAAACACGCACGATCTCATTTGTCAGTGTGGCAGGATTTCCTTTCATAGCAAGTCCCTATGTGATTAAAGAATCACTATGTGATTAAAGAGAACAAAATCAGTATATGCTTAGTTTTAGAAAAGTCTGCAATCTGTATGAGAGGCATTGACTCACTGGAGCAGAGGCTACGCTGTCTTATGGACTAAAAGTACTTTTTCAATGCTTGTTGTCTCTATCAATGCTATCTACTGCATCTTCCACCAGTCAGTGTTCACACTGCCTGTTCTGCACTGGGCAATTATGTCAAGCTCACTGACATCTGATAATTAGGACCCAATGGGTTAAAAAAAATGAATATGGAAACTGTTTCCAAGAGGGGATTTTTCTTCTTTTCTCTTTTCACATTTCAGGAGAGTATTTGATTAGCCTGAGACGGGAAGGTTTATAATTGAAATCCAATTAATATCAGTCAGTCATCAAAACTAGCTGTGTTGGGGAACTTTAATACCCAAGAAGGACAACAGCTTCACGGTTCATGTTCCATGGGGTTACTGGTCATTCCCTTCCTCTATGTCCTGGACTAACATTGGACTTTCACTTTGCCATGTTGTGCAAAAATAAAAAAAAAAACCAAAAAACCAAAAAAACAGAGTTCTGACAGAAATCACAGAACAGTCAATGGAAATGAGCAGTGCTCAGGAAAAAGGGCTTCAGCTAAAGAAGCTTTATAGGCAGCAGACAGCCAGTCTGATACAGCTGATGCGACCACGTGTGATGACTGAGGTTCCTGAAGGACTTTACAATTCCAGAGAGCAGAGCTGTCTGACAGCATGCCATAGGATCACCCACTCTCTTGATTCCTAATTTAAGTTTTGCTCTGGCTTAAACCTACAAAACGAGTTATAATGTTGTGCTTACCCTGAGGCACAAACTTTAAGGTGAAAAAAATAACCATCAAGAAATCTCTCAGAGTTGTCAAAAAGAAATCAGGTACATCTTTTTTCTTTTCTTTTTTTTCTTTCCTTTTTTCACATTTTTTTTTCTTTTCTTTTTCTTTCCTCTTCCTTTCCCTTCTTTCTTTCTTCCTTTCCCTTCTTTCTTCCTTCCTTCCTTCCTTCCTTCCTTCCTTCCTTCCTTCCTTCCTTCCTTCCTTCCTTCCTTCCTTCCTTCCTTCCTTCCTTCCTTCCTTCCTTCCTTCCTTCCTTCCTTCCTTCCTTCCTTCCTTCCTTCCTTCCTTCCTTCCTTCCTTCCTTCCTTCCTTCCTTCCTTCCTTCCTTCCTTCCTTCCTTTCTTCCTTCCTTCCTTCCTTTCCTTTCTTTCCTTCCTTCCTTTCTTTCTTTCTTTTTCTTTCTTTCTTTCTTTCTTTCTTTCTTTCTTTCTTTCTTTCTTTCTTTCTTTCTTTCTTTCTTTCTTTCTTTCTTTCTTTCTTTCTTTCTTTCTTTCTTTCTTTCTTTCTTTCTTTCTTTCTTTCTTCTTCCTTTCTTCCTTCCTTTCTTCCTTCCTTTCTTCCTTCCTTTCTTCCTTCCTTTCTTCCTTCCTTTCTTCCTTCCTTTCTTCCTTCCTTTCTTCCTTCCTTTCTTCCTTCCTTTCTTCCTTCCTTTCTTCCTTCCTTTCTTCCTTCCTTTCTTCCTTCCTTTCTTCCTTCCTTTCTTCCTTCCTTTCTTCCTTCCTTTCTTCCTTCCTTTCTTCCTTCCTTTCTTCCTCTTCCTTTCTTCTCTCTTCCTTTCTTCCTTCCTTTCTTCCTTCCTTTCTTCCTTCCTTTCTTCCTTCCTTTCTTCCTTCCTTTCTTCCTTCCTTTCTTCCTTCCTTCCTTTCTTCCTTCCTTTCTTCCTTCCTTTCTTCCTTCCTTCCTTCCTTCCTTCCTTCCTTTCTTCCTTCCTTTCTTCCTTCCTTTCTTCCTTCCTTTCTTCCTTCCTTTCTTCCTTCCTTTCTTCCTTCCTTTCTTCCTTCCTTTCTTCCTTCCTTTCTTCCTTCCTTTCTTCCTTCCTTTCTTCCTTCCTTTCTTCCTTCCTTTCTTCCTTCCTTTCTTCCTTCCTTTCTTCCTTTCCTTTCTTTCTTTCTTTCTTCCTTCCTTTCTTCCTTCCTTTCTTCCTTCCTTTCTTTCTTCCTTTCTTTCTTTCTTTCTTTCTTTCTTCTTTCTTCCTTCCTTTCTTCCTTCCTTTCTTCCTTCCTTTCTTTCTTCCTTTCTTTCTTTCTTTCTTTCTTTCTTTCTTTCTTTCTTTCTTTCTTTCTTTCTTTCTTTCTTTCTTTCTTTCTTTCTTTCTTTCTTTCTTTCTTTCTTTCTTTCTTTCTTTCTTTCTTTCTTTCTTTCTTTCTTTCTTTCTTTCTCCTCTTTTCCCTTTTAAGATTTCATTACTTAAAATAAAGCATTTCTCCCCCCTCCTGAATCCAGCACTGTTCTCTAGTGTTTAGTTTGTGTCAGATGCTTGTAAGTGTTCTGCCATCACATATGATGGAAGAATGTTATCAAAGTAATCAAACTGTAGACAAAGGGATTTAGAACACTTACAGCTGCATTCGGCTCTCCAGACAAAGCCCATGACAGCTTTAAGGAACAAAAAGCAGCAGGTTCAGCTGCCAGTGTAGCAGGTCAGTTCTCACCCAGGGCAGAAATGCAAGATAAAAACCAAAAAAAAATTAGCTGAGCTACCCTAAATGAACCTGGAGGAAATAACAGATGGTGATATCCCATGGGGCTCCTCCTATTCAAACATAACCTATTTTTCCATGTAAGTACCCCAAAGTTCCTCCTTTTCACTATCTCATTCCAATAGCTTGCAATGAAAGCAACAATAGGAAAAAGTGGTCTTAAAACAATGTAGGCATATAATTGATCTGAGTTCCTAATCGCTGATCCACAGGGACCAGCAGCGTTTTATAAACAAGATGTATTTAATCACAGTGCCCCACTGACATTAGTTCAAAGGCAGTTACTGCTGCTCTCATCTTCAAGACAGAACTTTCTTACCCAGACTTGAATTAATTCCCACATTGTCTAATCTTACAGCATTTTAAATCTTGTGCAGATTCTCTGCACAAAATCCTACCACTTCCACTTGTGCTTTCTCCTCAGTTTGACTACACACGGTCATCAGCAAAAAATAAGAAAACACTCCTGTCCAGACCTCTCTTTCCCCGCACTGTGATTAGACCACAGCTGCTTTTGTATTTCCCTTATTTCTCATAAGCAACACAAGAATAGCTACCAGAGTTTGTTTTGTTTTTCTTTCTCCTTTATTGTAGTCTATTACAGAGTGTTAGCATACTGTCTTATGCAAATTAAGTTCTTTACTATTTTGCCTAAGAATTATGATGAGCCATTTTCTCATCTGATACTTCATGTGTATACGTATATACACATAAATCATGTATTTATAAAACGGTGAGATTTTTCTTTTTCTTTGTTTAAAAAGGAAACTGCTCAGTCTCCTCATAAATACATATACTTTGCAAAAGGAACAGATGCCTTATGACACAGTTCACTTTATTAAGCCATTGTATTATTTAATTCAGAATTATTTCAAGACTCTGAAAAGCATACTAATACAACAGTCTTGGGAATGGAATTGTTTGTATTTAATTATGATTTTTAAGTCTTCAGATGCAATATTCATCAAAATCGGACACAAAAAATATAGAACCTTCTTTTTCAAATCAGCCCTTTCTGCAAATGCTTCCTGTCTCTGCTCAAAGTGTACTTTGTGACAGACAACAATTTCTCTCTTGTGCTAAAAACTTTCTATCAGAGTACTCGTAATGAAAAGGCATCACAAAATGGACATGCATTATACTTCTAAACATTTGATCACTGATGTGGTATCAGCTGTACTGTGCCACATCTTCATCACCAACCAGTGACAAATGCCAAGAGAAGAGAGAGGGGAAGAATGGTAATATGTTAACATATCTCCATTGTAGTATTTTGGTTTCCAGTGGCTTGCAGATTCAGGAAATTCAAGAAGTGTTTGTAATATAATGTTTAACTGGCCTTGATGAATGTTTCTTCCACACATTTATCTAACTGACATTTAGCGTCCACAAAACACTACAATAATTACACAGTTCAATCACACGCTGCGTGAAAAGCATTTTCTTTTATTTATTTCAAACCTTTCTCTCACTAATTTCTTGTGGATACCATCTGTTCATTAAGTAAGAGAAGAAAAAATCCATTCTGTTTCACTTTTTGTTGCATTACTTCAAATTTTCACAGAATCATCTTAGACAGAAAAGGCCTCTTGAGCCCAACTAGTCCAACCCAGCTGTTCAAGAAGGGTCACATAAAGCACATTGTCAAAGATGGCTGGGTTTTACATACTTCTACTTACAGAGATTTCCAATTTCTATGGACAACCTGTCCCCATGTCTGGCTAGCATCACAATAAAAGATTTTCTTGAGTTCAGATTGATTTTTCTGTGTTTCCATTTGTGCCCATTGCCTCTTATCCTGTCACTGGGCACTAATGAAAAAGAGTCTGGGTCTTTCTACTTTTCACAACAAATTAACTGTAAACATCTATTTTTACACGTGCTATTTGCATCCATGTACACATGCTTTCTAATTTGAGCCTGGACTAATGGTTCTCACCATAATTATTTCTAATACAGAGTTGCTCTGATCTTCCAGGCATACAAATGAGAACACTTTGCAAATATAGTGATGTGATGCTTGCTCATATCAGCTTACAGATTTAAAATGATAAAGAGAAGACAACACAAATGGATGCAAGAGATGAAAGAAAAAACACTTGGAGCCCAGATGCCAGATATAAAGGATTTCAAGGACACTGGATATGAAACAGTAATCAGCTGCTTGATATCCACAGAGCGCTGTGATCAACTCTTCCTTTATTGTGTCAGCAGAAATTTGCTGTAATGATTTCAAATTCATTTCAAGTAAAGGTCCTTTCTCAATTTCTTTAGATTGAAAATCCAAAAACTAAACTAATTTTCTTTCTAGGCTCAATCATGGAACAGGTTTCCCAGAGAGGTTATGGATGCCACACCTCTTCACATGAACACTTGAAGGTGTTGGATTGGGCCCAGACAGCAAGCTACAACAGTAATGTACAAAAGCTCATTAAATATATTAAGAAACAAAAACAAAAATAACAAAACAAAACAAACATACAAACAAAAAACAAAAAAACTGAGAGGCAAAGAGAAGAATTCTTACGACTTAGCAAAAGGCTCAAAAGCAAAACTGCTGTTGTGGGAATATTACTTGGTATACGACTAGGGATATTAACGTGTGCTACATAAAGTTATGAAATAGCAGAACAACATATGCTAAGCCTTTTGCACACCTACATAATGAAGATTTAAGACTGAACTGTGGGTATGTTGATTTACAAGTCTTAAAGCTTATCGCACAGCTTTGACTGTAAATGAGAACCTTGGAACTTATAATTCTCAGCTGTCCTTGTTCACACCCATTTACCATCCATGTAGTGCTAAGCTATAAAAACTGCACAGCCTTAAGCCATCCTTCTGGCTATATCTCATTATTGAATAACAATTTATCTATTGCTGCATATTAAATCAGGATCGGGTACCCATTAAGCTGGATGATGTGCGTGCAGAAAAGCTGGACCCTGATAAAAAGGTCTGACAATGTGTCTTACGGCTCTTGCTTGCTTAAGCTGAAAAACACAATCATCTTAGTCTGCTGTATAAACAATTTAGGATTTAGAACTTTAGGATTAGCTAAGAAAAGCAAAGAAATAGCTCCACTCTCCCTATACTTTTTTTATTACAGCTTTCTAAGATGGAGAGAACCAGCAAAACAATGTTTGACAGGAACATGAGTTCCAGTAAGTACATTTCTTCAGGCATCATTCAACTCTAAAGTATGGAACAAATAACAAGCTAGGAAACCAAGGCTGAATGTAAAACACAATCAAAACGATTTGCTGCTTGGCAGATTATAATGGCACTTCTCAGATCTGTCTGTAATTAGAGCCCCAAGCTATAGTACTTTAGTGTGAGAAGCTAAAAATGGGTTTGCACCACCAAGTTTACAGAGCTCAGAGGGAAACTGGAGTTCATAAAGTGAAAAGTCTTCGAGGCCAATGGACAATGAAAGCCACAGACAGAATTGCAACCGTTCTCTGGTTCTCATTTCAAAAGGAGCATCCACCAAATGTGAAGCAAATCTGGAGGTAAAAGCCATCATCTTTTCTTTTGTGATTAAGACATAACACCTCCACACTACATGACACCACTATTTTTCCCTTGTTTCATTATTTCAACAGGTGCTGCTCTTGTGGTAGACAGTTCTCTGCCATATATTTTATTTCTGAAAAGATCTCATTTTTCATACCAAACTTTTCATTGTTGCTGTGCTTTCCCTTGGAAGAAGAAACTGAATTTAATTGCAGTCTAAAGCCTTGCCGGAATCTGGTCAGAAACCTCAGCTGAATTACTCGTACAAGGAAAGTCTCCTGCTATGCACACTGCTGTCCTCACCCTTTGGGCCAGTGAATGGATCAGATTCATTACAGCATCAACTGTCCCCACTCCTAGGTCAGAAAAATTAGTATCAGAGACAGTTACTGCATATAGGGGTGAGCATCAGAAGTGAAAATTACCCTCATTAGAATGGCTCTCAAAAGGGGCAGCCAAAGGGAAAAAGTGAAACAGAAGCCTACCTCTGGGAATGCAGGCTGGTATTGGAGCTGTTGTGCTCTCATCAGAAACCTCTTGAGTTCCAGTTATGCCAGCTGACAGTGATACTGCATTAGAAAGGTGACAGACAGGACTGAATGAGCACAGTTGACATTACTGGAAAAAGGGAAAAAAGAAAAACAATCCACTGTGCACTAGAAAAAAGAAGCACTGTCCCTGCACCGGTGACAAAGTACCCCTTGTCCTCGGGAGCTGCGACTCACTGGGTAGGACACATAGGCACCTCTCTGTACCTGGATGTAGGCATGGAGCATTTGGGTCATTCTAACTGAAGATCAAAGGGAAGAAGTTTATGAATAACAAGAGCAGAGACTTTTCTAAGATAGGCTAAGACAGCCTGCTTGGTATCAGGGAAGTTAATGGAGATGATGAGCTTGAGTGAGATCACACAGCATACACAGGACAAACAGGGGATCAGACCCCACCAGTGTGGGTTGATGAAAGGCACGTCCTGCTTGACCAATTTGATCTCCCTGTGTGAACAGGTGATCAGCCTGATGGGTGGGGGAAAGGCTGCAGATGTAATGTACCTGCATTTCAGTAAAACCTTTGACACCATCTCTCACAGTATTCTCTTGGAAAATCTCATAGCGCATGTCTTTCATTGCCTCCAGGAATGGGGTATCCATAATTCCTACGGGAACCCCATTCTGGTGTCTCACCATCACCTGAGAGAAAATTTTCTTACTAACATTTAACCTAATTCTCTCCCCTTTTAGTTTAAAATCATCCAGCCACATTCTATCACTGTCCACCCAGGTAACAATTTGGTCTCTCCTCCTGTTTATAAGCTCCTTTCAAACACTGCTGTCATGGTTTTGTGGTGTTGCTGTCAATATTCCACATCATAACATCCTCTGGACCTGCTCCATGAGCTTTGCATCTTTATTGTGCTGAGGTCCCAGAACTGGACCCAGTACTCCAGGTGGGACCTCAGAATGGCAGAGTAGAGAATGACACCCCCTCTCTCTGTCAGTCACCCTTCTTTAGATGCAGCCCAGCTTACCATTGGCCTGGGCTGAAAGGCTTTTCATCCATCAGAACCCTCAAGTCCTTTTCCACAGGGCTGCTGTCCAGGCATTCTCCCAGTCTATTCACATACTGAGAACTGCACTGATCGTGGTGCAGCATGTTGGATTTGCTAATTAAATTCCATATTCTCAGCTAGGAAGCTGTTTACATGCGACTTTGCCAGAACATAAACCTATTTTAAAAAGCCATTTTTCTTTCATATTACATTACGGGTCCTTCAGTCTCTAATCAGCCAGAGATGTTATATTGAACAGGCATGGCAGGAAAAAAGCCTTAAGTGACAATTAACTTTACAGTCCATTTCCCAGTGAAAGAGAATACTAAGGAAAGGACTGCACGAAATAAACTTCCTATTTTATTGATCAAGGACAAAATAAACTTTTCTTTTTTGACACTGTGGAATGTGCATCTGTGTGATCCAACAGTTATATTTTCCAATTAATGTTTAAACACCTGACAGCACAGAAAAAGTGCTACTCTTGGGCACTACTGTGAGGACTGTATACTGAAGAATACTGAACAGCCTGCCCATGGAAGAAGCAATCTCAGAGCTCCCCAGAGCATCCCATGTTGACTCAGTCCTCATTATTACTTTACTTTCTGTATATTGCAATATATGAATTGATCGTCTTCAACAACACTGCAAAATCACCTTCTTCCTTCAGCATAAAGAGGGGAATGAGGAAAAAATGACAATTACCACACTTCTCTCAAATGAAAGAATTCAAACTGGTATTGCTACATTTAGCACAACCCCTAATTGTGGAGATATTTCACGCCTCACTGCTGTACAGCTTAACCCACTTCAGAAAGGATCACACCAGCTTAATTTACTGATTTTTGTGCACAGATGAGCTACAAATTCCTCTCCAAGCAGCATTCCTGCTGTTTCAGGTTAGAATCTATGCAATTGAGCCCATTCACTGCTTGGTACGCTAGAAATAAGTGAGGGTTCAGTAGTTTCCTTTCCAATGTAAGATTACTCCCCTCAAGACACAACTCTTCTAAATCATGGAAGTTTGGAAAGACAGGAAGAAACAAATATTGTACTTCAAGCAGTTTCACTATTACAAAGAATCATCGCATCAACTGAAGGGATTACAAAAATCTATTTTAACACAATCCAACAGCAATCTGTTTTCAATGACTCCCTTAAGATACCATAAATGTACGCACTCAGCTACTTCATAATAACCACTATATTTTATCATCGACTGATGATACTGGGTCATGTAAGTAAAACCTCTGCTGACTACAAAGGACAGGCCATTCAGCAACATCACCTCTCTTTGCTGCTACCAGGACACTGTGAGGTGTTAAGATACCCATTTTCTGCTCCTCCGCCTCTTTTCCAAAGCTATCATTCCCCCAAGCTCTTGCATAAATGCTTATTTTAGATTGCACACAAAAAGAAAAGTCACACAACTGTCTATAAGAACAGGGACAATTCCTGCTGAAAGGATGCACAACTCTTTATATCAAAGCAATCTTGTTTTCCCTCAATGTGAAATACTTATTTTTTCCCATTACTGCTTTACACACACACTCCCACTCCATGATATATATATGTATGTATATGCACTCATATCTAAATACATACATGTATACGCATACATATGCGTACACTTTGTATCACTTCCTGCTCTTGAAGCACTGGCAACTGAAATGAAACCATGACTGAATAGCAGAGTAGGAAAAAAAAAAGAATACATGGAATCATTTATTTTGCTTCCCTCACTCTCAAACCCAACAGAAACAACAGAGATGACAAGAAAAAAAAGCAAAAACAAGACCAAGACGAATGCTGAAAGACAAAGGAAAGAACTTACAAGATGGCTTCCTCATACTCTGTCTCCTGATATACAAAATAGAAACAGCTTTTCATCTTCTGTATTTATCTTCGCTGTAATTGCTGCTGGAGAGGCTGATGGCATGACAAGTTACACAGTGACATAGCTGGTACAGCCTTGTTTCCCACCAACTACAGCATCATGCTCCACTAGATGTGTTTGGAACTTCCTGAAGATGAAAACAGTGTTCCCACAGTACCAGATTATGTGGGGACAGAGACATAGAAAACCTGTTAAACTGCAAAACCTGTTAGTAAAAGCAGCAAAGAGCAAGACCTGTTTCGCATATATCATATTCATAACCAAATCAGTCCTTCTTATAATTGGGAAGGATTTCCTCCTGACAGTTACTGAAAAAGGAGTAAAACAGCACTCTTTGCAAAGATAGGTGTACTTATGAACAGCTTATTTACTCTGTTGACCATTCAAAACAGATTCATTAAGGACTCAATATGTGGCACAAAAGTCAATTTATTCCTGAATTGAGAAAACTCAGTAGTGAAAACCCTTGCAGAAAGCTAAGAGTTAAAAACATAATCCTCTACCATGACATGTCTCAGCAGGTAAGATAAAAAAGACAATACAGAACACCTCAAGACTGTAATAGCAAAGAGTTTATTAGAGTCAAGAATAGGTAATCACTGCACAGAAAACATTCAGAGTTAAAGTGTGAAATACTGAACTGCTTACAGTGCATTACGGTTGCTGAGCCGGTTAGTGATCATTTAATTGACTGCCTACAGCTGGCTAACTTATCAGCAGATAAAAACATTTTTGTAAGCAGGGAAGAAATGATTGTCCTTTCTAAATGATAACGCTGCCCAAGGTTTGAAAGAAAGGATCATACAAATCATATTTCAAACTTACTCCTGGAACAAAGTTGGTAGGAGGAGGAGGAGAGTGGTTTACAATCCCGTGTTTCTCTGCAGTGAAGAACAGTTACCTTGACTGCTGCACTTTGTACATACACATAACCAGCACAGTATCTATTTCAGTTTTTAAATAAGAAAATATTGCCATCAAACCCAGCCTCTTCCAGGTAAACTGGGAGGAAGTTGTGTACCTCAACCTTTGAGGTTCATACATTACACCAGAAAGAAATTCCAGAGTACCCATGCCTGATGGATGGTATAAACAAACACTCCTCATTAAAAAAAAAAAAAAAAAAAAAATTAAAAAAAAAAGTTATTTTTAAACCTTCAAAGAACAAAGACTCAAAAAGCTTCTCCTGAGCTCCCAGTTCTCCACTCTCCAAAGTCTTAAACTTCTGCCATCCAAAACTGTTTGGTGAAATCCATAAAGGCTTGAGAACTTTATACTTGGATGTTTGCTGAGGCTTGTTTCCACCCACTGGAAAAGGATTATTTTCTCCAGTACTAAAAGAGAAGGGAAAAAAAAAAACAACAAAATAATTTGTTCAACCTTTGCTTACTCTCAGAAACCAAAGTTAAGTGTAAAATGAACTCCAGGTTTGAAAGACACTGAAAATCAGTGCCTAAAAAGGCAGGTGATGTTCACAATCCTTCAAGCGAACAGACAGCTTAGAAACCAACTCTATCTGGCACTAGACAAATAGTATCATATAACGTACACAGTCCTGGCAGTAGATATTCCATGCTTTATTTTGACAAGCAAGACTGGCTCCACCAAAAGGATAAAACCAGAAGCACTGTCTTGAGTAAAAGGAAACACAACTACATTCTGGGATGTAGCAGTACTGAGAACACAGCTTGGGGATATCCTAAAGCCTCTTCACATTCACAGTCTAAATTGATTTTGCTCCTTAACAGAGAACAGCCAATAGTACAATCCCAGCTGCAGAAACACATTTTAGTTGGGACACTCTTCATCTTCTATGTTTCCCCTTTTTAAATATCATTGCTTAATATAAGCCCAGAATGCAACTGATCTGAGCTGTAAATTCACAAGGAACAAATGTGAAGTTAGTTACTCCAGCTGGAGATTGTTTCTCCTTCTGCAAAAATAATGCTAAAATGAAAGCTGGTTTCCGGGGAGAAATAGTTATCCCATCTTTATTAGTATCAGCTGAGATTAGTAAGCACTTTTTCCTCATCTCAAGCAGTGCAGTAAAGCACCATTTACTTATTCTAAATATTAAATTTATTTACATCAATACAACAGTTTGTTGATAACCATTATGAATAAATATCACATAAAAAGGTCTGTAAAATATCTAATAACGTATTAGAAACAAAAGGCATCTCAGCAGAGCTGTGAACTGAATCCAATTCACAATATTATTACAAGAGAACCCTACCACGCTGATGCCAAAGTACAGAGTCTATTTTACAGAAGAACACTACTACCTACAGAGTGACATATAGAGTGTTCATACACGATGGTTATTGCTACAACCAACCTTATTAAAAAGCTCTTAGCTGTAGCACAGATTCCCTAAAGGGCTATTTTGGAGGCAGCAGGAGAATAAATACCTATTGATAAATTAAAAATAAATAAATAAAATACTTGAGGGCATTTCAAAAATGGAAGATTGTGTTGTTTTAGGACCTAATTCAATATTTAAGTGAGTATCATTGCACCTGCGTAAGTTGCTAGGTTTTTTGGCTTTTTTTTTTTTTTTTTAAGACAATTTTTATGACTATTTAGAGAAAGGCCATCAGCAATTCAATGCAGTATTGAACACAAACAAACTGAAAGCTTCAACTAGCCATTTTGTAAGGTGACTACTTTGCAGTAAAGTCAGTTATACATTCGTTGTTCATTTGTTCAGCGATTTACAGACTCTGAAAACTTCACCAGCAAATACTTTAAAGGAAGACAGCTTCAGAAAATTTTGACTATTGAAGTAGTAAGCATCAGTATGAAGTGTACTAACTCACTTGTAAGATAAAGAGAATAAACTTACACATTTCATTTTGTTCTTTTTTTGTGATTTTTTTTTTTTTAATTTTTTTAAATTCAGTCTCCAGAATGTTAACACTTATCAACTGCCAATTCATCTGTTACTATTTTTTTTGTATCCATAATCCCAGGAAATAAAAAAGCTGAAGGACATAGATGTCAAACAGTGCAGCAGCACAAACTCTACACACAAAGTTCAAAGCCTCATGAAAAATAGCTTGTTGCTTAAAACACCACTCTAGATCTAGAAGCCTCAGGTTCAAATTCTTGGTTACTTTATGTATTCTGAACAAATCTGTCTAGTGATTTTAAAAGCAGTTGTAAGGGTTGAAGAAAGGTCAAGCTAGAAGAAGTCTGAGTGGAAAAAGAAAAGGTCAACTAAATCAAATCCACAAACTCTGACTTACTAATACAGCTTCACAAATGCAATAACAATTATGTAGTGCCGACCGGCCGTCACCTAATACCAACGGAGTAAAAAGATATGTCTTAAAAAGTCACTGTTGGTATGTGATTAAAAGAAAGGTCTACACATATATCGGAGGCACTTTAAAATTTTAATCTTGGATCTTTGTAAAGGCCTTATTTATTTATAAGAACCTGTGGTAAGCATTAGGCATTTTTCACTTTATGATATTACCATTCCACAACCTATGATCAAAATAATCCATAATAAATAACAAATGTTGAAGCATTTCATTTTTCAACATTCCCTTCCCCCCTCCCTGAAAATGTAAAATCACCTTTATAAAATACATAGGTAGATGGAATTGACACTTCTACTTTCTCCCCTGCTCTGTAATGAAGTTCTTCAAAATAAAAAAAATTAACTTGCAGAACAATAAATTCTTTGGAACTCCTCTGGCAATATGAATAGCCATAGAAACTGAGATCTGATTTTATCAGTTTTTGATCACTTTTCTGAAGGACAAGAAAAGTATCAGTATAATGTCTGGCTTTTGAGACCACTTTCATCTTTCCTCTCAAATCTCTTTCTTCTCATGAGCCTAATATATTCAAGTACTGCAATATCTTAAATCTCTGATAAGCACAAACTTTAATAGCTGTAAGGAAAAAGCATTTTTTGATAACACAAGTTCATTCAACATAATTAACTTTTTCTTAATGACTGAGAATTACAGTAGGATAGCAGTCATACATACGATTAACAACTTTAGTTTATATACTCTAGCAGAAATATATTTCTTTATTAAGAGAAAACATTTCACTCCTTTACTTAACAAGTAAAGCTCCTTTTGACAAGGAGCCCTTTCCCCATTGTCCCAATACGAGGTCTCAGACCAAGCTGCATTCATGAATAAACTACACCTGTTCTGAGGCATCTAATAAAACAGGGATAGCTGCTTACACAGCTGCTGAGGACCCCATCTTGTAGGGCACTATCTCTACTGAAGAGAATGTGGATGCTTTCTGAGCAGAGATCCTGGCCCCTCCTATGCACCTTGCTGTGCAAGCTGCTGCCTTAATTACAGTTCAGGAATTATCACAAACATAGGAAAGGAAGAAAATCTATCATCACACATTTACTTTGGAAATGAAAGATACAAGAGTTCTTCATCTTTCTCTTTCAGACCTTCACCCTTCCAATTCACCATTCTTACCCTTGATAAGGCAGCTGGTTACATCCCATCTAGCATGCTTGCTAAGTGCTATAAAGAATGTGCTAGGAACAGTGAGAGCTTGCTGTGCAGTCCTGCCAGCAGGAACACATTTTGAACTTGCTGAATAATGACCTAAAACATTGGTAACGATGAAGTCTTGAGCTTACCACTCTGAATCTCACTTTACTCAGCTTTCAGAAAAAATGCCACATGAGCTATCTCACCTGTGCAAACTTATGAATTTGTTCCACCACAGCTGCAAAGAGGGCATGGACGCTCTCATCAATTAGGCTCTGCATATAATGGACAGCTTCTTCATCAGAAAGATCCAAACGGAACTTGTCCTGTACCTGAAATGGGATGGGTAAAACTATGTCAAATATGAATTTAATTCAACAGATGCAGAATACACTGTGGTTTCTGAACCACACAGTAGCAGACATTTGGATTAAAGCTGTAGAATTTTAGTAAATAATCTACTTACTCCTAAATTACAGCAGATCATTGGTGATTAGCAACTTTTATGTAAAATGCCAAATCTGTAATCTGTTTCATTACAATGTGTATTTAAATAAACAACCTAATTTCAAGGCAACTGTTCAGGACTGCTCCAGATGGCAACATCTCATAAGCAACAATACTACAGACTTACAGGTTTTTCCTTTAGTATTTAAAACTACTTTACATACAACTAGCAAGAGATGAAATAGATATAGACAAAAGAAAAAATTTGCTTCTCGGGAGCCAAGTAAGTTTTGCAGACATCACTTCTTATCCCTCAAGAACATGCTATGAGAGTCAGGTACATAAGTAAGCATTTTGGATGAATTCAAATAATCTGATGCCAAGAAGTGATACAGTACTACAAATATCAAAACATAAACTCTACATTTATGCACAGACTGTATGCTAAAATGAAGTTTCCTTTGAACATTTTCTATTCATTTACCTTTAAGCATTGACAAAAATGTCAAATCACTTTAGCAATGTTCTTAATAAAGCCTTATTACTGAGGTTGTGGATGCCCCGTCCTTGGAGGTGTTCAAGACCAGGTTGGACGGGGCCTTGGGCAACCTGATCTAGTAACTGTGTATGTTTGGTGGCCCTGCCAGGCAGGGGGGTTGGAACTACATGATCCTTGAGGTCCCTTCCAACCGGGATTCTGTGATTCTTTCCCCTGCTTGTAACCTTTTTATGTATCGAGGATACCATATATGCAGCCACCCTTTTCTTTCTAACAGCAAACCCATCTAAGATTCAAGTAAATTATTACTCTGCATTCTTTCTAAAAGCAAAGCATTCTAGAGAACTATCCTTCAGCAATACAGTAAAAGCCTACGTTAATGGGCCAAGTGTGGAAAGATGATCCTGCTGCACTCAAAATGCAGTTATAATTCTATTCTTGCTTTCAATGTCTCAGTAAAAAGATAAATTCTTCAGCCATCTTCTCTCAAAAAGAAGTATGATCAGTATGGAAGGAAAGATTAAGCTGGAAACGTTCAGAATCTCAGGAAAGCAAACAGTAGGGAGGGAGTTAGGGAACACTTCAGGCTAATGCTGTAGAACTTCTATTTTCATAGTAAGTGGTCATTATCTCCCACATACATGTTAGAAGTTTGATAAGATGTGAGATAGAATCCAATTGAACTTAATGGACTTTTCACATGCTTGCAACTATGCACAAAGCTTAAACCCTTCCCCTAGTTGAGACCACTGTCTTCTATCTTAATTATTTTTGTGTTTATTGGAATGGTGATATGAGATTTTAGGAAGAAAAAAACAAACAAACAAAAAAAACCCCGAAACAAACTCACAAGCACTACCACTTTTTAACTCCAGTCATCAAGCACTTCAGCTGTTTTCTCATCTGCTCGCAGAAGAACTCAAAGTCACGCAGTTACTGATGTTATGATGTTGCTTTACTCTATGGGATTAATGACTCAGCTACTTCCCACTGTCCCCAGGAGCAGACTGGCACACTTATCTACATGGAAAGATTTACCCACAGTTGGACTCTAAAATCAGCCTGCTAGTAACAGCAGGATCAAATGCTGCCAAGCGTGAGATCTTTACCTGAAAGTTTTTCAGCAGAGCAATTAAATACAACTGCTGCAACCTATCTGAGAAGAAGCATGGCATGATGACAAATTACCTCTAGAGCAGTAACAGCACCAACAAATTTAATATACATTGACTTATGGTTCTTGTAACAAAACCAATAGTAACTGCTATTTGTATTCTCTCAGCTCCAAAGTAAACCATATATTCTGAAAGCCAGCAGCTTCTCACAAAAGATGTGCAACTAGCAAAATATTTTTGCATGATATTATGGAAATGTGAAGGTCACGTTCTGATGAGTTATACAACTGCCTCATTTTATACACTTAAGTAATACTGTCACCACAAATACATTAAAAAATATTCAACCTGAATTATTTACTAAGAGTTTTCATTTCGGCACTTAAATTAAAACAGCTCTTACTAGCTTGCTATTAGCTTTAATGAAAGAGAAAATAAATACATTTGATGAAGATATTTATGTTTGCTTTGTTTCCAGAGAAGAAAGTTTTAAAACCCACACTGTATAAATACAATAATTTTAAACATATTTCATCACGTTTCATTATTAGAACTTCAACTGTCATGGGTGACAAGACACTATAAACTACAGCATCCATGAAAACACTAATATTGAACTTCAGCATCTTAAATTGCCCACTTTCTATAAACCTGCACACTGGATAGTTTTATTAGAACAGTTACATGGACTTGCAAGACTTAGAAACTCAGAAGGAAAAGATATAATGCATTTGAAATAAGCAGAACTGCTCAGACAACAATATGGGAGCGTGGAAGTTTAAGTTTTTAAGTACTAATTAGTTTAAAATGAATTTATGAAGGGAATATAAAGGCTGACTATCACTTGCTGAGGAATCATATAGAAGAAGATTGAAACTCCTGCAGGTGGCAAGCCAAAACAACCAAAATAAGTTCTATAGTATAATCACGAGTAAATACTGCTTTGCATCATGATCATCACATGTAAAACTGTAGGCTTAGGCTTATCAACTCTTGCTGAAATAAACTCAAGCGAAAAAAAAAAAACAAGAGGAGAAACTAGTTAAGTGGCAGTCTCTTCATCTTCCTCAAATTAAATGTCGAGCACTAGTTGAAAACACAAAAAAGTAACAAAATTACAGTGCTTGGTTTGTTTTGCTTCCTACAAATACCTCAAGTCCTCACATACTGCACAACTGCTAACACACTCAAACTCAGTTTAGAATTAGTACTAGTGCAGCTAACCAAATCCACATTTCATGAACATTTGCAGATATAACATGAAGAATGTATATAATGTATGAAGAAAGCAGCAACATATTTTGAGCTAACTTACTGCATATACATAAGAAAACCCTCTTCATTCTGTTTCACTCTCAAACTGCAACCTGGCTGCTCCAAAGATTGATGGCCACTCTAGCATATATTCTCACAGCAACATAAAGCATCTCTGCTGATGTTTACTGCAACAACTAGCTACACAGCTAGCTGTTAGCTAATTTCATCACTCTAAAACAGAATTGCTCACTGTGATGGCATATAAGTCAACAAATTAGAAGTCTTTCCACTGACCAACAAACTCAACTTTCATGTGTCCACTGTGATAAAGAGAGAGAAAGAGGACAAAGTGTTTTATTATAAAGCAGGTGAGGAAAAAAAAAAAAAAAAAAAAAAAAAAAAAAAAAAAAAAGCAGAAAAACCACATAAATAAACTCAGGTTTGAAAACAAAGAAAACCTGTCTGCACCATACATTCCAGTGTATTTGTTTCAGATTCTCTATCTGTAGAACAAGAATCATTTCACCTTGATGAGTTTAATATAAAAGAAACATGGAGCTACTTTCACAAACAGCAGTTACCTTCTGCTTACTGGAAGGCAATATTTATGCCATCTATGTTCCCTTCACCTTCACCTGTAAACACTCCTGTTGCAGCATCTTTACAGCACATTCTTTAATCAATGGGCATCTGAAACACAGTTCAATCAATTATAACACTGTCCTTTAATGCCTGCCGAGTTCTTTGTGCAACAATGAATCACTGGCCCCTGATGTTTTCTAATTTAAAGGTCAAATCTGCTATGAAGGACAGACAGAAGCCATCTGGCTTTCCTGCAGAAAAAAATTAAAACATTTTTTAAAATTATTTTTGTACTGTTTTGTTTAAAGGTGATAATACTGAATACGTTTATTATGTCTGACGAGCAGTAGCCTACTTCCTCCTTAGGCAAAGCTGGTTACGTAATTTACTGCATATTTTAGTTATCTCTGCTTAAAATTAAAGCATTATTCAATTTTGTAAATAAACTATTAACAATAAGCATTACAGCTGCACAGAAAATAAAAAGGCTAGTTACTATCAGTATTAGAAAAACTGCAGGGGTGGATCTGTACTGTACCATCAGATATTCATTGACAAATCAACCTAAACAATTTACGGTCCAGTTCTTTTCCAGAAAAATGAGAAGAGTGAAAGACTAAGCAAATTTAAGCACTGGAAAATTTAAAGGCGATTACTTCAGAAGCTAGAGAAAGTGAAAATACACTGGGGAGGATCTTCTACTACTTTTCAGTTTAACTTCTTTTTTGACATTTTTGAGCCAAGGCAGGTTTTCAGAGAAGACTAAATCAGAGAATAGCAGTAGGAAATGGTATCATTAACCATGAACTGAAGCACAGTAGACTGACATTTTTCCTTCAGAGTAGTACAGTGAGTACCTAAAGGATACAAAAGTTTAAAGAAGAAAACAAATTTTATGCTTTGATGCTACTTTTTCTCAGTCAAAAATTCACAAATGCTTTATTGATATACAAAGCATTACAAAAAAAACCAAAAAAAACCCAAAAAAACCAAAAAACCAAAAACAAACAAAAAAACAACAACAAAACAAAACAAAAAAGAAGTCTGAGAAGGGCTCCTATGGTTTTATGGAGTGGAGACAACTTGTATGCCTAGTAGTAACCATTTCTGTTCTTTCCTTTTTCCCCCCATTGGGAAAAGCACCAAATGAAACTGGATTGAAGGAAATGAATTACAGAAACAATTTTTTTATTTCAATTTAAAAATTATTAACAGGGTAGAAACAGTGAAGGAGGATATTTGGTTGAAAAAATAATATTCTATGCATTCTGAAAGAATAACCATGAAAATTAAGACTGCAAATGTCCTCTCCACCAAAGCCAATGTGGACATTTATTTTTCAGTCCACTCTTATGTGTGAGAATGAATCATCAAGGTCTACACTGGTTTAATTTCTGAATATAGATGTTACGCAAAGTAAGAAGGTTCTGTCCAATTTTAGTGTGTTCCAAATCCACATCTCCAGCTCAAGTCACTGGAAGTTTCTGGTACATTTTGTGCTAACTGTAAGAAAACAGACACATTGTCTTTATCACCCTGATAAGCAAAATCAGTCTGTGCAGATCTTGCTCTCTTTTGAAGAGGAATGAAAAAGTACTTTCAAAAATAACAGGAACAGAGAGCCCAGCTCAACTTACATCATCCAATGCCACAAAGCATGTCAAGCCTTAACACATATTTCTCCCAAGATGTATCACAAACATTGGACAGAAATGACACCCAGACAATATGCTTTCTCATAGATATTAAGCTTGATTATAAAATTACATTCTGACAGTTCCTCAGGATATAACGTGTTACTGGAATGCAGATTACTCTTCATCAAAAACAGCTTTCAACTCTAAAGACTCTGCACCTTCCCTTGTTCTTCAGGGTATTACTTTCCTTAATAGTGTCTTTTGCACTCAAATATTTCTAAAAAGTCTCAACACAGCAAAATGAAATTGTTTTAAAAAGACTAAGGTCACCCAGTGACACATTAAAGGGAAAATACATAATACTTTTTTTCCCCACTGTCTTCTTTTGTTATCTAATTTGTCTAAACCTAGGAAAGGCAAACTTTCAATGACCTTTACAGCCTGATAAGTTAGTATCGTGCTATATCAACTTACACCACAGGAGGTGACAAAAAAAAGCACAAGAAAGGAAGCCACACAAAATGGATGTAGTGCATGTACATGAAATTTTATTTTCATGTAGAATTATACGATTAAAAAACTTAAACATGTATTCAGGCTGTATACTATTTTCTGAAAGTTTATAAAAGAATAACACTAAGATATTTTTAATGCAACATTTTACTTGCCAGTGTGTTTTACATCTCGTCATGTTGTTCATGAGCATGCAGATACTTTGTGCAACATGCAGTACTTCCCTGCATATTAGAAGAAAGGAGGACATGTTATGCTGCTTTGTGAAGTGATGGATTAGACTGCAACCCCAGGTAATGCCTAACATAATGCTTTAACTTTGAGGAATCACATGGTGGTCATTCATGAAAAATCTTTCTCATTGCTACAACTCTATGCAATGCACTCTGATGTATCTGCTTCAGTAGTAACAGAAACCTGTGACACACAATCAGTTCAGCAGAATTTGTTCAGAATACATTACGAATGTTATAAACTGCCTTCTTTTTCATCTTATTAAGCCAAACAGAAGGAACTGGTTTGTCTTACAACATAAAAGGTATATAGTTGCATCTAATGAAAAATTATTATATTAATGAATGCTGAACAATTTGAACAACATACAAGTTTCCTGGTAGTTTAATGATAAAAAGTACTCTTGATTTACCAACAAACAAAAATGATCTTTTATTTTCTAAGTGGCTTTTCTTAAAAGCACTAATAAAACTCACAACTACTTTCAGTCAGACTAATGGACATTAAATATCCAAAAAAAATTTCCAAATACATTACCTGAAGAACTACCTGTTCACCTTTCTACAATGGATTAAGATGATTTAAGATGATTCTGCTGCTCAGCCATTTTATAGCTGATTTCCTAATATTTCTTCTTAAAAAAACAAACAGAAAAACACACACACAAAAAAGCACTTATGTAATTGCTATGAACATAGCTCTGTTGACAACAAGATCTAGCAGCAAATGAAATTGAACTTGGCAAAGGATATGAAAATCAACACAAAGGTAACTTTACATACACTGGACAGAAGAGGCAGATAAAGGACAGTGTATCTCCTGGGACAAATGAGAAGAGATAATAGATATGGGTACAGACTAGGAGAAGACCTCATTGAGTGCAACCCTGCGAGGAAGAACTTGGGGTTACTGGTGGACAAAAGGCTGGACATGAGATAGCAGTTTGTACCTGCAGTCTGGAAGGATAACTGTACCTCGGCTGCATCAATGGAGAGGTGGCCAGCAGGGAGAGGGAGGTGACTGTCCCCCTTTTTTGCTCTATTTACTTGCTCTTTATAGATCTCATCATAAAGTACCATTTTTGCACGAATCCGGAAGTATTCAAATGACAAAAGTATTAGACAAAAGGACTAATGAGAAAAAGAAATAGACCAAACTTGAATAAATATGAGGACTGCTCTGAAAGAAATACTTCTAATTTTATGATGTTGGCTCATGATGTCACAGGTGGATACTGATGGTAGGGCAGAAGAGGTTGAGCTTTCTCACCAATACTCCATTAGATTTTGTTGCTGTGTGACAGATGGAAGCAGAGAGAGAGACAGTTTGACAAAATGTCATTTAAAATGAAAGTGTAGGAAGTAAAGGGGTGGAACAGGTGGAATTATTCCATGTGGAACTGAACCCACTGATATTTATTGATGCTCATGGAATATTTACGGCCCCTTACCAGTTCAAAGTCCATGGTGCACACTGCCAATTTTGACTGGACTGTTCTACCACACTGACTGTATAATTTGACAGCATCTTCCTAGAAATGATGTTGACATATGATGCAGCTATGAAACAGTGGATATGAAACTGGTGCATATTTCTAAAAGCACAGAACACAGTTCACCGCTACTGAAAATGTATAGCTAATGGTAAAGGCTATGTATACTATTCTAAGATGTGCAAGTGATTTGCATTCCTTATGAGAAATACATGCCTCTTTGCTTCTCTTCTAGCTCTTCATGCCTCTAAGAAAACAATGGATTTCATCAGGGTAATGAAATCTGGAAGCTCCAGAATTGTCAGAGATAGATATCACAATAAATTTAGCAACAACAGAAAGAAAAAAAAATACCAAAAAAACATAAAATGTCATCCTCCCTAGAAATGAAATCAAATGACTACGCAAACTCTTTGTATCAATTTGAAACTAAGAAACATTAAAAAGAAATGCACAAACTCATACAGGCTGGAGGAAAAATTTGGTTGTCATCACAATACAGTTTTCTTGAAAAGAAGTGTATTGGAACATGAAATATTAAATATTTTTGAATCTGCATTTGTAGCTTACTGAAACAAACCAACCGACCTGAAGATCAATCTATTTTAGAGAAAACAGACTGCTTGAATCAAAATTACACGTAAGTGATTTCCACGGGACTCACAGGCTCCACAAAGTCTCTACTGGTATTAAAACAGCCTTCCTCTATAAATCATGTTATTAAAAAAAAAAAAACAACAAACAAATGAACACCTGCAACATTAAATGTTTTAAATGTATGTATTTAAATGCTTTAAATGTAAATGTAATGACGATTATGTGAATGTTGATCTAGTATTTTTAATGCCAGCTATTGTTGAAATTTAAATGGAGAAGAATGATTCAGAAAGGTAAAAAAAGTGGTAAGTTTAGAATTAGGAGATATCTTTCATTGATCAGCTTGTTTACACAACAAAAACTTCTTGGTAATGAAGATTTCTTTTATAAAACCCTCTGTGACTGTTCTGTAAAGTTTAGAACCCTGCAGACTTCCATGATACAGTCAGCATTGACCACTTCACCTATCAGAAGATTTTCTTAGAAGAATGTTGAAATATCACTCAGAACAGAGTGCTAGAACAGACTTACGCATGGACTCAGAGGACAATACAGATCAATTCTGTGTACAAGGGAGCACATGCTGGGCAATTTCAGTCCACAAAAAAAATAGGATGATGTAGTCTCAGTTCACTGGTTATATGCAAGTCACTGTAAGTGATCAAACATTTAATGATGTTATGAGTCTAGTCACTGAAGGACAAGGAAAGCTTTCCAGTTACCTTTTTTACAGTCTTGTCAGGCTCAAGAGCAATATCTGGAATGTTGGCATCCACCATAAGGGAAAATAAGTTCAAGATCAAGTTGGAGTACCTGAGTAGAAGAGCAAATCAGGTAAATGCACTTTGCAGACTGAACAAAAGAAAACAATTTAATATAGAAAGAATTAAATCATCCTAGTATGAGTTGGTAATGTTTCAGAGAATTCATACATAATATGTTATTCTCACACATTTGAATAAACATATGCTAGAATATCAATTCAAAGGTTTTCCATATAAACAAGGATGTAGTAGTATTATATAAATTAACCAACAGATGAAGTCTTCGCAATAAGAAGGAGTAGTTTTTCATTTTGCCGCAGGGGGTCTAGCCATAACAGGTTGAAGGTAAGTGGTTTAACCACGTCTGTAGTTGCCTAGTTAAGCTGAAATAACTTTGATAGAGCAGCTATCATTTAGAACCATTTGAAGAGAAAAGACAGCAGTTTTCAACTTTAACAAGGCTCCAAATCTTCTAAGGAACATCATTTTGCCCTCACAGGAAATTAACTGTAGTTTGCTTTCTGAAAGGATAATTTTGAAGCCGTACAACATGAACTGAAACTTCCTTTACACTCTCTAAAGAGATAATAGTTTCCTTATAGAAAAAAATGTATGCAACGATCTTCAAAACCTGTAATTTTACTTTCCTAAAAGCACTAGGAGGTTTTAAGATGATAGAAAATGAATTCATAGCAGCAAAACCTATTAGAAAATTTCAGAATATAAAAAAGCTGGCAACTGTATGGAACACAGAATTCTAACCCACAAAATCTTTCACACTTAATAATTAACAGGAACTAGTATTTCCTAGGCCATTCCAATATATGGTTTAACTCTTTAGCACACAAGCAATTATTTTGAACTGTTTGGAGAGAATTCTTCTAAGAAGTTTCAAATTACTTTTAGTACAGATTAAAATAAAAAGAAATAAAACTTACTCAGCTTTCCATCTTCCCCCTCCCCCCCCCCAAAAAAAAACAAAAAAACCCCACAACACTGGGTGAATAAATCTTGCAGCCAAGTTCTATTGGAAAGATGGGACAGAAAGCACAGTTATTTGTGGTCCAAAAACAAAGTTCTCCTTACTTAAATTGACTCATAAATTCTTAAATTTTAAAACAGGATAATCTTTCATGCAGTCCTGTCTGGGACCCTCTAAAACTCATTCTGTCTCTTCCAGACATGCATATCTATATTCATTACTGTGTCCCTATAAGCTATAACATACTATGGCACATTTCTTCCTACAGTTGTTCTTTATAGTGAAATCTTAATAAATACTGATTTGACTCCACTTGTTTCATATTCCTTCCTAACAATCAACCCCCCTTCTTAATAGTCAACCCCCTTCTTCTAGAAGGCTATAGTGGTTACATTGCCCAGCTACAGCCTTTTCAGAGTCAGTCCTTCCTACACACCTTTACATCTGTTACCTACAGTTTCTGTGTTATGTTACTACCCCTCTTCTGTCCACGATACCACCATGAATAGTCTGGGAAGAACATACTGGTCTCCTCAGAAGGATTTTATTGTTGAGACTGAACAAATATCAAATCTATAACAAGTTATAGATTTGGCCCACAGTTACTAACTACTCTTTTTTTTCTACCCATAACCACTTATTCAAACTGAACATCAAACCTGGTGTGGAGTAACAGAAACTAGAATCTCACCCCCCCTCCCCCCAACCAAAAAACCCAAAAAAACAAAAACCAGATGCTGATGTTAAATTCCTTCCTACTGGATCCTGCTGAAGACTAGGAATTCACTGGGGAAGGGAAAAGCTGACACAACAGGACTTGAATATTTTTTCGTAAGCTCAACATGTACAGTGAGTGTAACATGCTGCTACACATCAATTGAGAATGAAAATTCTCCAGCCATAGTCTGCCCTGCAGCAGAGTTAGCATAGAGAGGCTGCTACTTCATTAGAGTATTGCTGACAAACACACAGAACTGATCAGCATTCAATAAAGTAGAAAGATGCAACTCCTGGGGGAAAATAAATAAATAAAAACACAAACAAAAGAACCACAAAAGCCCTCAACAATGATCATGTAACAAACTACTTCCTTTCTAAAACAAAGAGCAAGATTTCCCACTTACAAGTTTCAAACTATTTTTGAAACACATCCTATTAGAAACACTAGAAGACTGAGATGCAGAACTTGAATAATGCAGAGGATTGTCTATAACCCAGGGAAATTAAGAATAATACAAACTGAAAAAGATGACAAACACAAGTATGTGAAATTTGACTTAGCAAAGAGGTTATGATTTCACCATACTTCGCCAGAAGGCATATCTGAATAGGTTGGCATCAGCATATAGAACAGTTAAGAGGTAAGCCATTCCTCTCTACCAATTATTTTCCTAACCCATTAAGCAAGTGATTATGATCATTTTTAATTCTAGCTGTTGAATATCATACGTATTCTAATACCAATGTTATCCTTCTATGTTAAAAGCCTTGAAAATTTATATATAGAACAATTTAAAAATACTTTCCTATTATCTTGAACAAACATTGGAGAGAATAATTACAACTACAATTACAAAATTAAAATGAAAACATACTAATTTGCAGTTTAGTTTTATTAAAAAATCACCGTTATATTTCATGCTTAACTATGATCTCTGTAGCAAATAGCTACAAAAACTAGTTAATGCAATGAATAATCCTTCACCAATATAACAGACCCTTCTACTTAAACAGTTAGGTTTAATCATCAAAAACAACTCTGAATTGTCAGAAAAATAACAAATACAGTATTATCAAAAAATTTTGAGTAGCATTTAGAACCTGGAATACATGTCAGCTTTTCTGACTGCTCTCTTAACTTATATGTATCATTTGCCAATATTGCATCATTATTTTTCTTTCTGCTGCGCTACTTTTAACCTATTAATAGGGTACAAAAAAAATCCTTATTTTTACTTCATTTCACTATTAGCAGGAAAACTACCTGCATCTTTTTTTTTTTTTTTGGGGGGGGATTTCATGCACTTTTACATTCTTTTCATACAAGTTATTTTTTCCCACATATTTGGAGGTTCATACTATGTAATCCGGATATTGACGGAAGATGTACTTTAACCACTGAGTCAATCTTTGACCACAAGTGTGCTCACCTGCGTTCTGCTGAAACAAATCTAAAAGAGTGATTTGCTTGCTTGTAAGTAAAAAAACTAAAAAGATTAAACTTGTTGCAGGTATCTACAGAAGCTACTAACTGACTTGACTACTGTGCACAGCAGCTTATAGTTGTCCTGCAGGACCTTCATCCAGATAAGTATATGTATGACATTCTCAGGGGAAAGAATTTGATTCTCATCACACTGATCTAAACTGAAGCAGGGAAAAGAAGCAAAGCAGCAAACGATTTAAGTGGGTAGTTACTTGATAAGGAGTAATTACAGAAAAAGACTGCCTAAGGGCAAAACAACATCCAAAATACAAGATACAACTTCATACCCCACAGAATTTATGATACAGCTGTTGAGATTACTACACAAGCAAAACAGTGGATCTTAAGACAACCACATTCAAGGTCCCCATTATACGAGCTATTTCATTCCTATATTTCATATTAATTCCTGTTTGAATTAGGAATGTAGACAGGTTTTGATTTTTCAACATAAACATCTTCCCCTACTTGCTTCCTCTTCTGCTTTATGTTAGCTCACATAACTTAGCATTGACATAATATTGATACCTGCGGAGATGGAGAAAGGCTGTGTAGCATTGCTTACGGAACTCCTGGTACTGTTCACTCTGTGTGCCTCCCATGCCTTCCACCATCTCCTTATTCAGCTTCATCGGGGGAGGTAAAGGTTTAGGGTCCCGGCCCAAAATATACCCAAAGTCAATATGGAATAGTTTCCCTATAAGACAAAAGGTGAAGTAATTGCTTACTTCAGCAATTCTTATCATATCAAATATTGATAACAAACAGTAATAAAAAACAAATAAATCCCAGGTACGATTTCTAGAAGATAAAGTGTTTTTACTAAACACAATTCACTGCTTTCTCAAAGGTTTATATGGATTGTACCTTCAGCTAACAAGTTGAAGCTAACAGACTTAAAGCTAACATCTAATTCATTCATAACAGTTAAAAACAAACAAACAAAAAAACACTTTGCTTCTTAAGAACTTGTTATCAAATAAAAATATTAATATACATACTAAATTGTTTTTAGTATTCCATTTGGCTGCTCTGGCGTACGATATGTTACCTCAGTCATATGTTAATTTTACCACAGGGAAATAAGAATTATGGTCCTAAAATCCCTTCTTTGAATGAGGTTAAGATTATTAATATTTTTATTTTTTTTAGCATTTTTCATACTTTAGTTAACATGACTACCATATCAAACTTGTTTTGAATATGCTGAAGTTTCTCCTGCATTTTCCTAATAGTAAAATACAAGTTACTGCATTTGAGCTCTACCCTTCTCAGATCAACTATGCCTACAACATTACTACAGCACTATCTTGACAAAAAAAATTAGATACATCTCATTCCAAATCCAGGAGGCAACTTTTGTACCTACTTAGCTTATGTGTACTTAGCAACAAACAGGTGTTAGCAATGTTAGTAAAAGGCTGAAGGGCAAGGGAATAGGAAGACCCTACAGAGCAATCTGGACATACAGGATTGCTGGGCTGAGGCCAAATGGGTAAAGTACAAGACTGCGTGCTAGGTCCTTCACTTTGGCCACAACAACCCCAGGAAATACTAAAAACTTAGGATGGAGTGGGTGGAAGACTGTCTGGAAGAAATGGACCTGGCTGGAGGTGCTGGTTCATGCCTGGCTAAACATAAGCCAGAAGTGTGCTCAAGAAGGCCAATGGCATCCTAGTTTGTATGAGGAATAGTGCTGTTAGCAGGAGCGGGGAGATGTTTTCATCTCTCTGAAAGCAGCTCTGTTGAGGCTGCATCTTGAGCTCTGTGTTCAGTTTTGAGCCCACCATTACAAGAAAGACATCTGTCTGTCCACATCACTGAATAACGGACTCCATCATGAGAGAAAACTGCTCGAGTTCTGTCATAAGCACTCTTCAACTCAAGAAACAAAGTCCATCATGGTCAGTTTTCTAAGAGAGATCATGAGGATTCTTAATTAACAAACTTTTTTTTGGCATATCTAATTTTGCTAAAAACTTCCATGAATAGTGTTTCCACACTGTTACAGAAGTTAGTTCACAAAAACAAATATTAGAAGTTTTCTGAAGTAGACATTGATATATACAGACACATCTCCACTGCATTATAAAAACTGTTTCATTAAAGAGTCTGGGGGAGGATCTGTTTTCACTTCACTTGTCCAAATCTGTCATAATGAAGAGCTGAAGAGTCAAGGGACAACAGCTGAATAAAAGAATAACTCTTCCAGAAGTAATTAAATCTCTTCTTAGTTTGCTCTGGAGATAAGGAATAAGAGACACTAATTAATAACAAATTAGTAACTAAGGTGTATCTGAACCACTCAAAAACATTAACATGAATGTTTGTGAGCATACATCAGTTCATACAGAGAATCACAAACAGAATTGTAGGGGTTGGAAGGAACTTCAGAAGATCATCAACTTATACCTCAGTCCTAAACACGAGGTATATAAATAAAAATAAAGTATAAGTTGAGGCCATATTTTATTATTGTCATAGTTTCTCTAGTTATGTTTCAATATCCAGCAAATTTTTAGGCTATGACTAAGAATATATACCAAAAGTTTTAATCTGAATACATCCAATATATTTAGTACTTGAAAAAGCTGTGGAAAAGGCAGTAAAGGTCCTGATAAATGACGAGCCAGCAGCACATAGGTGGAGCTGAGAGGGCCAACAGTATACAGGGCTGCACCAGAAGAAGGGAGACCTTTATAAGTGAGCTTATCAAAAGGAGGAAAATTGTATTTTTTACACAGATAGATGTGATAGGACAAGACAGAATTGTTTAAAAGTAAAAAAGGGGAGATTTAGGTCAGATGTTTGGCATTTTTCATCGAAAGGGTGGAGAGGTGTTGGAACAGGCTACTCAGGGAATCTATGGATGATCCATCCCTGGAGGCCAGGTCACATGGGGCCCTGGGCAACCTGATCAAATGCCAAATTTAGCGGTTGGTAGCCCTGTCTGCTGTAGGACGTTGGAACTACATCTATATCTGAGGTCCTTTCCAAACCAAGTCATTCTAAGATTTCATGATATTTTAATAACTACTGAGTAAGGTTTTTCAGTCCTGAAATACCTTAAAAAAATTTGCGTTGTCATCACTTGAGAGTCTCTGGAGTTACATATCTCGATTGGTTAAAAAGAAAACAAAAACAAAACAAAAGCCAACTTGATTTCAAGAATTGCTCTTCAAATTTTATGCCACAGAATAGATCAAATTGCAACGGATCTTCTAAAGCACGTCTCATTCAATTTCACTGCTCAAGTAGTGCCACCTAGATCAGTTTCTCCAGGACCACATCTAAAAAGCATTTCAATATATCCACAAGGATGGAAACTTCTCAGCAAACTCTGCCAGGGCGCAGACACCTTCACTATGATTAATATTTCATACTACATAGCAAGGTGTTTCTATACAATTATCTGTAAATTGATTTATTACAGCTCCTGAATGACTGTTACCAAACCTATGCTATTAAGCATTTCAAAAATAAAAACAAACAAAAAACAGAAAGGGAAGTTACTTAAAATAAGAGGTGAAACAGATCTGATCCCCTGAGACACATTTCTGTAGTGCTAGAAATAAAAGACATGGATTTATAGTTCAGAGATACTCAAAAAATTCAACTGTTTAAATACAGACAAGTAGGTATGTACATATGACCATACCATTTAATAAAGGTGTTTTTAGCTTACATTCCTCAAGCTGAGAAGTTAGCTTTCCCAACTTACAATGTCTTGGTTCGTGCGAGAACAAAGGTAGCAAATGAAAACTGCAAGCTCTGAATTTACTGTGGATGTGCACTGCCCTCTGCTGTTCTGTTAAAATTCTTCCATCATGACAAAGTGAGCTAGAGTAAGTTTCTTCCTAACGCAGCTTTTCCTCTAAAAAAACTAAATTATTATCAGTCTGACTATGCAAACAGTAACTGTAATAAAAAGTATTTTCTATCCATATTCATATAAATGATTGGGACTTCTTGACAGATTTTTAAATGCTCATTTGCACAATCGTAATCAAATAAGGGAAAATATATTTGCTTTAGTTGTTTTCCCACAAGCTTACTTCAAGATATTCTACCAGAATTAATTTCCAGCACTTTCATATGAAGTACTCTGAGTCACTGTAACATATGCCTCAGGCATACTATAAAGCCATTCATGTGGATATGTCTCTTTTCCACAAATAAGATATTTATACTTTTCTCATTCAAAAGATGTTTTACTTTACTATAAACAACATCTAAGTCTTCTTCATTAGTAAATGAATATATTTAAGGTATCAAAACACCAACAGAAGCTATGTTTCAAAAGTAAGCATGCTTACTAAGCATTGAAACAGAAATTCCAGGAGATAGTTTGCCGTGTTCATCAACCTATCTAGAATTCCACCTGAAAGGCCAGGTTGGATGGGGCTTTAAGCAACCTAGTCTAGTGACAGGGGACTGGAACTATCAGATTTTTTAAAGTCCCTTCCAAACTAACCCATTCTATGATTCTGTGATATATCTCACTGAATGACTATTGCTCCCTCAACCATGAATTTGTAAGAGGTAGGACATTAAGGCTTTAATCCCTTCTATGAATAGCTGGGAAAAATAAAAACGCAGCTTCAGCAAGGCTCTGGATTGATCCTAACCATCAGTTAGTCTGATGGAATACTTGGACTTTTACTTTTCAGAGGCTTGGTTTTCTAAAAATAAATAAATAAAAAAGAAAACAAAACAAACAAACACAAATAAATAAAAAGTTCATAGGCAAGAAAACACTTTGAAGTGAACACTGCTCTGCCAGGTTTCACGTGGCATTCCCAGTTCAGGGTTGCATTATGTTTCCAGTTTCTTAGAAAAACATCTGAAAAGTTCACAGAACCATTTCTTTTATAAGCAAGTCAAATCAGAGAGAATTATCAGGGGTATCTCAGGGAAATTATGAAGATTATGTCTAATTACACATGACTACTCATAACACTTGCCTTAACATCTACTGTATTAGCAACTGTGTACATAAAATACTACAATGCATCTGGCATGAAATTAGTAAATGTTGAAATAGCTTTCAATTCCTATTTTTCAGATATCCTAACATGCAATTTAACAATGTAATGACAATTGTTTGATAAAGATCAATTTTGATACTCCAAGTTAGAACAGCTACCTACTCCAGCATTCCTTTTTTCAGCTTTGAATAAGTTTTTGGTTTTTTTTAAATGAAGTATGATTTTTGTACAAGTTTAAGATAACAGCAACAGGTTAGGTTAGTTCCTTAGGGAAAGGCAGACAAGTTTTACCCTATCCTATGGCCACAATACTTTCAAAAAGGTGTCACTTAAGAAAGAACTTGTGTTCTTAAACAAAAACAACTCTGAAGTCAAGCTTCCATGAGTATAAAAAATGCCAAAGTAGAATGCAAGACGGTAAAATAAACCAAGTGAAATCTGTACAGAAATCCAGTGTTTGCAAACATTTTTGTGTTTAGAAGAATTCAGACTTCAGACATAGAAGTTGTGGTTACACAAACAATAATACCACATACCAGCTAAAAGTTACTTCTTGCCTAATTTGATTAGAACCTGCTTAATCTACTTGTTTCCTTACTATTCATCTGTCACATAATTTTCATTAGGGGGTTAGAACTAGATGATCGTTTATGTCCCCTGCAAACAAAACTCTTTGATGGTTCTATACTACTAGCACTTTAAATTTAAACTTAAGACTTAATGAATCAAATGCTACCTTAGATGAGACTACTGAAAGTACAAGAATATATTTTGACCTCCAACACTCAGAGGGTTCAGTCCACAAGGAAATTTGAGCCAATACATTTGAACGTTACCCACATACCTGAAATTAAACAAATGTCATAAAAATATACGACTAAAAGGAATTTACCTGTTTTTGTTAGTAAAAGATTATCCAGATGTCTGTCTCCAACTCCAAGGATATAAGTAATTACACAATAACCAGCTGCAACAAATAAATTGTAAGTATCAATACAAGCACCTGTTCTGGAGAGCAACAAGTTCTAAACAAATAACAACAGCATGTAATGCATTCTTAATTTTTACTCACAACCAGTACGCCACAGAGGATTAGAAGACATGGAAGAATAATCAAGATTATCAATAATATGAATAACACATAGTAATAAACTAAAATTCAGGCTTACTCTGAAGCCCAAATTAAACTTTTGTTACCCAATTACAGGCATAATATATATATATAAAAACTATTTCTTTCAATACTTGGATAAAGATACTTCAAAGCACTCTGGGCAAAATAAATGCCCACACTTCAACCTTTTAAAGATATTTATCAAACTGTAAACAAGCATTAGATATTGAAATGAATAGGATTGCATATGTCAGTAGTATTTACAAGCTAGGCAGAAAGATAGAATGTGATAAATAAATTATAATTGAATTCAAACTCATTTCTTCCACCAACTAACCAGAACCATTTTAAGAAGTTCTAATGACTGCTTCAGGAAAAATAAAAAAGACAACACTGTGGAGTAACAATTGGATGACATTTTTTGTAGGAAAACTCTGTCTTATTTAATGGACAGCAAACATGCTTTCACACTTCTTTTACACATCCATTTACTGAACAAAAAATACACTACCACGTTTTCTTTTTATGCAAATGGAATAAGAAATTAAGCAGCGTCACTCAAAGAAAAAAAAAAATCACTTGCTTTACTCAGAAATTAGAACCTTCTACCACAAATACACATGATTAATTACTGTACAGATGTTTTACAGCTCCCTGAACTATGAAAAATCTAACTGATGAAATAGGGGGACCAAAGGTAAGATTACTGCTAGAAAGAAAGGCATTTTTAATTTCTAATCCCTTCAAGGAGAAGGAGAGATGGCAGAGGAGTGAAACATATATTGCATGTCTAACTCAAAACTGCTTTTTTTCATTAGTCAACGGCATTCCCTTTTGAGGGCTTTGTGGACTCCTTGATCATAACAGGAAACAAGAGGAAATATTTTGCAATACTTCTCTTGTGTACCCCCCTCCCCAACCACAAAAAAGGCACTAGGTGAAAAGAAAATCCAAATTCTCTTACATTATCTCAAAAATCTATGCACTGATGCTAATTAATAGAAAAACTCCTGGCTTCTAATTCTACCCTGAAAGCTGCAGGAACCCTGAACATTGCTGTATTCCTGACAAATCAATGACTAGCTTTTTGTCCATTAGAATCTTTCAATTAAAAATGGAAGCTAACTTTAATAGCAAAGCACTTAATGACTGGTCTGCTGAATAGACTTCAGATCTCATTGGCTATATAAACAAGGTCTACCCTTGCTACAACAGAGGCTCTGGAAGCAAGCAGATGTATAGTCGTCCAGCTGCTGACATCTAAATTGAAGTGCCTCAGTAACTCATCAACCCCAACCATTATATTTTAGACAGAAAACTGCCAGTTGTAGTACTGTCACTTACCACAACTCTTAACATATGTGTCCATCACCTCTGCACTTATCCCATGAGGTCCAGTCTCACTGGGTGCATGCTTCCTAAAGAAGTTCTAGAAGGGAAGTCATAAACACACTTAGCTATGCTGTAGGACCCATAACATGATCTTTATAATTAATAATTCAAGATACAAAACAAGACCACAAGTAGCCAGTAGTTGACATCTTAAGCTAACAGCCACCTCCCACTTCTCATCAAAACTAGCAAGATACAATTTAATTCAATATTGCTATCTTTGCTTTTTATCTTAATAATCATAATTGTACCCTCAACAGAAATAGATCTGAAGTTTAAACTGAAATGCAGATCTTTAAAATAGTCTCACAAAATAAATAGCACAATAAGGATATACTTCTTAATAACCATGAATCCAAACGTATTTCCACAGGGATAGGTTTGTGACAGATCAGAAAAAAAAAAATCATACTGAACCAAATTCTGTGAAAAAACAGTCTGAGACAGCTAGTTAACAACCAGCTGAACAGGAGCCAGCAGTGTGCCCAGGTGGCCAAGGAGGCCAATGGCATTTTCACTTGTAAAGAAAGTGTTCTCTGCAGGAGGGAGGTAATCAACCACTGTTCTCAACTCTGCTGAGGCTGCACCTTGAAAACTCTGTTTTCAACAGCAAAGCTGGCTTGGGGTCTGGAACACAAATTTTACAATGAACAGCTGAGATAACTGGGATTGTTTAGTCTGAAGAAGAGGAGTCTTAGAGGAGACCTTACCCTTCTTTATAACTACCTGACAGCAAGTTGTAGCAACATGGGGGTCAGCCACTACTCTCAGGTAACTGGTGACAGAATGAGAGGGAACAGCCTTAAACTGTGCCACAGAAGATTATAGGGAAAAAAACAGATTATAGGAAAAAAAATTCTCAGAAGAGTGGTCAGGCACTGGCACAGGCTGCTTAAGGAGGTCATGGAGTCATTATCCCTGGAGGTGTTAAAGAAACATGGAGATGTGGCACCTGGGACATGGTTAATGGGTATAGTGGCAAGAAGTTCACAATTGGGCTAGACGATCTTAGAGGTCCTTTACAGCTTATGCTATGCTTGGAACTGCACTGATTTTTTGTCTGACACTATTCAATTACATGTCTCCACTTAATCTGATGAATGTTACAGAAAATTTGCTCCAAAGCATATCGTGCAGTATCTATACATCCACCATGAATGGAAATAGATGTCAAAAATTAAATGGACAAAATGCTTCATTGTTCAATCTAAAAAACATTACTACATGCTTTAACAAGGCATCAAAACCACTGAGTAAACAACAGAAATATCTCAGAATAGAAGAATACATAAATACAGGAAACCTACAACTTCAGTATCACAGCTAAGATAGAGTTTAATTATATATATGGTGTTACTCTTAGGTCATGAGACACTAGTGGTGATTAAAGTGTGTTTTTCTAAAGCAAAAAAAAAAAAAAAAAAAGTCTGGTGCATTTGAAGTCTGCATCGGTCTTCTAAATGGCAGACAAAAATCAGTGGAGAGACTGTGAAGACTGATGCATAAGATCTAAGGCTGCAATTTACACTGCCTGATGAGCAAGTAGAAGACTTAAGAAGTACTACATCACATACCTGTATACTTTCCTCAGTAGCAAGAACTTCTGCAACTGGCACTGACTGAATAAACTGCATGAAGCCTGTGAAAAAACAAACATCAAAAAATTTGAGTGCATAGACATCTGAAGACACTTTCTAAAGCATTTTGGTTGAAAAGCATCACTAACACATTAATTCAACTGCTTTTCACTGGCAGAGCAAAACAAAAACAGAACACTTACTCCCCTCCCCCAATTTTCAGGCCTCAATAATATAACCACTTATCCTAACTCCAAGTCAGGATGGAAAAAGCCTGTTTCAAACTTTGAAGAGAACTTAATAACACCATCAGTGCTTATCCACAATGGATCTGAAAGCACAGCCAAGTCTGATTTAGTTTTGTTGTTTTTTTTTCACCCCTCCTGTTCTTGCAAAGATCAGTGGGAGTATTCACTTGATTTGTCCAAGATCATGCAGTAAGCTAGCATGAAAATGGTATCTGGAAATAGTCTAACGTTTCACATATCACAAATTATGGAATACTGTCATCACTTAATTTAGTTACTTCAGTAATTTATAAACATTATCTGACACACTTGAGCTCTTTTTTACAGAATGCTATACACTAAGTAAGATATCTATGTCACCAACAGTCAATGTGGGAGGGAAAGAAAAACTCTTCACAATACTGTATTTTAAGCAAACAAAGAAAACTCATACCATGTTTTGTACTAGTTGCCAGCACTTTATATGGGGTCAGCTTCAAATCCAGGTTTTCTTTCCTTAGCAGCTGGGAAGGAGTAGAAAGAAATATTAAAGTAAGAACAACAAAAATCAGCTGTGTTTCAAAAATAATATTTATTTTCAATGATTTTCAAAAATCATTGATTTCTGAAGTTCTTCACTGAAATCAGTAATGAATAAAGGCTGGTTAGAGAATTTAAAATTTTTAATACTAATAGAATCTCAAAAGATCTATATATATTAAAAAAAAAAAAAAAAAAGGAATCTGAGGTCATTAAAACCCTGAAACATTACCTACATCAATATCCATATTAGCTGGACTAACAGTTTTTACTAGTCTTGCTGTTGAGAACAATCAAGAACTCAGAAATGCAACACAGGACGGTAACCCTCACCTTATCCATAAGTGAAATAATCTGAAGAATAAGTTGATCTTGACGTAGATCATCTCCATGCTTAAAAATTACAGGATATTTGCCTCCATCTTCTGTCTTGAAGAATAACTGAGCAGGCATTAAGGCACTCTGGAACAGAAAAATCTACTGAGCTGGCTCAAAGCAGCATTCACATTAACATCTTAGTACAGCACATTTCTAAAATGTAAATCCTTGTTTACACCACTATAAGTAAGTGAAATAGGCAAGAATAAGGCATAAGGTACAAAACTGATTTACATAAAATTCTCCTTGGTTATTAGTAGTATGGCAGCAAGGACCAGAAGTTACTCAATGTTCCACAAACCTGGCATAAAATAAGCAAATTCAAAATCTTCTTAAAGTAGTTAACTACTGTTTAGGAATCAATTAGACCACGTCAGTCTCAGTTACCAGAACTCTCATCTCAGTATGCTTGAAATAAATAAATAAATAAATTAAATCCCCTCCAGATCTTCATTGCTAAACAAGAAAAATAAACAAAATATAAAAGATACACTCCTTCCCTGAATGCCACCCCCCAACCCATGCCACTGAAGATGAAAGGACAGAAGGATTCAAATTGTTTGCATGCATTTAATTCCAATCAGCATGAAAGCACTGAACAAAAAGGTCACAACAAAACAAATTTTAACTGACCGGATCAAAAAGAGACAATTATAAGATAAACATCAAAGAAATGCTAAAGGCAAGTCATCTTTAAAAATTAACTGCTTCCTTAATCTATTTAGTAAAAGCAAAAATGCCATTTTACATTGTCGTTAGTGAAAATCAATTTAATTGTTTGCTGTTTCTTCAAATAAAATGGATTGAAAGGGATCAATTTCCTACATGAATAATTTCACCTACTGCAATTGAATAAGTCACTTTCCTCAAAGCAAAAACAATAAAAATCCAGGACACTGTTTAATATTTAAGCAGTTATATTATATTTTCCACATGTGAAACTTTTTTTTTAATCTTAAGGCAAAGTTCCATAAATCTGCCATATGATGTCCAAAAGCACCAAAATTAGTCATTCACCTATGAGTCTGATTTTTTTCCTCAAAGCACAAGATTACTGATTAAATGGAAATCAGTAACCATTCAGAATCAGGACAATCAAAGCTATCTCTAATTTGACAACAAGTTACTAGAGCATGTAGTGGAAGATGAGGACTCTTCAAAGGAATAGGTACATTAAAAAAAACAACAGGCTGATGGGGAATCAAAGTTAGCAAATAATTATGGAAGGATGTTTCTTTAAGTTGACAGAAAGTAATGCATTCCACAATCCTTGAAATTTACTGGTATAAATAAATCTACAGCCTACAACATAGGCTGGCAACACTGGCTGCAAGAGCAGCTTTGCAGCTTTGGATCTTTTCTCTCATCTTTAAAATTAGCACTCAAACTGCTGGCTAGAAGCCTGTCTAGTAAAACATATTCTGGTTAAGTATATGGTTTGAAGTTAAATTTACAGGGAGGTACCGCAATCTGGCCAGCGAACCACTTGCTGATTTAACCACTATTGAAGTTTTGTACATAAAATTTTACCCTTTTCTAAAGGAGAACAGTGTCACTTAATAAACATTATCAGTTTTAAAGAAGCTGCTTGAACTTGGTGCCTGAGAATACTTCCAGAAAAAAAAAAAAAATCATTATTCAACCACTCTAAGAAAGTGTTACAGTTATACCTTGCCTTGACTAGATCAGACCATTTCAACATTACAACTGATATTTCTAAGTGTGCTGGTCATAGCTTCTATTTCAGCTGATTAGATGACATTTACCTTGAAAAGTGTGGCTTTTTCAGGGATTATTCCTTTAATTTTCACCTGAGGTTCCAGAGGAAGAGGAATAAGTTCCATATCTGCTAAATTCATCTTCTCGTTATCTGCTAACAATGCCTGAAGCCTCTCATTCTAGAAGAAAAAGAATCAAATGCTTGTTTGTTTTACTCAAAGCACACTTACTAGGTACACATAAACAACTGAAGTCTTTTAACAAATACTAGCTACTAATAAATCACTGACTTTTAAAATTCTTTATGTTTTGAAAATCAAAGCCCTGTGGTTTAGTTTGATAAAAGAACATCTCACAGAACACTACCAAAGCACCGTATGAGCAGACAACACATTCCTATGTGAAAAACCCTCACTCTTTTAGTGATTATACCTTTCTTATATAGTATGTATACATGTACATAGCACAACCAGAAATTTCACAGAAGTGATACAAGGCATAAATGTTTCATTTTCCTGCACAAACATACCCTGCAGATAAAGAAGATAGTGGACATTTACACTGAAAACTCATGTTAAAGAATAATGGTATACACCAGAGAAAAAGAAAATAAATGTACAGAAATCACATTGGAGATCCTGCTCCCTCCCCATACCTGTCAAGCTCTCACACAGTATTTTTAACTAAAAAGGGTGAAGTATCTAAGAAGGTACTTATGAGAGAAATCCTTTAACTCAAGGCTATCAGTTCCCTTTCAGTTATACACTCATCTTACAAAGGAATAGCTTTTTGATTTTTGCTCCCAGAACAAAGTAAATCTTGTTAGTTGAATTTCTTGATTTTGTTACACTGGCATAAATTCCCTTGCACACAAAAAAAACTGAGGGCCTGGTAGACACTTTGAAGCTAAGAATGTTAATGGTATTGTGGGATGTATTAGGCACATTGACCCAAAGCTCAAGGGAGATAATCCTTCCTCTTTTCTCAGTATTGATGAGGCCACACTTGGAGTGCTGCATCCAGTTCTGGGACCCAGATCACAAGATAGTCTTGGAGAGAGTCATAGCGCTTGGCCACAAAAAAAAAAATTAACAGAGTGGATCACCTCTAAGAGAAAAAGCTTTGAGAATTAGGGCTGCTAAGCCAGAAGGGAAGGCCTCAGAATTGATATTATTCACATACAGGAACACATGAAATGAGTCTAGCTATCTTGGCTGCTCCTCTCTTCAGTGATGCCCCCTGCCACAATAAGAGGGAGAAGAGACAAATATACAAGCATAGGGAGCATATATCTGAATGTCAGGAAACAGCTGCCCGCTGTGAGGGTGACTGAAAAACAGATAATACTGTTTAGAGCCCTCTAATCTTGAAAAGATCAAAAAGCTATACAGACATAGCCCTGAACAAGCCATTAAAGGGGGTATGTTTGAGAAATGGGTAAGACAAGATGACTTACTGAGGTGCCATGCAAAGTCAGTCATTGCGTAATTTGACATTTCACAACAACCACACAACAGTTCACATCATCACAAAACCTGCACAACATCTGCTCCCTTCTTATGTCTTCTGTGACTTGTGACTCCCATATCATCAACTCTTATTATTCCAATACTTTTGTTACTTTTGCCATAGTACCCTGAGACTTTTCTGAAGGGGCTTTTTTCCCCCCACTTTTTCATAGCACTTTCTAACTTTGACCCATCTAATAATCCTCTGGGTTTGCCTAAAATTAGCTGAAATTGTGTTAACAGACAGTTGGAAAACTGTTACATCTCAGTGCTAAGAATTTTTCATGAAAAGCTAACATTCATGCTGTTAATTCTTACCCAGAGATAAGTTTTCTAATCTCTTTATTTACCTTTTTCTTACGATTCCCGCTTTCACGCTGCACTGCTTTCATTACATGAACCAGCCGATCCACAAATGTCTGTTGAGCTGCCAATAATGAACGCATAACCCTGACAGACTTATCACCCTAAGCGAATTAAAAGAAACAAAATTAGTTTTTTGTTCCATAATTATCTTACCTAGAAATTATTCCTGTGGTCTTACACTTTTGGACTTTAAGAAGTAAGCGAATAAAGATCTATTTCCTTTCCATTCAGAACATATTTTCTGTAAAATACAATCAAAATCACTGCAACTGGCAATTAATTATTTGACCTACAGGTGTATTTTAAGTTGTATCAATAACTTTACTTGTGAGCAGTCATGCATGACAAACTTATATTCATGCAACTGAAGTTAGTAAGAGCAAGCACACAGAACATTCTTTAAAGCCTAAGAGTCAGATTCAAAAAGCATTTTTAAAATGAGAATACAAAGCATAAGACATTGAAATCAGGAAAGACCACATATCTGCTAAAAAAAAATTATATACATATATATATGCATATATAGAGAGAGAGAGACTGCAGTTCATAAAAACTTTTGGTTTTGTTTTTTCCCCTACATAACCCTCTGCTGAAGGCAAACAGAATAACCCTTTTTCTGACTTTGAAGGACAGGCTTCTTGACTCAATTTAAATTTTGAAAGACTATAGTGACTGCTCATAAAAGACAGAAGATTTTAGAATCAGCATGTTACTAATGGAAGCAAGAAATATTTAGGTAGCCCTTTTAGTCTACCACAAACACTGAAAGTTCAAGCAAAAGTGGAAGTTTTCTACATTTCAATAATTGACATGACAAAGTGTCTTCTTTCTAGACACATGTCTTTTTACAGAATGACTAACAAAAAACACTATGTAAAGGCATTACCTTTAGCAAAGCTTGACTGAATCTTCTCATAACATTTAAGTACATTTCATGAGTCTTTGGGTCCCTCTGCTGAGTGTCTTGGTCTTCGCATTCCACAATTACATACCTGCAGTATAAAGAGAACTCAAGTTAAAGAAGCATCAGTCTACAACATATTTTAGTGAAGCCAAAGCCCTGTACTGTATGGATCTGAAAACAAATTCATTCTTGAATGAGATTGCAGGTGTGCTCTCCAATTCATAATTAAAAACGCCTACCTGGATTAAGACAGCCTACCAACACTTTTGAGGTTCTTCACTACAGCAAACATCTTGTCACTTAAACAGCAAAATTAAGAAATGATAAGAACACTCCAAACAATCACTGTAAAGTGCTGCCAACCTCTACAGCCCAGGCATCATGCAAACTTCCAACTCAAGTACACATTAAAAAATCCAGCAACAGTAACAGAAAGTATATTGATCCCAACGTAGCAAACTCTACATTTCAAATCAAGTTCTCACTTCTGAAATTATTATGTCGGAACAAAATTAAATAGGATAATTTCAGACGGTTGTATTGTAACTATCAGTATTTTACTTCAGTGTAGTAATTACTAATATGGAAGACTGTGTTTCTTTCTACTCGTAGCACTGACAAGCAAGCATAGCATAAAAAAGCATAAAAAAAAAGATTTTTTTTTCTATTTAATATCTCAAGTTTTATCTGGAAAAAAAAAAAAAAGAAAAAAAAAAGTAGAGATGAAAGTCTCTTTTCAAACACTGCAGAGTTTGAAGTGACTACATGTATTTGTCATGTTTCTTTTCCTCTATATTTACCTTTTCATATGGTTAGGGGGCTTTCTGTGAATGAGCAACACTATTCTCAGAGTCCTCTTCAGCTAGAGTTCAAGAATGCTATGCACACTACATGGGGTTGTTTTTGTCGTTGTTACACACTTCAGTTTTACACTGATTTCAGATCACCTTTAATATGGTATAACATAAATTACAAAACACCCTGGACATCTATGTTAAATGATGATCTGGAAACTGCTGCTCTAACTAAAAAAGAAAAGAAAGGAATTTGCCTGTCAACAGCTCAAGTCAAAAACAACTCTCTTTTTCTACAAATCAAACTTCTTTCCTCCTGAAAAGAAGGAGCAGAGTCAGAAATGTATATCATCAGTTCAAAAGCAGTTACAGGCATCCACATTTCTCAGCTGTACAGAAAGTTGCACTGATAGAAGAATTTCATTGCAGATTCAGTTTATTTTCCTTAAGTTCTATCTGCTTAAAGAAATGTTGAATTTTCTTGTTCACACTGACATGAGAACTCTACTAGAAGTATTTAAAAATTGTATGTGTTAAACTCGACTAGTCTTATTTACAAAGACATACAAATATTAAGGGATGTGTAAAGCATTCTATGCATTTTCTCTGAAAGTCATTGGAAACCACTTCCAAAACAGTTTCTTACAGTGGTTAACACCATTACATTCCTAAAGTGATAAAATTAGATTGCAGTGGTATGATCACGAAGACAAAGATCTTTAGTCTGAACACTAAAACTTAATAGGAAAACCGGGTGCAATAAACATGTTATTATCACCTTCATTTGGTAAAACAAAAAAAAAACCAAATTATACAATTTCCCAAATCTATGTTAAAACAACACTTGGGTAGGATTAACTGTAGGCACAGTTTAAGTACAGTGATAGGAGAGCTTCAGAGCAAGTGAACGACGATGGAGGTTTAATTTTCAAGAGTTAACTTTTCAAGAGTCAAACTTTTCCATTATTTTAGGTGTACACTATGTACATAGTCAACCACATTCATGTACATGTCGCTCATTCACTGAGTACTCTGTTCAAATGTATATTGTTTTAAATAGACTACTACATCCTGACAGAAGTGGGAGCTCTCAAGCTGAAAACATGTTTTCCTGTGCATCTTCTGGGCATTAGAGCTTTGGTTTAAATTATACATTGAAAAATAGTTTACTACGTACCAGTATAAGTAGTTTGCCAACGTAGAATTTTTGCATGCTCGTGATATCAAGAAAGTGCAAAGGTCTTGCTGTGAGGGATTTAAGAAAAGCAAAATTACTTAACAAGAAATCTGAACACGTCAGTAAAATTTAGTTAAGGAGTTAAGGAAAAACAGCAAACAATGCACAGACATTTAAAAGATACATTCCCTTCTAGAGGTTGAACCCAACTCACCCTACAGTTAAGTTATTATCTTTAATTTTTTCTTGGACAATCCCAGCAGTAAGCTGTAAGTAAAAAATGCCTACTAAAGTAACACATTTACCAACTATAGATCTTCAGCATTAATTTTCTACGTACAATACTTCACACTTGCCTCCTATGCAATTTTCCAAGTGTGACATTCAAGCCTATAGTGTATTCACTACCTAGTTTGCATCCAGAAAAACTAACACTTATTATGATGTTCTACATCTCCATTCTAATGAATGAATCTGTAGAGTCCACAGAGCATTTAGCTACTTATCCAAGGCATAATAAGAAGAAATCTCCATATCCTTGTTCATATGCTTCATTTGAGGATTATTTGCTACTCAGTTCTAATACCCAAAAAGACAAATTTGTAAAAAGGAATGGACTTTTTGTTCAGACACCAATCATCTATATATCAGATAAAAATTAAACTTCTCCAAATTGTCTTTACTTTGTATTTTTCCCTCCCTGTAGTACGACTTTTATTGATCAGTTTCTACTTTAAACAGAAGAGCAAAGTCCTTGGTGGATATAAATTCAGTGTCCCTAGGTTAATAAACAAGAAAAAAATGCCAATTTGGCTAAAAGAAGAACAGATATTAAAAATATATCTAAAATATATAAATATATATATAATATAAATTATATTATATATATATATATATAATATATGTATAGACATATATTATATATATATATTATTATAAATAAAATTATATAATATATATATATAATATAAAAATATGCAGATATTAAAAATATTTTGATAACTGTTTTCCATTTAAAAAGGATCTTTAATACAGCTCAAACACAATCACACGATTGTCAGTATCTAATCAGCATGTATTGTCTTTGCAGTTGTCTTGTATTTAATAGTCATCTGCTATACTGACCAATTCAATGCTCAGTTCCCCCCCTTTGAATAATGTAACTAGAAATTCACATAAGCTACTGCTTTGTTTGTTTGATTTTGTTTTCAAATTTCCATTTATATTGTTACAGCATTTAAATATTCTGCACACTACAACAGAAAAATCCCAAAACACACACACAAAAGAACACACTAAAAAGCCTCAATCATCACAACTGCAATGTAAATCACTTGTCTTACATCAAGGTTCTCATTGTCTGCAGGTTCCTTCGTTTTTGAAGTTAGAGGTGGTGAGGAGACAGATGGAATAGGAGTCATGATCTGGGAACTGTAAAAAGGAGAGCATGTAATTGCCATGATTCGAATTTCTTTCATAGGGGACAAGAAGCATGCAAGGAAATAACAATGCATTTGACCTCTAAAGAACAATAAACTCAGAAAATTGTAAAGGAAGTATTTTTACAGAACTAGTAAATAAATAATCTCAACACTGTTCCAGAACAGAGTGGCAGCTTTAATCACTACTGCTCCTGAAAACATCAAGAATCTGTGCCCAGTAAGTTACAGAACTTATGGCTGTGCAGGACATTTAGTCACATCCATTTTATGGTTTTGTTTCAGCTTCCACAGAAAATATGCAGACATACAGGGGAATTTAGCAGATTTCTTTACATTCATGCTTTTTAAAAATGTTTTTGACTAAGTTTCTAAAACAGAACACCTGCAAACACTCAAATATGGAATGCAATCACACACAGTAGACAAATCCAGTGTTTGTTAGGTCAAATTATTATACAGTAAATTTACGTAAGTAAAAGGAAGTAATCAAAGACCTCTATTAATGTCTAAGTGTCACTGCAGCATGCATCGCAGTATATCTACACTGCGAATCAGCAGTAGAATCAGTGAAAAGGAGAATACTTGGAATATGGAAAGTACACACTAGTGGCACAAGTAATTAAGACACTGAAGCTTAAGACTTGGAAATCTGTTATACATACTCACAGGAACTTCAGGAGACTTCTGTTAACCAAATTAGTTTGAGTCTTAACAGCTTTTTACCTGTCTATTTCTGTACCATTAGTTCCAGATGTTGTCATGCTTTCTGACATTGAACCTTGACTATCCCTCTTGCTAGGTTCCAGTCCATTTTTTATGTCATCAAAGTTTTCGTATTTCAATGCTTGGACGAGCTGCAGCAGGTACATCAGTAAATCCTCATGGAGGGAATGAAAAAAATAAAAGAAAATTAATTCATAGGATATGTCAAAGCTGCCTAGATTTCAGAATTTGTAATAATAGAAAAACTTGGTCAGAATATAAAGAAATGGAATAGCACCTCACCAGCAAATAATTTACAATGAAAGAAATGGTCTAGGATGGAGTTAGACTCCCAAAAGAGTTATTACATCATTACTTCTTTGTTACTCAAAGTGTTAATCAATTAATTCTTTCAGAGAAAATATGCTTTTAAAGTATACTTTAGTTAAGCTGCACTATTTGCTTCTCGTGTTCACAAAATAATTTCAGTTTACAGCTTCTAGGAATGATACAAAAAATTGGACCACAGTACCAAGAAACAATCTTTCCCCATCCCTTCTGTACAGTTTTTTTGTTTTGTTTTTAATTTTATCCTTAGCAATAAGTACATCTGATGTATTACTGAAAGAATTTTAATCACTAGTTCTTTATAATTCGTTTCCTCTACTATTAAAATTTCTGAGCAGGATTCAAAAGTTTTGTGAAATGGGCCCTTCAAAGGTAAGGCAGTAGGACCGTGGCCACTGAAGAGTGCTTTTTAAGATTAGAGAGGACTGCAGTCCCTATTTTAATTCCAACTAATTGTCAAGAATTCAAGATCTACAGTAGTCTATTCACAGTTTTGTTGGCTTTTTTTTTTCTAACTGTTGAAAATAAATAATCACAATCTAAACTGATTAGCATCTATTAAGTTGACTACACATGCAGTTCACAGCTGATCACATTCTAATCAGTATAAAATTGGAATCAGCTTATTTCTGTAGATGTTCACCTACTCATTTTCTTCATGAAGTATATGATGATGTACTGCTTTAATGTACAAGGCAGCTGGAAATATTTTAGTTTGGCGTACTTCTATGAATGTTAACATTCAAAATACATGATGAGTTTGGGGGGAGAACACTCGTTTTAAACAGACAAAAAAACAAAACAAAACAAACAAACAAAAAAAACCACTGACTGTTCACAGTAATACAATTACCAATATGGTGAATGCCATATACCAATATGACTTCCTTCCAAAAAAAGCCAAGCAACAACATGTCCATTGCTATTATTTATTTAAATGCCTTTGAAGGTAAGAAGCACGTGCTAAAAACACTGTGTTCCAAGTTCTGAGATGACAGAACAATGAATACCTCATCATCAGCCTGCTGAAGTCTAGCAACAGCATATCGTCGTACTGTTGGATTTGTGAAGTGAGATGACAGAAGTTCTAAGGAGTCCTCCACATCCATTGGTTTCCACTTGCCCAGTAGCTCCAGTGCTTGCTTTGCCTCTTGCGGTAGGTCCCAGTTAACACATTTTAAGAATTTTGTCAAGGCCTGGAAAGAAAGATCAAACAAATCTACTTAAGAAATTAATGTTTCACATTAAGGCAAAACTAGATTTGAACTATATTGACATAAGCATAGATCTGAGAAGACTAACTGACATGTGACACAGCACAGAATTTTTTAATGCATCTTTAAAAATCTGTAGCTATCTCTAAGTAAAAAGTGAAGACAAAGGTTACTGCTCTACCACCATCATCAATACTTAAGAGTAGCCACCACTGGATTGCTACTTACATAATGCAATTCATTTTTTTGGTATGCTGCTATATATTCTGGTAATACGTAATATTAACTCTTGACTAAAACAGGATGGACAAGTAATTTCTATTTATTTTTCTTCATCACCACTAGTACTTTTAGCTGTCATTCTGGCTTTATAACAAACTACTGCAATAATAGCTAGATTCTATGATTTACAGAGATTTTAATTTTTAACATCAAGTTTCCGTAAAAAAAGTTAAAATCACGTTAATTAGCTACTGAGGCACTGATACTCTGTATCTGCAACTGAACAACACTAAAATCAGTGCTAGATGAAGTGTTTCTTGCACTAATAACCCTTCCAAATACTTAAGCTTACCTTCTCCTGGTTAGTAAGGTAATATCTGAATTTCCAAACTAGATCTTGTTCCTCATATGTTAGCTGTTTTGTTGGCGGATAACTCACAATGATCTATTAGACACATAGTCAGAAAGTCAGTTTAAAAAAACATGAGCATGCATAACAATGAAGCTAACGGAATATACTGTGATGAAACAAAGCACTGATGACATAAAAATAGGTAGCAAAAAATGTTTACAATATAGTTCTCATGTTGTCATGGTGAAACTTCTGAGTTACAAGGTTGAAGAAGCTGGCAACACATAAGCAGATAAGACTACCATCAACACCAAGGTATGCGCACAACATGCATTATTAAATCCTCAAAACAGAAGTAACATGTTTTTCGAAAAAGATAAAATAACAAAGGTAAATGCATTTCTGTTTTTTTCTTTTTTTTTTTCCCCTGAATTGGACTCACCTAATTACCTGTGAGACACACTGATTTTTCTTGATTAATGACTTTGCTCAAAGTGACATTTTATTTAAATTGTCAATACATATTAATAGTGAACATACTAAAATAACTTTGAATTTAGTCTTCACACGATTGACTTACATTAAGCTGATCTCGAGTTGCTGCATTAGGCTTCAGATCATGGTCAGAAGGTCCACTTCTTAAGCTTCGAGCAAGCTTGTGATGTTTGCTTTCTACTAAGTTTTCCTAAATGCAGAGGATAAGTCAATATACATAAATACTTAAACTCTAGTGAAAAACCAGTATTGAAGCCATCTAACAAAAACTCACCACTATGTTGAATAACGCATGACATTTAAAATTCATATCTAAAAACACAGCATCTTCTGGACTGTTTGTGATCATCACTGCTGTTTTACCAGATACTCCTTCAACAATGTGCTCTTTTACCCCGTAAAAGAGAGGAAGGCTGTAGGGATTTGAATTTATTTTACGCATTTATTGTACTTCATACAACATACAAACCCTATTTTGCCATTTGGTGAATTGCTGCAAAATGCAAGTGTTCCAGTCAACACACCCGTGACTTAGACAGCACGCAAACGTGCTAGCTGCTTTCTAAACATATGTAGGATGTTTGCAGCATGAAGCTTTGTATGCAACAAAAACATTCTCAAAAACTTTTCCCACTGTTAATACCATGTTAGCAACAGTAGGAGCCACAATAAGAGCCACAGTGTCAACAAGATTTCAGCAGCCAAGGCAGTTTTCAGCATTGTCAGACTTGCTCTTGCGGTGTTAGATTACACAGTGCTCAAACAGTGTTGCCAGTAGAAGCCCACTTACATTAAGGTTCCCAAAGCTGCCAATACCAGTCCCACTGAATTGGCATCCACAATAATGGAAATCTTTTCTAGAACTGTACTTAGGCACTGTCTACATGAAAAACGACATACAAGAGAGTGTAGGAAAAAAAAAAAACATTTTAACAGATGAATTGACCAAGAGTTACCTTCTTCAAAACTTCTTGCGTCTTCTTCAGCTCCTTCTTGTACAATATTCCCACCCTCTCTTCTACCAAGAGTACCCCCAAACTGCTTTCCCCCATTTCAGAAGAGTACATTAAGTATAGAAAGTAAGAAATTCATCATAAGCATTAAATAAGTTGCCATATATTAAATCTAGCAGAAGTAATAAAAATTTACTACAAATCACACCACAGTACTTTTCAACTAGTCAATTACGTCTTTCCCATGGGACTCTGGACTACTGCAGATAGGGATATAGATAAGCTTCCATCTCCATCTGTGAAAACCTCTCAGCAAAAATACTGTGCTACAGACTATATTACACAGAATACTGCTTACCATAGACATTTGTGGATCTGGAATCTTAACAATTTCAGAACTTGTTAAAACTGGGGATGACTCATCACCATCCTGAAAGACATTTAAAAGCTTATTTAAAATTTATAATTCTAAAACTAAAGTGATGTCATTTTAGCATAGTGCTTTTCTATTAACTTTTCTATTAACATATAGCACACTATATTTAAGTGAAAAAATGATCCAACTACACCCTGCAGTTTTGATAGACTTGCAGGAGAAGAGTTGATGTTGTACTAATTACCATTATGTAAGGTCTATTTGTCTTATTCTATACTACCATTTTCTTTCAAGCAATGAAAATGGTTTTCACTGAGAATAATGTTTTTTTTGTTTTTTTTGTTTTTAAATCGCATGCTGTTGTGCAATCAACTTATTCAAAGGTTTCACTTCAAACCACCACAAGATTACACATAATAAAGAAGAACCTTGTTGTTATTTGCATTTGGAAAAATCACACTGAACTTTGCCTAAACAGAGAATCAGAAGTGATGCTCTTGTTACTAACAGACTGCTAACCTTCCCATCAAAAATGCCATTTGTAATTAACAGAGAACATGAGAACAGTCACCACTACCTTACTCCGCTGTAATTGAAGGTTGAGTCAAGCAGAGGATGATAGAATTGAGATTCTTTAACAGTGCAGTTCTTTATAAACAGCTGAAAACAAATTTATCAACAAAACTCTGACAAGTAATCTCCACTTTGCCTATCGGTCACAGACAGGTGACAACAGAACCTAGTTTCAATATATTGGATATGTATACTATACACTGTAATTGAAGGTGTGAAAAAACTGAGAAGACAGGCACTAATTTATGTACTGTTTCCTAATGCTGCCAGAAAAAAGGTCAAGAACGTGTTGAAAAGCTACTTCATAACAACAAATTCCTACATGTAACTGCAGTTCGAGCTTTCATACATATATATGTACACACTATGCAATCAATTACTTCATTTCCAAAAAACAGATAATCTATAGTTATTTTGTTCCAGGCAATTCTAACATAATTCATAAAAAATCTGCAAAGAAACAGACGCACTTTTAAAGTCTGAGTCTTTCTTCCCTCACTCTTGATATCTGTAAAATCATAACAATGACTCAAAAAAAAAGCACATAAATAAACTGTAACAGTACATTTCTGGATGTAGAGAAAGAAACCATTTTTAGGAACATCACATTCAACTAAACTAACTAAAAAATCCAAGACAGTACAAAGCTGTATGTTAACGATGCTTATTATTTTGTACCAATGACAAGTACAGAACATCCTGATTTAGGATTTTAGCCCAGTGCAAGAACAATTGTTAGTAGTGTTTCAGTGTTTTGATTATGGTTCCACTGTGCTCTCCAAAAAATAAATAAATTCATCGATTTCCAACGAAGTAAATAACTATTTTGTTTTGACAATGTAATTTTGCCACATCTATTTTACTCTGTTTTAACATTTTCTATATTACATTTCTTTATTTTTATTTTTTAAATCTCAGAACAGAACATGCTTTTAAGTTAGTACCCCTGATCCCACTGGAATTCCAGTTTATTATTTTCTACTTTCTCTTTTCCATACAGATGCATCAGAAATTTTCTTAATTCTTATGAATGCAAACATACTGAAAACGTTAAGAAATACTGTTTTTGTTTTGTTTTTGTTTTTTTCCAATGGATCTGCCCACAATGAACAAAACCATGGCAGTGTTGGTAATGTCTGCCAAAGCCACAACAGAATCATATGCAAGGGCTTGGATTGGAAGGGACCTTTAAGATCATGTAGTTCCATGCCTCTGATATAGGCAGGGACACCTCCCTCTAGACCAGGTTGCTCACAACCCCATCCAGGGAGGGGGCATCCACTGCCTCCCTGGGCAACCTGCTCCAGTGTATCACCACCCTCACAGTAAAGAACTTCTTCCTACTACCTGCTCTGAGTCTACTCTTTCAGTTTAAAGCTATTTCCTCTCATCCTGTCATATGCCTTTCTAAAATGTCCCTCCCCAGATCCAGGCCACTAGAGGTCCCTTCAGAGCCTTCTCCTCTGTAGGCTGAAGAGACTCAGCTCTCTCAGCCTGTGCTCATAGGGGAGATACTCCAGCCCTTGTAGCAATAGGCCAATGCTGCTTATTAAACTCACTATCAATCTTTTATTCCCCTAAATTTGAACTATCAATGCTGATATCACTCCTTAAGTGTCTCACTATGATTTTATGTCTTGAACTTTTTAAACATTTACTTTTAAAGATACTATTTTTCTGGATACTTCAGAATAAAAAAAACCTGAAAAGCGAGAAATTAATGACACTGAATAATTTCTCCATGTAAACTGAAAGTACACAGGGATACTGTTTTGAAAACATTACATTGGTATCTATTCCTACACATAATCTTTCTTTGCAAGAATGAGAATATAGTCACCAGCATCAGATACTACATTGGAGCTCTGTTTTGTAAACAGAAAGAAAAGATGAAAGATATTTCAATACAGAAGTTCACTTTCAAAACATCTTCAGCATTAAAGTGTAAACTTATTTGTTCATTTTCAAGGAAATGTTCACAAGCAGAGCATCTGTGCCAAGTTTTTTAATAACTTAACTTTTATAAAATTACCAACCAACACAGGTACATCTCTTCCTGATGAGAGACAATTTTACCTACAGCTACACTGAAAGTACCACTGGATGACTGAAGGAACAATAAATCAAAAAGTTTTTAATCACTCACACTTAGAAAATCCTGTAATCTTCAACTGTTGCATGAATGATTGACTTCTGTAATCTCATTGCATCTATACCATTTGATTTGTATGTACATAAACAGCTGCCACTGACAGATGCCTGCTGCTATCCTGAAGCAGAATATTTCAACTCAGTGGAAAAAAAAATTCCATTTAAGGTGCACATGCTGCTTTTTAAAGACAACCATAAAGTCTGCAAGGCACATACCTTTTCGTAGTAAACTATTCCATATTCTTTATCATCACTCTTGACGCAACGGAATTCAATCATCAGGTACATAAAATTAGAACTTCGTTTCTCCCTCTGAGAAGAGAACCACCACAGATGTGTATCATATTAAAGATAATCAATCTTCAGCATTCTCAGCACAGCAATTACTCTTTCTTCGTGTCATAACTAATTACATTATCAGTTGCTGAAACAATTATTTGGTTAATCATTTCATCACACTATGAGACTTTTGGTGACATTCTTACTTCTTCATACCCCTACTTCACAATGAACATTCAGAAGTAAATACATTACACCGCGGCTTTTATTACATCAGTGGCTCCCAATTGTGGACCTAAACATCAGCAAAAAAGCAACAAATAACAACCAGTTGGTTTCTTTTTGTTGTTTTACTTTTTTTAATACTTAAACAGAATGATGCATGTCAGTCAAAACCAAGAAGACAAAAAAAAAAAAAAACAACAAAACATTTTAGATGAAAGAATGAAAGGAACAAATAAAACTTGGACTAAGGCTAGATTTGCTGCTCGTTCACTTTCAGAAGACGATTTGCTAATATGCATATTTTTCAAACCTTTATTAAATGCTGAAAATTTCAAAATGTTGATGGGAAACAAATTATATGTAAACTTCATCATATATTTAATTTCAAAAAAGTATAACTTTTAACAGCAAGCAACTCGGGCTCATTTAATGTATCAGTATTGAGTTGGATTTGCCAACACAGGCTAAGCTGTTCTATATGTAAGGCATATGTCTAGGAGTAAAGGATGCTGAATTTTATGTACCGTAAAAGAGAGGGAGCAAAACAATACCCATTTCTAATGTAGGATGAGTTGAATTCTCAGAAAGACTAGTAAGTGGAGATATATATACGTATATATATCGAACAAAAGAACCTGAGTCCTAAAGATCTTACTGTAAGAACGACAGTCTCAGAACACAAAACAGAAAACAAAGAAAGTTTTACTGTGCAGGATGAAAACAATCAGTTATTTTACTCAGCAAGTGTTAACATCACATTCAAGTGCTGGAGTTATTCTGAGGTCTATTTTGTTTGTTATTGTATTTTAAATTCACTTAAATCTTAAAAGTGTTTTTCCTCAACACCTGAAAATAAAGCTGAGTAGGTCAAAATTCAAGGAACAGCCTGTCTGGCCAAACAAGCTTCCCATCACAATCTAAATCCTAGAATTAAGTTAGCCAAATCCATCAAAATTTGTTTGAAGCTATCACAAATTATTAATAAATACAAGTTACTTGAAGTTGACAACTAAATAGCTTTCTACTTATTAATTGTCCAAATCAAGTTTAAATTAGAAGTGTAAAGAATCGTTTTTTCGTTTATGACATGCACCATCTAATCAGTTAAGAAAAACAGGACAAATTAGTCTCCTAAGTAAGGAGTCCATATCAGCAAAATCTAAAAAAACAAACAAAAAAACCACCAAAAAACAGTGCAACTCTGATATAAAATGACCTACCTCATTGATCATTTCTATTTCTCTAAAGGTCAGCCTGTCCAGCCAGTCCACTTTCACCATGTGACCTTGTCTATGAGATTTTGTGAGCTGCATAGAAGAACACAACACTATTAAATTGTTGGCAGTAACAAAAAGAATATCAATTTTGCAGAGGTATTAATACATGAAATGCCTGTGCATACAGTAGATCTCTGTGATCACCTAAGCAGTGACATAATGCTTCTAATGTCTCAAAAATCATAGCAAAGACAAAAGCACATTACAAGCATGAGATCTTTAAACACATTAAACATTAAAAAGTAGGAACCTGTTTTTTAAGCAGTAACATAACAAAAACATTGTTTTTCTGAGTTACTAGTTTTCATATAGTATAATTTACCAAATCAAACAAAACAAAGCTATTTCATTCCAAACAAAATGAATCATGTCTTTGTTAGTTTCACAAAAGCAAGTTCGTAAACTGAGATTTATATATAAAGATCAGTGAAGTTACAGAGTTTGTTTTCCCCTTCTTTTTAGAAGATCTGAAACCAGTATCCCAGAAAGTCTAGTAAGAGGGGGGAAGGGAGAAGTCTGTTTAGTTGCTATTTCCTGAGGTACAAGGAAGCTGCCACTCTACCCAGCTATTCATAAATACTCCACTTCTTTGTCTCTCCAAAAACATTCTCACCTGCCAAAATCTTCTACTCAGAACAGAGCTGGAAGAACTCTGGAAATTGTACAGTCTCAAAGCAGGTTAACTGACTGCAGGCTGCACAAGACATTGTTCAGTCAGTTCATGAGCATCAACAATGACAAATTGCACCATGTCCTTCATCAATCTGTTCCAGTTTTTTTCATCATTGCAGCAAAAAAAAGTTTCTCATATATTTAAAATGGAATTTCCTGTGTTTCAACTTGTACCCAGAAGCTTGGCTTTGCCTCTGCTTCCTCCTGTAAGGGATTTGTACGTACCAATTGCTTGTGCCTTGTCTTCTCTAAACAACTGTAGTTCCTAAGCCTTCCTTGAATGACAGAGGCTCGAAGCTCCAAGTTATCTATGCAGCCCTTCTCTGTACTCACCCCAGTATGGTCATCTCTTTTTCTCACTGGAAGGCCATCACTGGACTCTGCATTTCAGATACATCTAATCAGTGCCACAATCCCTTCACCTGCTACCACTTCTGCCTAATACAGTCCAGGACATTGCTGCTTCCCTGCTTTGCTGCAAAGGCAGAAGACCATGCAAAACATTTTCAGAGCCTCTTCAAAATTCCTTTACAGCATGCATCAACTGATACAAATTCAATTAGATAACCACAGGCCTATTTCTCAAGCCTGCTGATGTCCCTCTGAACAGTGGTTCAACTACCCAGTCTATCAGCTGCTTGGGAGTTTTGTATTACCTCCAAATCCGCAGAAGATGCACTCAGCCACACCACCACCGTCATCAAGGACATGTTAAAAAGCACTGGGACCAGCACTGGTCTCTATAGTATATTGTTGATGTCTGGCATCATGTTGCTTCATGCTGCTACTGTTAAACCCCTACTCCTGACATTTCTGCCAGCTTTCCTTCCTCATTACTATGTATCTATTATCTGTATCTATTTAGTTTCTAATGCAATAATTTGTTACAGAAAAATGTATCAAAATACTTGTTAAAGTCAAGACATCCACTGCTCTCCACTTCTTCAGGAAAGCAGTAATTATACTTTCCTTAAAAGCCAATGAAGCTCATAGAACCACTGAAAAAACAGAACTCTCAGGAGGTTATTCACTCAGTCCATTTCTCCTGCTCCAGAAGGGGTTCACCTTGATTCTTGACAGTATGATGTCAATGTGTACCAGAACTGTACTCAAAGTTTGCCTTTGATTTATATATACATTTCAGAACATATTTCATAGAATTTCATAATATATGCAAACGAAATCATTTGAGGCAGGCTGAATATCATCATTTAGGACATTTAGAAAGTCATTATCTAGCTCACAAAAAAGTTCTACTCATCCTCAATTACAGAAGAAGCTCCTTACAGTCACAAATCCCTTACTGCAACCACTCCTAAATAACATTCATTTTTATCCCTTAACTAACAAAAGAACTCTTCTTATCCAACGTAGTCCCATGTTTATCACCCTATACCAGCACTTCTGAATATCACATATTCACATCCAGCACTCACATTGGTTTATGACAGCACTTGACAAAACCTTCGTTAAAAAGATCCAAATAAGTAACTGAAATACCTTTGTCAAGTTTTAGTTTCACTGCACTAAGAAAAAAAGTAATTCTGTACATTTTACTAGAAAAGTATTAGTCTCAAATCTCCACAGATTTCTCTTTCAACAAGAAAAAAAGTCAAAACACTACAGAGCTATGCCAGAATGCAAGACTCTGAAAATCTGTAGGTTAATATATACTTTCAATCTTTTGCTACTAAATAAGATGTACCCCTTTAAATGCTATCTCACTGTCATAATTAAATACTTTATTTCAGCCAGCAGAAGGAGTAAAAGAAATTCATGGATCAAAAAGAAGTTCCTTTTGTTTATGTGGAATAAAATAATCCATCACATATGAAAGATTAATTTCCTGTAATAACAAATGCCACCCACAGATATATACAAAACTCAGAAGGATGTCAAGAAGAAGGAAAAAGAAGTTACCTTCTAGATAAACGTCCTTAACAAAGCTCTTTTCTGAAGTTATTTACTACTATCTGTAAGACCAATTTAGCATCTGGTATCAAACGTTAAAAAGTACCATGACAGAGTTACAAATCATAAGTCTTTCCAATAGATAAACATGAAAAACCACCCCCAAAAAGTAATCAAGAGCAAAAAAGCTCATGCAATCTCATCTTGCATTTAATTTGTCCTACTATTCTTAAGTATATTTAATATACCTTATTACACAGCATCAACAGCTGGCATTCAGAAACTGATGAACAAGTGAAAGAAAAAACTGAAACAGATTATATTAAAACAACAACTTTTTAGGAACAACACATCACAAGCATCTCATCTGCTATGGAAAACAGCTGTGAAAATGAAAACTCTTGCAGACAGTACCAAGAAACTTTGTTCAATCTGTGAGCATGTATGGATAAAATACTTTTAAAAAGGGACAAAATTCCACTGAAAACAACAGTTTCTGAATCTTTTCGCAATTACTATCTTCAAAAAACAGCTTACAGAAGTGGCGATAGCCATTAATTAGAATTCTCATCTGTGAAAGGAGAATTCTGTCATCCTCCTTGAAGGCTTTAGGCCCTCAACTCCCAGCTGCCAAAAGAACAAGCTAAAACAGACACATGTATTTTGGAGACTGAAGTACTTATGTTTCTTGAGCTAGGGAGCAGGAAAGAGTGAAGCACTGGTATGGTATGGTCACTTATGCACAACAAACTAACATGAAAATTAAGACCTACACCAATATCTTTCCCACTACCTACATCACATATCCATGTAATAAACTACAAGTCCTGATCTGTAGGGCCTGTCTACAGAGCCTCTTTCCCCTAGAGGAGTTTTATTCAACTACCACAAGAAATTAGGCTTGCAGAAAGCTTTGCACAGATACATTTAAGCAGCAAAAGAATATACAATCACACTAACACAAGAGAAACTTAAGTTTGTGCCTGCGGAGTGTATCAAAATCTTAAGATCTTCTCCTACCCTTACTCTTTTCAAACACAAACCTACAGTGTTTCTTTTGTTTAGAATGTTATTTGAAACACAAGTTATTAGTTTGAACTCTCAACAAAAATCATTATTTAGTTACACAAGTACGCTACTTCTGTATCTTCCTCAAAAAGCTGCTCCTTTGCATCAAAAGTTTCTTGCGGTTCAAAGGCATCCTTGAATGTTTATAGCAACCTACTTCCTACAAGTCTTGGAAGTATTTATAATGATTCTTGTATTATAAATTCAAGGTGATATAGACTAAAATAGACCATAAATGCAAGTTAGTTTATTGCTATTATAAATCTCTACAAGAAGAATGGACATATTTATGGCACCGGATCTCTTTCATACAGAGCTTTAAAAAAGCTGACGATGAAAACCAGGGAACCAAAATTAAGATGAAAGTAGGCTGATAAAGAGGAGTTGAGACATCTCAGAAGCTTAGTATAAGGTAATCAGAAAAGCATGATCACCTACTTCAGCAGTTCAACAACATCTACTGAATTCCAGGAGTAGTTTTCACAGCAAAAATACAATCTGCCAACAAGCTAGTAGGAGAAAATATTTATATGGACAGCTACACGTGATCTAAAGTTAAAGCAATCTGTTTAATTTTTTGTAGATCTACTAAAACTCTAATGCATGAAATGAACCATGTAAGAGTTTAGCTCCAAGCATCAAGTTACACTGTAATTTTCATTATTTATAAAGAATTAGGATTTTGAGCAGCTATAACAGAATGTCAGATTTAATAAAAGTTTCTTATACCACTACAGGTATTTATGTCCTATATCAAGGAATATACATTTGGCAAATGAGTTTGTTTCCTTGAGTAAATTCTCTGACTTACCAAGGCAATTAAAGGTAGTTAATTTTCATGGGAAAAAACACCACAGAAAGCTTGTCTTCATTAAAGCCCCACTTCATTTCACTTCAATGACAGTGCAAGCTTTCCATGAACATCTTAGAGGTTGGTATTCCATTACCTTTGCCAACCGGCTCATTTGATCTTCAGAGACTGTGCTGCTGGTTCTCCCAGGAGTTCTGGTGGGTTCTGAGCCATCAGCTTCTACATTGGGCCAGACTTTCAAATCATGCATTCCTTGACGAAACATACTGTAGGGAAAAATGCAGTATTGTTTCAGCAAACTGAAATCAGGAATCAAAGCAGCTGCAAGAAAATGAAAAACTTTCTCTTGCCAAACTTACAAACACACATTGCCATTCACAACATAACTGAACTGTAGAAGTGTCTAGAGCCTTATGCCCTCTCTGGCCTTCATTTTTACTAGCACACGGGGTTTAAAAGAAACAAATCTGAGATAACTTACTTGGCAAATGGAAGAAAAATGGATAATTCCCAAAGTCAATGGGGTGGCACAAACGTGAACTGAGGAAAGAGCTTGACCTTCACACTTTCTTATTATTTGTAATGAAGCAGAAAAAATTCCTCTTGACTTGCAAATTACAGTATTGACTTTAGATCTGCCTGACAAAAAATTTAACTACAAAACGGTGTAAGTTTCATGTGAAGGTCAACTGATAAAAAGCAGCTTTCTCAGCCGAAAAAAAACCCCACAAGTCTCACCTTACCATTTTCTCCATCTATGCCTGAAATTGAATTGGTAATTGCTCACTGTGCAGTGAGCAGAACTTTGCAACAAAACTCACTACACCTCTCTACTGCAGACACTTGTGTCCCTTGAATATTTTCATTCATCCATCTATAAAAAAGCTGCAGGAAATCAAATGCATTATTTCTGCAAATAAGAGGGGATCAACCAAGAACTTTGGGCAAATACAACCAGAAGGAACTCTCAGAAGTAACACAACTAAGAATAAAAGACACTAACTATACAAGGGTCAACTAACCTTAAAATCAGATTGTTTTGTAGAAAGTATGGTACTACCCTGCAAGTAGGTTATCAGTTTACAAACCAATAGAAAAATCTGAAATACTTATTTCTGACTGAACCCCTCCCCAAAACACTAGAAATAAAGGCAAATATTGTCCAATACAATTTTCTAATCTAAGACAACATCAATCTCTTTGTCAAAGCAAGATCTTTAATGACAGAAAATTAACCTCTCTTTACAGCTATCTTCCACGTTCAGTACCACTAAGACAAACTTCCGAAAGCTAACCTAAGCTTAGCCTGGCTCAGCTTAGCCTTATTATTCCACATTCACTGACAAAGGGATTTTCACCATTTTTAAACACTGCCTACATACCAGAAAAAATATTCTCATGGTCTTTTCTTCAGCCCCACTTATACTTACTTCTCCTCCACTACACCTATTTGCTAGACATTCAATGCCTACTCCCCTGGACTCTCAATTGTGAGAAACTTATCTGAAATTACTTGTATAGAACTGGACACATCCCAGAGGAGCAGAAAAGTAGCTCTGGGACACATCTCAAATGAGCAGCAGGATATAGTAGTGTCTCTGGTGTATATACTTGGAGACTGTTTGGATATTCACAGTTTTTTTAATATTTATTTAAGATACACTCTAAAACCTAAATCACTTCCTCAGGTTTCGTGGGTAGGTCCTCCCTCTTCTGGATTTGACTACAATCACATAGAGTGTACAGTTATACAGAGTATCACTACCTCATACTTAAACTGTATCCTGTGTTTTTTTCTGTCTCCTTTTTACTTGGTTAAGATCCTTTCATGCACTACCACCTTCCAGTTAACTTGTAATTCTTCCCAGCTCCCTGTTACCTACTGTAATTTACTGATTCCACTCTCTACTGGATCAGACAGATTATTAATCCTAAAGATTTCTTGTTCCTTGAATTACCCTTTGCTCCTTATGGATTATGCTGTCTTAAGGGTCCAACTGCAAGTTAGCTTAAATAAACTGACACTGGAATTCATACATTACAAAAGTAAAGAAGAAAGTTATTTCAGAATTTGCTATGTAAAAATGTAAGCTTATATTACAAAACAAAACAACAACAACAACAAAAACCTGTGGTTTGATTTCCTCTATGTACGTCCTATTGAACTTTACGATTCACAAGTGAGTTTCATGTCAGCATCACAAAAGAAAAAGCAGTATACCCATATTTCCCAAAGAGTGAGACTGTTGTTCCTCCGACAGGAACTGCTTTACCAGGCCCATACACATCCCAAATGGTTAGAGCCACCTGAGCATTGCGAGGCAAGTCTGGATACTTCACAGGCAGTTTCAGCCACTCATTCCAGCTGCAAGGTTAATACTTCATATTAGTCATGAAACCTCAGAATTCAAGTTACCCTATAGTAGTTTACAGAATCTAAGTTCTCCTTAAATTATGCACTTTGAAGGGCACATTAACTATCTACCTACGGGCTTTAATTATTCAAACATTTAAGTGCTGCTTTGAGTCATTACATGAACGTACAATTAAAAGGCCAGCAAAAGAAAAAAAATCACTGTCCAGTACACAGCAAAAAAAAGAGTGCTGTTTTAGGCTGTGAAAATTACTTAAATACCGAGCCATGCCCAAAAATACAAATAATTGCATTATTACTTAATCTATACACAGAAAGACTGGTATTGTGCTTGTCAGGGAAAAACTTAACTACACAGAGACTCACAGAAATATAAGCTACTTGAATAAAACAACAGAAAAGATGCTATAGGAGTTTTTGGTCTTTTTATGCAAACAAAAAACAAACAAAATTACTTCTTTAACTAAAAGCCTCAATAGCTAACAGATAAATTGAATAAAAGGCAGTGACTTACTTCCACCTAGTGCTAAACGCTTTGTAGGAAGTTCTAACTGGAAGAGCAAGAGGCTTCCCTTCTGCAAACACCTGACAAGTTACATACAAGTCAGAGCAAGTCTCTTGATACAGTCCTGAGAACTTCAGCATTGGGTCTTCCAAGAGAGCTTTGTAACTCTTCTGTTCTCTTTTCCCTTCCAGACTTCCTCTGCATTAAGAAAAAAAAAAAGGGGGGGGGGAGAGAGAGAAAAGTTGATTTTTTTAATCCACACTGAGAATTTTATTTCCATTTCTTATATTTAGACAACATGGAACACAGATACCTCTGTTGTGAATAACCAGCAAGCAGTGAAATCCAAACATCCGAAAGAAATTCTATATTTGAAAAGAATAACAGAACTCACTGAAATACTGATCCAGGGGCAAAAGAGAAGCAGGAAATGGAAGAATTACTCACTTGAGAAAACTTCGAGTAAAACTTGTAGATTCATAGAATGCATCATATAAGGTATGCTAAACAAGGCAACAGTGAGATGATACACACTGCAATCTTAATTAAAAGAAATACCAACTATAAACATTAAAGCATTAGCATAAACTTGCCTGAAAAAGGAAAATAAAGAAAAAAAGATGAGTCTTATTTTAGAACTGTGTGAAATCTGAAGTGTATAATTAGCTTTGGATGCCAAAAATCAAAATATTCAACCCAAACTTCATTAAAGCCCTGTAATAATGTGTAGAATGCTAGTGCCAGATTTAATAGGCCTTAGAGATACAGTGATGAAAGACAAACCTGCACATATTTCAGAGGTCTTTTCCAACCCTAATGATTCTGTGATACTGCAATGTTAAATGCTTGACATATAAAAACAAAAAAAGAATCACAGCATTTGTGCAGACAGGAGCGATGCACCTTTCAGCAAACAAGAATCTTTCAGAAATAGGAAAAAGGGGTTTCTTGCAAGAAACAAGCACAGCACATTCTAGGATACAAACTGTACTTAAAAAACCTGTACTTTCGTTTGTATTTTTGGTATGTTAGCAAAGAGGTCAGACACATACTTGAATTTACTTGCTATACTCTACTCAGATAAAACATAAATAAGCCCATTATTAGGCTTCCCTTAGTTACTTTTGAAAATCAGTGCAACATACCTCAATGTAGCTACATTAGCTATAAATTTTAGGACAAATCACATCCATCCCACATGAATTTATACTGTAATGTGACGGGGGAAAAAAAAGGAAATAAAAACTTCAAAAAATATGAACCAGCAAATACATCAGCATGTGCAAATGTGAGGCTGAACAGAGTGCCTGACCTTCCCCAAAACACAGTTATGTGCTGCAGCAGCTGGGCCTGCCTAGGAAGATCCTATGAGCAACCTGCATACAAGCAAGTGGGAAGAAGCACCTTCAGCTTCTCTCTATCCTGAGATAAGAGCTAAGAAGAAAGCTGTGCTACCAGCGGCTGAATTAAGACATTAAGGCTGAAGTGAATTAACCTGTGCCTTACAGCACGACAGGACCTAAGGACACGGATCTGTCAGCACTCAGAGCAGCCTGCAGCAGGCCCCGGCCCCTCCGTCCGGCTCCAGGACCCCGCGGAGCTCCAGGCGCGGCGTCACATCGACCCCCAGCTCACACAGACTCGAGCGGGCGGCCCAGCCACCTCCAACACGGCGGGGACCCGGCTCCTTCCCGCATACAACCACCCCGCACACACCCCCGGCCATCCGGAGCAAAACAGGGGAGCACTGAATCCCCCGCCCCTCTCACTCACATCTTCAGCTGCACGTTCATGTCCAAGTCGCAGCTATACACATAATACAGCTTCTCGGTCTCACCCATGACGACCACAAACGCGGTGCCCCCCGCCCCTCAGCGACACCCGCACCGCAACACCCCGCGGGGCAGATGACGAGCCCGCCGCTTGGGCCCCCCCTGCTTCCGCGCATGCGCCCGAGCCGCCATTTTGCTTAAGGGAGGAAAGAGAAGGGATACATCCACCCTACCCTACACCAAAATGGCCGCCGACATGACGCTAACCTGGAGGCGGTCCCAAGATGGCTGCGCCCATGGTCCTCTCAACAGCATGGCTGCCCCCGTGTGTACGGCACTCAAGATGGCCGCTTCCATAGGAGGGAAGGCAAGATGGCTGCTTGCTGTCTGCGAGATGGCTACCTGTCCCACTTCTGAAGCTATATCCCTGAGGGAATCCCGTGCAGTTTTCCAGCAGGAGTCCCTGTTTACACAGAATCACAGAATTATCAAGGTTGGAAAAGACCTAGAAGATCATCTAGTCCAACCATTACCAATACTTCCCAGCTAAATCATATTCCTCATCACCACATCCAAGCGTTTCTTGAACACTCCCATAGTCGGTGACTCCACCACCTCTCTGGGCAGTTCCTGGACAGTTATTTACATAAAAATTCAGCTTGCCAGAAGAAATATAAATAAACTTATCACGCTGCTTAGTTATGGGGGAATACTAAACCTAAGCATTAAAAAAGACCTGTAAAAATTTAAAAGATGCATCAATTTCATAATTTTAAAGCTAAGCAATTGGTCAATTCTGTGTGTGTGCAAACTAAAAGTATTCAGACATCCATATGTCCTTACCATATGATTTTATCTCAGGAAGAATTTGATCCATTTTCAATTTAACCTCATTAGTACTATCGGTTAAGTAATCTCACCATCGATTTCACCACTACAGAGACATTTTTAGGTCACTGTTCAGGTTTTGTTGCTTTCTCAAAATAAAAAAAAAAAAAAAAAAAAAAAAAAAGGAAAAATATAGAAGACCTCTGGAACTGACATTCATTTAAAAAAGAGTTTTTGAAGTGGTGTATTTCCCAGTTTTCTCAGATCCTGTTGTGTATAAGTAGATAAGTGAACTATGTCTGTTTGATGGAAGAAAAGGAGAAAAAAATAAGAAATAAAAAAAAAATTAAAAAATTAGGAATGATGTTACCTACAAGTCTGTGAAGTCAGGTAGCATGTGTGGCTTACATCTACCATATATGTACCTGGCCCATGCAGACTGGATCCTCTGTATCCCAACTGCAACAGCATGTATCCTCCTCCAGGCTTCAGGGACTGCTCTTCTGGCCAATTTTAAGGGATCCCTGATACTGCCATAGGGTCCTGCAGGGTGCCTCACATGGGCTGATATCTCAGACTTGTCTCCACAGAGGGTGGCCATAGCTCCTCTGGCTGCCCCAGCCTGTCCTGCCTGATGGCTGAGTGGTTGGACAGGCCTTGGCTTTCTGCCATAGCACTGTGCAAACTTTCTGTTGGAAGAACTGTAGCAAAGTATGTAAAATAACAAGAGTGACATTCTTCATTGCTTTGCTCATGCATTAAAATGTTCCTCAACCCTTTTCTGTTTCTCAGCCTGATGGTTTGTCAAGTCCCTGAGGCATGTTGAGGTGAAGCATCAAGAAAATATGGGGAACAGTAGAGAGCACTGCTGCTAACATGATTCTCTTTAGAGGGGATGGTTCTATTTCCTTGTTTTGAAGCAAAAGTGTCACTTGCAGTCCATATTCTATCAATAGCCATAGATAAATATGTCATCTCTCAGGCCTAGTAAGAAATGCATTCCATCTGTGAGGGAAAATCATGCTTCTATATATACCATCCATCTTCTACTACTAGGACTACTATGATAAGCATGGCGACTGATCAGTTCAGATTTTCAGCCAGGTCTCACATTCTTGGCAAAGACTTTTATCAAGGTTCCTAAATTTATCTATGTTTTCAATCTTACTTTGTTTTGCCCTTTCTAAATGTGGACATCTGTCCACTAGAAACCAAACTGAGACAACTAAAAGCTGTACATAAACCTTTATACATCTGTCAGATAGTAATGACTTTCAGTCACTAATGAACTGGAACAAAATTGAACAGGCAACAGCCTTTTTCCCTCTAGTAATATCCTGAGAAAGACTTTACATACTGAATATGTATGTGACAGAGTTTTTTGCTGTTCAGATACCACTATGATGGACAGGTCTGCAGATACACAGTGGGGTAGTGGCTATCATAACAGTCATCAGATATCCTTTAGAAACTGGTAAGAATGGGGTTTAAGAAAAGAACATATCTTTCTTTTCCTTAAACATATGCTTTACATTTATTTATAGATGCATTAAAATGTCAGTGATTCATATACTGTAGATATTGAGTAATTGTGAGAATCTGTGCAGAAACATAGTTATGTGTTAAATATATATATATATGTGTGTGTGTGTGTATGTGTGTGTGTATGTATGTATGTATGTATAATTCTGAATTAAATTCAAATTTAGGAGTGTCATTCTGGACCCTTCTCACAATTCTAGCCTTGGGATAAAAGTATGCCTGTAATGTACTCAGGGAACATGTAGAGCAGACAGCAGCTGCCCAACTTATAACAGACGCTGTCTGGCCAGTAAGCTTATATGTACCTTTGTAGATAGCTGAGGCTTTTACAAACATGGTTCTGTGGATTGTCATCTACATAGCACAAAGCCAGATATAAAGCTCTTTGAAAATTTAGTGCACCAATAGGTTACATTTATGAAATGATGTTCTACTTAAAAGGGTTATCTTTCCAGATGATTATACATCATTCCATAATTTAAGACTATTAGATTTAGGTTGGAGTTTTTTGAAAAAGTTATCTACCCTTACAGCCCTCAATCACAAAAAATTGTGCTGGCCCTGATCAGTGACACTGCCACTGAACAACTTTTCTCTTCCAAATCTTCTTTTCTCAGCTTTCTGCCCAAGCACAACAGAACCATTCCTTGTGCTTAGAGAAACACTGGACTTACAATATTCTTTGCAAGTTCAGTTCTGTCATTTACTACTGCCAACCTCAACTGTTCAAATCTGTCACTTCAAGTTCCATTTTACAAGCAAAACAGTGTTTTGTCTCCACTGAGTTAATGAGAATGATGTCCCAGAACTCTCCTGGTTTGAAAACTTTTTTTTTTCTTTCCCATCCATAGAGTCTGTTTGCACTGTGCCCAATCCAGACTGGAGCTGCATTTCTACAATCTTCAGTAGCCAAAACCTCACAGTATTTATAGAATCATAGAATCACAAAGGTTGGAAAATACCTAGAAGATCATCCAGTCCAACTGTTCAACTATTACCAATAGCTCCCCTGAACCATGTCCCTCAACACAACATCCAGTTGTTCCTTGAACACCTCCAGGGTCAGTGTCTCCACCACCTCCCTGGGCAGCCCATTCCAATGCCTCACCACCCTTTCTGAGAAGTAATACTTCCTAATGTCCAGCCTGAATCTCCCCTGCCACAGCTTGAAACTATTTACTCTAGTCCTAAATTGCAAAAGCTTTGCTTATGGAACGTGTCCATTACCCTTTCTTTCTATTACTACTGATGTAAATATGGTAGAGAAGATAGCCGTTCTGCTTGACCATAGGAATCAGAGTACTCTAAGGTATAGAATTATAGAATCATAGAATCATAGAATTACCCAGGTTGAAAAGACATCAAAGATCCCCAAGTCAAACTACAGCCTAACCATAGTACCCTAACTCTAACAACCCTCTGCTAAATCATATCTCTGAGCACCACATCCAAACGGCTCTCAAACACATCCAGGGACGGTGACTCAACTACATCCCTGGGGAGCCTATTGCAGTGCCTAACTACCCTTTCTGTAAAGAAGTGTTTCCTAACATCCAACCTAAGCTTACCCTGTCCCAACTAGAGGCCATTTCCCCTCATCCTGTCATGTGTCACTAGTGAGAAGAGACTTGCCCCACTCTCACTGTAAGGACCCTTCAGATAGTGGAAGAGAGCAATAAAGTCTCCCCTCAGCCTCCTTTTCCCCAGGCTAAACAACCCCAGCTCCCTCAGCCTCTCCTCATAGGGCTGATTCTCCAAGCCCTTCATGAGCCTCATTGCCTTTCTCTGGACCTGCTCCAGTACCTCCATGTCTTTTTTGTACTGAGGTGCCCAAAACTGAACACAGTACTTGAGGTCAGGCCTCATCAATGCTGAGTACAGGGGTAGGATGACTTCCCTAGTCCTGCTCACCACACCATTCCTGATAAAGCCAGGATGCCATTGGCCTTTTTGGCCACCTGTGCACACTGCTGGCTCATATTCAGCCAACCGTCCATCAGCACACCAAGGTCCCTTTCCATCAGGCAGCTTTGCAGCCACACCTCCCCACGTTCACGGTTGCCTGGGGTTGTTGTGACCAAAATGCAGGACCCGACACTTGGTTCTATTGAAACTCATGCCGTTAACGTTGGCCCATCGATCCAGTCTATCCAGATCCCTGTGTAGTGCTCTTCTCTCCTCAGGCAGATCAACACTCCCTCCCAGCTTAGTGTCGTCTGTGAACTTACTGAGGGTGCCCTCAATCCTCTCATCAGGATCACCAATGAAGATGTTAAACAGAAGTGGTTCCAGCACTGAGCCCTGGGGGACCTGTATGGGTAGAAATGAAAAGCAGTATTGTTAGGTACCTTCTTAGATTTTAATCCATTAAAATCACGTATATGTTAACTTTTCGGGGGGTCATTATCCTCAGGTTTTGTTATATTAGTTGAAGCTGAAAGCAATAGACTTATTACGACATATAATTTCCATTGAAATGACAACAAAGCTGTAGACTTCCCCTTTATTATGGAGTCAGCCTCTACAGTTACCTTCCCTGTAGGAGTCTCTAAACTCATTCATCCCTGTATAACTTGAACTCAGTAAAGTTGCAGCAGGGTTAGGGTTAGAGTTTGGCCCACTGCCTTTAATTGTCAAATAGTGTTTAATGTATAAACCGTATAATTTCTTGAAAAAAGAAGGGAAAGAAATAATAGTAAAAAAAACATGAAATGTTAGTGAAGCCCATTCAGAAGATAAACAAGTAAATAAATAAATGCTAGAGCAGAACAAAACTACTAATCAGATCATCAGGTAGAGAAGATCAGTGTAACTTCAGTAAATGATATTGGATTATGCCAGATGACGACCTTCCATGTATTTTATTCTTTTCCCCAAGTCCCCCATCCTCCTCTTATATCACAAAAGTTGTTTAAAAAATAAATAAATAAAAATCCAGGCTGCTAGATTTTGCAAGTTCAGTAGTCTGTTAACTGAGTAAGTAAAGATATAATGAAAGCAATAAGTGCTGAAACATCACACATGCAGTACATATCTCCAGCCAGTCCAATTTTATGCGTAAGGAGACTGGCAGAGTTCCTGCTGCGATTCAAATCTTATGTCAAATTTATAAACTTGTTTTCTCCATTCTCCTCTCCTATCCCTGTGCCCCATCAATCAGAGCTTCTACCTGCACAAAAGGCTGATCCATCATTAAGGAGGCAGGTTGCAGACAAATGTAAATTTACACTTTAAGGAAAAAAAGGAGGAATAATGCTCATGCTGCAGGGCAGAGTCACCCTCTGACCCTAGGCAATCTGCCTCTCAATCTTCAGAACACAGGCTAAAATAACATGTCCACCGAACAAGCAGTAAACTTTTCTGCTTCTGCCTTTTTGAAGATTCTTGGAGTTGCTGTGTCTGCCGGCTGACACTGTCTGTCTTTTAAAATATGAAAATCTCCTCCATATGCATTGAGCTCAGTTTTCTATTTAGCATTTCAAGAGCCCTAAGGACCTTCAGGGGAAAAAAACCCTAACATATTCTGAATTTTCAATTTTGATGACAATTTGCTTTCCCTACATGATGTGCAGAAACACCTTGAAAACCTCGTCAGCTGCACTAAAGGAAATGTTTCTTGCCATGAGAATGAAGGCATATCACTTTCAACTAACTTAGGGAAAACAAGTTTAACTCTTTTGTATTTTAACTTGGACCTCTGGTTTTCCAAAAGTAGCTGAACATCTCTTTTAGTATTGCCCAATACAAGAAACAAGAATAATAAATTTTAAAACAATTAAAATGAATTTAATTGTGATTGTACAATGGCAAATTTTAACCTACGTATTCTTCCATTCATCCATCCACTAATATTGGTGTACATTTTCATTGCATTTCAATCCAAATAAAACTTTAGGTCATCAACAAAAGATTGTTCATTTCTTTTAAATTAGATTGCAAGTGCATGGTGCATCATTTTATCTCATCTACGTTAACCTCACCTTGCTTTAGAGTCAGTGGAAGGAGACAGTAACATTTAAGATCAATATAATCACATTTACCTTCAATAATTTTGTGAATGTAGGATGCACCACAATTTCCAAAACAGTTTTGTTTTCTTTTTTTTCTTCCAAAAATTTAAAAGGGGGCCTAGATTACCTACTTGTTTTAAACATTGCTTTTATAAGATTTTTAAAATAATATCACCCTTAGGGTTGAGATTCATGTGTTTTCTCTGTAACCAATAGATGACTAAATGGTATATTACAAGTGATAATTTTCTCAGCACCAGACCCATCCAGGGCTTTCAGGATGAGCTTCCATCCTGTTGCTTCTGTGCTGCAGATGGAAGATACTGAGATACAGGAAATATAATGTTCAGTGTTTTTTTCCCATCTGAACTTAATGACAAAACTGTTATTGACCCTACAGAGGTTAGTAACAAATCTGATGGACTGACTGCTCAGGAAATCCAAGTTTATACAATTTTGGATGACATCACAGGATTTCAGCATACTGGGTGCTCAGTATTCAGCCTTCATTAGCATCTGACAGATGAACCAAGAGCTGAGTTAGGAACAGGGGAGATAAGCCTTGATTTCTAGGCTTGTTTTCCAGCCATTAGACAACACTTACCTTTAATGTGAAACTTCTAGTTTTATAGATTGGACTGATGGCAATCATTTGGTTTTGTTTGCTTGTTTGTTTGCTCTTTTTCGTTTTGTTTTGCTTCTTTTGTTTTTAATATTGCTCGTATCTCTGTGTTTCTGCCTGGAATGGCCGAAACAGGACGAATTCTATCATAGTTTTATATTTCTGTTGCTAATCTTGATTTAGCCTTGACACAGACAAATGTGACTTTAAGCAAGGGAAGGTGTTGCATAAACACAGTAAATGCTGCCTCTCCTTTAAGCAGATACGGAAATTCACAAATTGGGCAGCCAATTGCAATGTGGTTTATGCTATGGACTATCTATACATTTTAAGTGTAAGATTTCATTACAAATATCTTTGCTAACTTTTTTGTCCAGAGTGAGATGCAAATCCCACAGTGACTGATAACAACAGACATGTAAACGAATAGAATGTTTGCCTAAATTGTGTTTATTTGTTGTTGTGAAAGAATTTTTGCACTTACATTTAAGCTTCTCCTATTGATTTCAGTGTAGCTGTAAGCAGCCATCTAAGGACAGGATAAACCCATCCATCCACTTACTGACTGGTCGGACTACATATTCTTTCACAAATCCCATCTCCATAGAAAGGCATGGCTGGGCTTGATCTCAGGCCCAGGCTATACAGTGTCATGGCTGCAAATACAGTATGGATATATGGCTCAAAGCAGTGGGTGCTTACGTTGGGTACAGAGGGACTGAAGTCCCCCAGGACTCCCTGAAAAGAGGAAGGTTAGACAGACACCAGCAGCTAAAAGTTTGTTACTTTCTTTAAAAAGATATTTAATAAATAGTCAAAGCTCAAAAAGCAAGTTAAAAACTCATAATCAATTTTGTCATTCTTGCTTTTCTTTCCTATTTGTAGGAAAAAATTAATCACTTTTTTCCCACCCTCTGATAAGGCTAGGCTTTTGCACTCTATTAACCCCAGGGGCTAAAAGATAGACTGTTTCCTAACAGGTGAATTAGTGCTAGATAGCATTACCACAAATGCCAAGTCATTAAACATGTAATTGGAATTTTTTTTTTCCTATCTCAACTTTTCTACATTATAAAGGATCTTCACAAATTAATGAAAGAATATGAAGCTGCCCTGAGAGCTATTTGCCTATTAAAAATAGGCATGAAAAACTCCCATCCCCATCACATGAAGAACTATCCCACCAATTTCCAATTACTTCTGCCGCTGACAGTTCACTGGACTGTTAAGTTATATTCTGCACCATGCTGCTTAATGTGGTTAAGTCAGCCAGGTATTTGCTACTCTTTTTTTTTTTTTTTTTTCATTCTTCTCCTTTCTATTTTTTTTTTTTTTTTAATCTCTGATTGTGAAGCAATTAAGCTATGTCACTAATGAAAAAGGAGGATTTTAGTACCATAAAGGCACATTTAATTTAAAGATGAATCCATTGCAATAACTAAATAAATCCTCGTAGCACCCTGGCCAAAAAATATTTCTGGAAGTTTATTCAGGACCTCCAATAAAGGCCTTTTAATGGCACTTGCAGTTATTCTGAGGAAGCAAGTCTTAGTAAAAGGAGCCAAAGATCTTATGCCTGCAACTGGTATTCACAAGGATAATACCAGCAATACTGGTTGTAAGAGGGAGAAGTTTTCACATTGAAATTTCTTTTTTTCTTCAGTTTGATGAAAACCTTCAATTGTAAATTAAAGGTTGTCAAATATGATAACTTCTAAAGTGTAAGCAAAATACCATTTATTCAGGGTGCTTTTGAAGCTCCATGATGGGGAAATCGAAGTGTGCATCCACCATCTGTGGGTGGACCCTTTAAACAGAGGTGTTAATGGTATTACTAGATGTATCTCAGTAATAAGACAGTTATTATTTGGCAATAAGACAGTCCTAAATTCATTAATGCCTCTGTCTGAGTTTGAGCTGCTGGTATAGCTGCGCACTCCATGTTCCTTGCAGTTTTGCTTTTCACTTTCCTGAGACGCTTGTCAGGTCTCTAATAAGATATCCGCTCTCTGCAGATTGGTGAATTGTACCTTTTAAGTAACACCCGGCTCATTAAACATTTACATTCTAGATGACTCGATTGGGAACTTTTATTGGATAAAGAATCCATTTTTGTGTGGACAAGTGTAAGGTAATCATACTGTACATGGACTTTGTCAAAGCATGCTGTACCTGGCTTTTTGTGAGACATACTTTAGACCTGCTGACAGGACCACTTTTGAAACAGTACTGTGTTATCATCTATGAGCTTTGGTGACATTTTAACCCAGAAGTTTCTCTGTTTTATTACCAGGGCAATGACCTGGACTTTAAAAAGTTGCAACTACAAGAAAGACAAGTAACTTCTGAGACAAACCGTGAGACACCAACAGAAAACAGAATAATCCAAAGTGCAGGCACAGAGCAGGAAGAATGAAGAACGAAACAGAGAATCTGTTTTATGAGGAAGGATTTAAAGAAAATAGGTTTTTAAACCAAAGGAAGGAAAGGGAACCAGGAAATAATACTCTTTCTGTACAATTGCCTTTCCTCATGGGAGCAAATCCCTGGAAAGAGGATAATTTATTGAAGTTAAAGAAAAGCAACAGAAAATGAAGAGAAATTAATATAAACAGAATGGCTGGATATATCTATCCTCTGGGTGGGAAGTGCTGGAAAATTCACATACCACATGTAACACCACTGTGTGTACTGGAGTATCACCTTCTAACATGCACTCTGCAAATGTACATCTGTGCGTCCTAATACATTTCTTCTTTAGAAGACCAAACTCAGCAAGTTTTCCAAGGAGATTAGTGCTGGGATATTTCTGTTTGAGCTGGAAACAGCTACTCATCCCACACTGGCCGAAAAGCAGTTTTATAGGGCCGATGCTTTCCAGTGGAGCTGCTGCTTTTGCAGCCTCTCCCATTTGCCATTCTTTTCTTCTCCGTCTTGAAACCTCTCACTGATGCTCACTGATTACCAAAATTTACCTTGGCTGTCTGATTCTGAGTGTTTAATTTTGGTTACAGAACAAAAGAACAACAACAACAAAACCAAACCATTAATGCTGTAGAATGTGCTTTCTCCTCTTGTAGCTTTTCTTTATATATTGTTCTGTCCCCTTCATCTTCTCACATCTGGAGGCGGGGATTTGGGACCAGATTTCCTTTCATCTTTTAACCTCACTCTTGTTTACACCAGTATGATTACAAGGTGAAATACATAAATGAAGAGAACATAATTTGACATTCATTTTCAGTGTTGGAATGATTAAACAAGGCTAGTCATTTCGGAGATGAAATGAAGAATTATGGTTTTAAATGCCCATGTTCAGTTTGAGCACCTCATTGCTGTTCTACAGAGTGTATACAAATAGTACAACTTAATAATGAATCAAAACCCTCCTGCTTCAACCTGTAAATTAATAGCTGAAATGTACTCTTGTGCAGACAGACAGTGTCTGGGCCAGTTCACACCTGGCATCACACCAGGGCTTATGTGAAATTCAGACGGGCCACAGGCTTTGTGCCGGGTTTTTGAGCAGGGATATTTTCACTCTGCACTGAGCAAGTGCAGTCATATGTTTCAATAAGGGACTTATCCGTTAGCAAGTGAAAATGTTACCGCTAATTTTACACACTGAAAACAAATCAGGGTTTCACAGTTCGAAAGCAGAAACCAACCAGCTATAAACCGTCAGATTGACTGTGATCTCAGAATTGAATAGGTCTATTTGTTCTAACAAACAGTTAGGCCATTAAATTGCAAAGCCTTCCAGTGTTTGTCCAGGTAAATAAGGACACATCCAAATTGATTATCTGTTGTTCAGAGGTAATGATACGTAATAAACTATTCGCTCTGGGTAACGTAACAGAAATGTGTTTTAGTGCCCACATGTGCAGTATCTTCCAGTCTAAGAGCAAGATAGCATCTCCCCACTTGGCTATCTCATATCCCTCCCACATGCCCCCCAGTCCTGAAGGCAGAATGTGTTTGCTGTATAGAACAGAAACATGTATTTTTTCTTGCTCCACATGCAGTGCTTCTGCTGATGGGGATTCCTCAGAAATCTGCATGTATGTACACCCACAGCGCATAGCAGAAAAAGGTTTCAGAGACTTTAAGGTTAATCCTGTTCCTTTCAGCATCATTATACTCAATTGGAAGGAAAAAAAAAAAAAAAAAGAGAGAGAGAGAGAATGAGAGGGAAAAAAAAAAAAAAAAAAAGAAAGAAAAAGAATATCTATCATCACAGACTTCAAATCCACTAGCTGCCCAGCAATAAATCTTGTGCTTGTGTCAAAACGTCTCCAGCAGAATTTCTAGGATGAAACTTCGCAGCTCAACATTAGGCAGCAATTGATGATATATGATCCAGGCAGCATGAGCAGTATTCTAACAGGAAAAGAGGTAATCTAAATTTTGTCAAATTGGAAGTAGTTAAATGATTCTTGCTTTTCCCAATTGGAACTTAATTGACTTTTTTTTAGCTGTCATGTAAGAATTTCTCCTATGCACACATTCTTGCTGTCTCCAGAGTCAGACCGTGACCACATACAGCTGGAAATCTCCAGTGCAAGGGAGAGGGAATGAGCTTCAGGGACCAAAAACCAGGGACAGAAACATTTTCCATCAGTGGCGGTACCTTCTTTATGGGATCCTGCTCCATCACTTGTGACAAACGCCAAATTGAATGTTTATGGGGACAAACTCCAAGAGGGTAATAACCCGTGTTGAGGCAGTTTGAGAATGATAAATGTTTTATTGTCTTTATTTTTCTAACATCGCTTGCCAGTTAGACTTACAAGGTGAAATTAGTAACCTTCCGAGGTGGAATTTGTCTTGCCAAATTTTAGCTGACTAAAACATTGAGTGAGATGGTGTACACAAGAGAAACATGAATTTAGACACCTAGGGATGCTGGTGTTCAGGTGGGTATTTATTACAGCTGGCACAGAGGCATTCAGTGCTGCTGAGGCCACCTAGGTTGCTATGCCATCTGTCTTGGTGCCCACTGTTGTGTTAGCTGCATCATCCCCAGGCACCATGATCTGCTCTGACCACTTTCCCCTGCACATCAGGGGAGTCGAGGCCCACAGGGACCCTCTCCAAACTGTCTCATTTAGACGTGCCCAGCCTGGACTGCTGGTCAGGGAGAGGCCAGATCTCTTACAGCGTGTTTCATGCTCACCCATGCCCCACACATCCTGCACAGCCCATTGGTACTGAGGAAATGAATGGAATGATGATCACCCAGACTGCACCTGTAAGCTGCTTTTGTAAGCAGTGAGAAGGCAGGAGCTTTCAGCAGGGTTTTCGTTTAATCTACCTAAAATGTCTACACAGAATCTAATTTCTTCCAAATGATTATTTGAATGTGCCAAGCTGAGTCTTACATAACTAACAATCAGATCCTCATGCTAGAGAAGAATCACATAGAATTGGTGAAAAGGAGGGAGTCACCTTTACCTGGCAGTGGTGTAACTTAATACCAGGAGAGAAATGCTGAGGGTATTCTTGAACAATGTCCACTGAAACAGAAAGCAAGATAAATAATCAACAAGCATAATCTCTCAGTGATCGCATAACAGATGGCAGACAATATGGAAAGGGGAACACACAAAGAGAGATATTAATTTAAGACAGACAGATAGATGGAGCAATACTTTCAAAAAGTAATAAGTGGATCAAATTGAAGGCCAATTCTCAAATGTGTATTCAGAGAGTTATGTGTTCAGTGCTTAATGAAAAAATCAGTTATTTTGAAAAATATAAGTAAAAGAAGGATCATGCATTTAGATTGATATCCATCCTCAAAATAAGAAAGAAACAAAGAGGGAAAAAAAAAAAAAAGAAGAAGAAGAAGAAGAAAAGAAAAAAAAAAAAAGAAATGCAGCTACATTTTTCTCTTGAGCCCTTTTTTCTGTCTAATTGCTAAATGTTGCAGTTTTCCTGATAAAACAAGCAAAGCAGTTAAAAAGACATCAATATTTTCGCTGTAAAATAAATGGAGATTAATAAGAAGAAACGTGTCTCTTTTTCTTTATTTTAGAAAATGATGAGACTGCTTTGTGCCTGAAAGATACCAAAATCCGAATTAAAAAAAATTATATAATAATAATAGTAATAAATCCTCCGGCAGAACTGCAAATATATTTCCAACCACTAGATGGTACTTAAAGCACGGCGTTGAAATGAATTGCTGCTCTGTGAAACGTATAGTCAGGGTGCCTATGTCAGAGGCTTAGCGAAGTCAAGGTTGGTTTTATTTTCCCAGTATCCACGTAGAAGGAAAAAAATAAATAAATAAACAAATAAATAAATAATAAAGAAAGGAAAGAAGGGGTGGGGGAGTGGAGGGGGGGTGGTATGGGGGGAAAGTGATGGGGGAAGTCTAAATCTCTTCTGTGCCTTTTTTGACTTAAAAAGAAAAATGGACATGGCAAAAGTGTTCCTGATTAGATTGGTACAAAAAGATGATGCATTCTTTCTGGATGAATCAGGAGATATGAGGTTCTGTCACGCTTTAGATATAGACCTGAAATACTAAGCTTAAATTTATAGCCTCTTGAATGATCCACAGGACTCTGTTTACTCATATAGTAGAATTGGGTGCAGTTCCAGCAGTTCCTCTCTGTGATCAGTTACTTTATCACCTTGATCAGTTCAGAAGATACAATAACTCTCTTTTTTTAATAAATTCTACTACATTAGATCCTTTATCAACCTTCTTCGGTTTTAATCACACATTTGGGCAAGAATCCTCTCCCCATCTTTCTCTTTGACATGCATGCAACCACATGCTCTCATGCCCATAATTGTCTATGGGTTACTTTTTGACCTCTTGCTGTATTTATATTTTCAGGGGAAAAGGCTGGAAGAAATAGGGTACAGGATCTAAAGAAATGATAGCTGAATAACAGGTGTTCATTTTTTTTTCCTATCTCCTATTTCCAGGGAGGGCAATCTATTTCAAGAGTTGACTAGGGAAGATGTTTCCTTCCAAAAGAAAAGTATTTCAATGGACACCTGGAAATTTGAAAATGTACTTTGACTTCATATTTTGAACATTCGTTCCCAACATCAAAACATTAGCGCTCAAAACTGTTATTCACTTCTGTGGTGAGTGACCTCTCCCATTCCCAGCCTCAACAGCTTATTCTAATGCTTTGTTTTGGGTTCATTATCCATCTAAATATTTACAGCAGGGAAGATCAATAAGATTTTCCAGAAAATTGGGAATAGCAAATATTTTCCTGGAGTTCCTCCTATCAAACACCCTGCTGTGCAACTTGGAGCGCTTCATCTTAGCCTCTTCTGCCAATAAATTGTGCCTGGAGGTATGCAGATCAATACTATTGCTTAATGTACATGAAAAGGTTAGTCTGGTACTTATTCTTTGAAAAAACGACACTGGATCATTTCTAAAGTTATCTCAGGGATTGTGTCTCTGAGGTGTTCTGTGTCATCGAGTTCAAAAACCTCCAAATATTTGATTGGCATCACTGACTATTAAAAATAATAATAAAAACAAAAAGAATAAGCAATTCTACAGCATCTTTCTACAAATAGCTGTGAATGAGATCAAGGTTGGAAAGACGAGTCTAAAAACATTATTAAGTATTAGAAAGCCCAGTTAGTTAATAGAGAATGGCTTGGTTACCCAGGCCTAAATATTCTTTAGGAAAAAGATGAAACCTTGTCTGCATTTCCATAATTCTTTGCTGGTCCATGACAAGTGTGACCACAGAAAAGCGACTTTCATGAGCCTGATACAAAACTACTTGATATGGGACAAGTTCTCCCTGAGGACAAAGTCCATTTGTTAGCTTCATGGCAGCCCCTGTGAGCAGTAATTTTTTATTTTATTTTTTTTTCTCTTTCACTACAACTGCTTTAGGAATAGCTGTAACATTGATCTCATCACTGAGATTTACTCTTGAGTAATAGCTTTGCAACAGATGACCTGGATTTGGTAATGAGTCTATGTGTGAAAGCTTTGAACGTACAGTTTACCGCGCAGTTCCCGAGTAGTTTCTGGATAGGAGATACTTATTTTCTCTTTTCAGTTGCTGAGAAATAAACTTCTGGGCAGGTTTCATTTTGCATTTTTCAGAAAAAAAAATGCTGTCCAGGCATCTTCAAAAAAGTCACACACTAGTTGTATGTGTTGGCCAGATGTGTCCTATGGCATGGAGGATGTCCAAGTATGTGACCCAACCAGAGTCAGGATGTTTTGTTCTCTGTTCCAGTTGGTAATTTCTGCTGTAGTAGTTGCAAGTTGTCTCCAAACCTCTGCAATTTCTTTTCAGAACTACATCCTGAACTGCACAACTCCAAACTTAGCTGTGGTAGTATTCTCTTATTTCCTTTCTTCTCTCAGCAAATCTTATCTAACTCTGTCTGTCTGTTGCTCCATCTGTCTGTTCTGATGCTCTGCAGTTTGGAAGGCACTGCCTTTTAGGTTGTTTCGTATACCTCTTTGTATATGTTTATATAACATCTACAAAGCTTTTCCTGAGGGGGCCAAATTCATCTGTGATGGGGAAACTTCATTAACTTTAAGAATTTCATACATATACGTATAAGTATTTAATAAGTGATGATTTTGATCCACAGCCTTCCTTGAGGGCCACTCCAGTTGCAAAACGTGTGTCTTTGCATATGAACAGCCATAGCTGGGGAGGGGAATCCTAGTTAAGGTTTTGCAGAGATTGTTTCAGGACAAAAGAAAATCATGCACTCATTGCTGTAATGCACAGAATGCACTAAAGGAGAACAAGAAAAATGAAGGAACATGCAATTCTGCCCACTTCAGCAGTTAAGCTTTTGTTAGAATACTCTTAAGCAATTACAAAGCTGCCAGGACTGTATTTAATTAAATATATAAATATCCATACAAAAATAAAACCCAAGCAACACTTACATCATATCTACAAGGTGTTATTGTTTTGTTTATTTTTTACAGATGGACATTTTGTCAGGGAGAAATTTGCCAAGTGCTGTGAGGGAGAGAGGGAAAGAGAGAGAAAAAGAGGTGGAGGGATGCAGAGAAAAGGAGTGTAGGTGCTGCAGGAAAAATGGCATCTCTTATATTTCAGAAATGCAAACACTACAGTGATAATGCAAACACACGTGATAAGAAAGTGTGACTTGCGTTCCCTACTTAAGGCTTCGCTGAAATTGCCCAATACTTATGGGAAAACAGCTGACAGAGTAATTAGAGATGGTGCATATAATTTATCATTCGTAGTCTTGAACTTCGTGCAGCTGATTTGGATGACCAGATGACTTGTACATGTAGACTAAGTGCTTAAGGTGGGGAGTGTGGTCTGAACAGAGAAGAGCATTAAAAAAATAACTAATTTACCCAGGATCCTCTGTTTTTAACTCATAAAATACAAAAGACATGCCTGGAGTTGTCCTGATATGGGGGAAATTCTTTTGAGACAGATTTCACACTGCAAGAAGTACTGAGGCTGCTTTACTGCTGATGGAAGGACAGCCTGGACACCTACAATTTCAGGTATGAACTGAAGTTTTGCCTACACATTGCTGTGCCAGGAGAGGATGACACCTTGCACTGGAAAGCCTTTGGAGCTTTCCAGCTCGGAGCAGGATAGATACTGGTGCTGGTGGAAAGAGTGTTCACTAGGTGCTATCTGATCCAAACAGCAGCAGTAGACCCATTCCTTTGTGGCTGCAAATGTACAGGGACATATCCCTGAAGGGCTGTGTCTTCAGATGGTGTTTGGGGCTGCTGAGTAACACCTCAGGGGAAAGCTGGCAAAAACTTTGATTCAGAGCTTTTGGCATTAGTGAGACAAGCTAAAAACATGCATGTAGTCTATATTTTAAATGCTAATTAGTGCTGGGTAGAGCAACTCAGGGGCAAAGTGATGCAGTGTACAGTTTATGTCCTCTTGATCACATAATCTCAGAAATATGACTGCATTCACACTGAGTGATGCTTTCTGAAATGTTAGTGTACTGCACAGAGGCTACTGAGGCACCAGAAATAGGAAGCACTGCTCTGCAAAACAGCTTTTAATGGGACTCGAACCCATCAGGTACTGCCTGAAAACCACATGGCCTACTTCAGCTTCCCCTCAGGTATTCCAGTGTTGTGATTATTTTCTTCTGCCCTAACTGGGGTCCAAGTCTATTACAACTCATCATTCCTTGCTGCAGGAGCTGTGCCTGCAGGTGCTACTAGGCCCTCTCGGGGACAGGACTTGTTCCTCAACTTGACCAAGAGAGGCATTTGGGTGTTCCTGCTGGCTGGATGCAATTACAAAGGGAACCCCAAACTCACATGGCCTGTATGTGAGGCTTTCCCATCATTTGTTTTGCATATGTTTTGCATCCACACATGACCTATAAGAGCATGAGCCTACAAAGAAGGGTTTTTTTAGAGCAGGGGAAAATGTGCCCATTGTTACCAGTGGATGTGTCAATCTCATTCCCCAGAGGAGGAAAAAAGATTGTTTAAGGTGAAATACCAATTGAATTTTTCTTTTGTTTTCTAAAGGCTGTAGCTGTGGTTTTCAGAAAGGCTAGGGGAATTAAATATCCATTCCTTTTTCGAGTGAAAAGTCCAAAATCTCTGACCTGAGCCTATAGGGTAAATGTTTTGTTTTCTGTATTTTAGCCTCAGAACCAATTACATGTTATGCTATCCATGCTCCTCTATTACCTTAACCATCCCGTGATAATTGTTTTCCTGGTAACAGACTCTATGTTAATTCACAAGAAGAAAATCTCAGGGACATCCATAAGCTCTCACATAGAAGCAATGATAAGGAAACAACTTAGCATTGGGTGCGCTTTCTCTATTTTTCTCAGACTATCTCAGGTGGTGGCTGCAAAATGAAAATGCTCGACTGATAAACACTTGTGAGGTAGGTGAAAGAGACTCTCATTTCAAGTTCAAATCCAACATCTTCCCCCGCAGTTTGAGGGAGAGGATTAGGTCCCTTTGCCACACATTTCTCCTGTCTCCACCCCTCCCACCCCCTCCTTCAGCATCTATATCCAAACCCTGCATCTGAACAAAAAAAAAGCTGTATCTGTCCCTTAGTAAAACATCTTTTATTTGCCAACTTGTTTTTCCCACAGATTCCCGCTCCCTTTTGTGTTTGTGCTAATGTTCCGAATGTCTACACCGCGTAGCTGATGATTATTTGTGAGACAGAGTGAGTTAATGCAGATTTGCAAGCTGTTCCCATTTGTTAAATGTCAGAAAAACACATGCAAGTCACTGGCTTTAGCACTTAGCTGCCAGCTGGCTCTTCTGAAAGGAGGGGACAAATGACAGTCTATCAAACAGCATGCTTTCAAAGAAAGAGGAGACCTGTTCCAGAACTGCAGCTTCAGAGGCTCTTTTAACAACATAAGCAAAACTGGGAGCCAACCTCATTTTTTCCCCCTGGCTGTAATGAACACACAGCTTAGCTACAGCAGTCTCCCACCCCCAGTAAAATGAACTGGAATTACAAAGCTTATGAAGAAAACAAGTGTCGTTTGTTGGTTTTTTGTTTTTTGTTTTTGTTTTGTTTTGTTTTGTTTTTCCCTCTATCTTTTTCTTTTCCTTTTACTTGTTTTTCCCTATTTCTTTCTTTTTCGGATCAAAAATAAGACCAAAAATAATGTCAAAAGGGAAAGGAGTGGGGTTCTGAGATCAGTCTCAAATCTCAGAAGAAGACTGCACGAAATGGTGCCAAATTGAAGTATTTATCCATGGGTAAGTGCCCAGTGTAGATTAACATATTTTAATTATGGTCTCTGGGTTTGCTGTGCTCCCTGAAGAACACACAGTTTAGGCCTCACTGGTGAGCCAAAGCTCTGTGTGTGTGTGGGGGGGGGATTTTTTGTTTGTCATGCATGCTGATGGGGAGTGCTGTCCTCAGGATGTGCCTTTCTCCTCCAGCAGCCTCAAGCGGAGGCAGTGCCGGATTCTTTGTACCACTCGACATGCTCTGATCCCAACCTGGCTGCCCAGCGGCTGTCAGCATGGAGGTCTGGGCATGGTGCTGCTTGCCTGGGTGATGTCCACCAGGGCCTCCAACATCACCCGCTCATTAGGATGTCTCTGAACAGCTGTCATGTGGTGCTGACTTTTTGTCACAGCTGACAGTGGTGAGATTAAAGCAGGTAGCCAGAGGCTGAAAGACTCTCTTTTGTTACAAAGCTCTGAGTCATCTAGTCTCCTGTTATAAATATCAGTCGTCAGATTTGGATTCACACTGAGTCACTCGCAGTCTTGGGTAGGACTCATTGCACTAATGGGCAATTTTGTGTTGCGGGACTATTAGTATACAAGATTGCCACCACTGTCAAGACATCAAAATGTGATCTTGTGTGTTTAATAGTTCATAATGAACAAGCTGTACTACTCTACTGAACATCTTCCACTTATTCAGTACGATTTTGAAGTGAGTAGTCAATTCCCAAAGTTCTTCCTGATTCACACTCAGTGTTGGGTCCAGAAAGCATACGGGGAAGAAGGAGCATCGTGTAGGGCAAGATTCAGGTGTTATGCTTTGTTACATGAAGTCAAGTGCTGCCTTCACTGAATTACCAGATTCATTTTCACAGGCAAAAGAGAGAGACAGAACTATGAAGGTCGCCTGCATAGATTTAATAGAAGGGAGGCACTACTGCTTACTTCTATCACTGCAGGGACTCCAGGTGTCCCAGGTGACTTTAGGATCAGTACTAGCCAATGAAATGGGGGGGGAAAAAAAAACAAAACAACGTGAAATGAAGACAAGTGCATCTTAAGAGCAATCTAAAAGACGGACTTTGGCTTTGAAAGTAGCCTTAGATTGTCATCCAAACCACACCTACTCTTAACTTCTTGATCCAAGGGAAGCAAATACTCTCTGGATATGTAAGTTTTTACCCTGAAAACATACCCTAGGGAACCCTCAATTTGAAAGCAAGTGGCTTACTCCGACATTAATCTCTGTGAGATCCTGGAATTAGGCAAAGTTAAGCCTCTGAATCTGATAAGTACAAGCTGAACAATCTTCACTGTCTTCAGGATCAATGCATGGCCTTGTTTCTGTCTTCCTTCAAAGAAAAAACAACTCTAGATATAACCAAAAGATGAGATTTCCTAAGTTCCAGGCTATAGGTATTCAAAAGAGTATGAAACAAGATACCTCAATTACTCTAAGCTTTCCTTTAAGGTCTCAAATTGTAGACTTTTAGTCAATCTGGAGAAACACTGTGAGAGTCATTGTTCTGCAGCTGGAGCAACTTCACTCCATTTTGAATTTCAGGTGTTCAGGGTCTTCAGAGCTAGATCCACTGAGATATTTAGACCCGCGGATATTTTGGCACCCAACTTCTGTTTGTCCCACCACATATATTAACAGAGCTTAAAGTCAACTTGGCTGTAAAGAGCATCAGAAAATGAAAGTATCAAGCAATATCTGTCTTTAGAGAGAGAGAAGGCAGTTGTTATCTAAAAATTTCCCCCACATTAGGTTCTTATTATCTTTCCTTTTGCACCATCAACTGTTCCATGCAATTGTGCTTGGAATCGTTCAACTGAAAAGAAAGACTCCCCTGTCCATCTTCCTGGCAAACGTGTTCAAAGGTACCTCCTTTTTTCATTCCCTTTCTTGGATCTGGCTGGCAAAGCTTATCAAACAGAGCGTTAACGTCATAGCCTCTCTAAGTCTCCAAAGTCTGACCCCAAATACAGAGATCACTGAATCTGTTGCAGGTTAGCATATGGCACTTGTTTGAGAGCACTGTTAGTGAAAGACTGAATCCGACAGTCTGACAGATCCAAGTGTGATGTAGCTAGCTCTGTGCCTTATATCCAACCACTACTGATGCTGGAAGTATCCTGCCTATAGATACACACACAGGCACTCATATGCAGCATATATGCATTTAGGAATATATATAGACATCCACATAGGTCACAAGTAGACACAGAGAGCACTCATACAAACAGCCTGTACAAACCACTTCATCCTGTCCTCTATCTGGCTGATGAGACTGAAAGTCTGTCAGTGCATAATAATAATAATACAAATATATATGTGTATGCATGTATGTAAGTATGTATACAAGGGCTGCTACACAAGTAATAGCTCCTATTTTATTGTGTTGGCCCATGATGTCAGAGGTGGATGTTGGTGGTATCTCACCAGAGACTGAGCCTTCCACTACATTTTGTTGCTGTGTGACAGATTGCAGCAAAAGGACAGTCTGACAGAATGGTGTCTGACATGGAAGTGTGTGTGAAGCAAAGTTTTGCCACTGAATTCAACCATTTGGAAAACCTGCACATTCACTGAAATTTTCTGAATGTTTATGGAGACCAACCAATGGGTATCATCATGGCAAGGACGTGAGTGGTGTGCTTCAGCAGAAGTAACAGTGAGAGTGGTCCAGCTCAGGTGCTGCAGATTTTTATGAGTGCGGCATGCAAGCTCTTGTTCATTGCTGGTGAAAATCCAGAGCTAATGGTGGTGTCTACATTGAAAAAAAAATTAGTATTTTGTATCTGAGAATCTACTCTATCAAACAGCATTATTGTGCTCTTTGTAGCTGTTGTAGTTTCCATGGAAATAAAGAGGAGGCATTACTTTTGGAGCAACCTATGTATCTGCAGGCACATGTATATAAAATATAGATAGCTACTAGTAGCTAGACTCAAAGTTCAGTGTGCCCAGTAGCTGCTGCTCCTGGGTCCCAGCCTTGTTGCAAGCAAATCCTAAAGGGTTAAGTAATCTGAATGAAGGAGGATTTTGGTTCCTCAGGTTATTTTGTCTCCCTCCACCCCCCACTGCTGGGTTCTCTGCTCCTCTGTGTGCATGGAGATGAGCCTTTTATCTCAATAGCTGACAAATATCTGCTTTCTGTGAGATTTTTTGTTGCCTGCCTCGGTCCTGCTCTGTCTCAGAGGCGCATAAGCTCTGTCATACTCATTACATGAAGAGCATCAGGGTGAGTAAACCCTTTCCCTTCATTTTCTTGAAAAATGTCAGGTTCAGACTTAAGCAGTGAATGCTGGTAGTAGCAGAAATGTGGTTCTTGTGGGAAGATGGTGAGACAAGACAGGTCTAGTAAATACAGCAGGGTGTATCTGGAGGAGCCCTGGGAGTCCTGTCATCAGCTCATGGACTTCACACCAGATGAAAGTCAGCATCCTGTTTTAACAAAAGGGGATATTACTGCTTGCTTTCTCTTGTGACATCAGAGGCTGTAAGTAATGCTAGCAAAATACTTATGCTGTTAGTGCCAGACATGCAAGCCACCAGTAATATTGAAATCTCATTTTTAAGTGCACACAAGACAGATTTTCAAGGATGCTTAGATTAAAGATCAGCAGATGTGAGGGGGGTTTTCAAAAGTTGTTATGAATTTCATTCCTATTAACTTCAGCAGAAGATAAGCGTTATTTTCTAACTTCAGCTGCCACCTATGAATATCCTTAAGTATCTAGATGTCTTTAGAAACTTCCCTGGGAACTTTCAGATAGAAACTTCTTCGTTTTAAAAGTGAGCACAAAGTAATATTTCTGCCAGAGTGTTTAGGTGTTATGCTGTCAGTATCATAATGCAATGCTTATCCTTTCTCCAGGGAATGGTTAGTCACTGACTTACTGGCTAAACTAGATTCTTGGGCATGATGGAGGACACATTAAACATGACAGAAGATATGAGAAGCAAAAAAAGCAAAAGCTGTATCTTGCTTTTGGATTCATCCTGAGCACTGTGTCACCTGTGTGGCAGATGTGCTTAAACACATGGTGGTAAAATAAAGAGCTTATGAATGGAAAAATTTGTTTTGTTTTGTTTATTTTACTACCTCCTAGGTGGTTTTAAGCAGGTTATCCTGGGCATCTCTGCTCATATTTTCTCAGTACACCTTGTAGCACTTTACACTGAGCCATCTCTGAATGAGGAGGCCAAAGGACCTCAGTTTACCAATAAAAAGTTGGGATGATCATCCTTTCTCTGCAGCCTGGGCTAGCACTACTTCTGACAGCAGTGCTGCAGTGCAGACACCCAGCTATTCTGGAGCCAATTTAAAACTCACACAGTGCTGTCTTACACAGAACAGGTTTATGCTGAAAGGTTGGTCCAGAGCACCCAGAAACAAACAGGATGCAATGCTTCAGCAACCTCCTCCTAAGTTATGAAGTTCTCCCCACCTCAATTCCATTCCTTGAAATAGGGATAACAACCTTTTCTAACATGGTACCTGCCTTGCTCAACACAACAGATCCCTAATCATGCAGGGAAGGAGAAGGAAAGGGTTGGGCAGATGGTACCGTCCTAAGGCAAATAATAAATAAACAGAATAATCCCTCCATCACAACAAGACTTATGTTAAGTGTAGAAATAAGGAAAAGCACTGCTGCAGTCCCCAGGAGTGAGTCAGAGAAGGATGTGACATGAAGTGTTCCCAAGCTTTTTTCCTCATTTGTCTTTTTTTTTCTTTGTGTGTGTATGTGTTTATGTTATAATGAGAACAGAGCAATTTGAGAGGGTAGTGGCATAAAAATAATAGTGCTGGAAACCAGCTTCTATGGTTAAAAGATTTTTGCCAGCATCTCATGAGCAGGGTGACCAAATGCTCACATTGTAGGGGTCTTGTTGTCATGATCTGCATCCATATGTCACACACTTAATCAGAGAGGCATAGTTGTGGGATAAAGCAGGCAGATCTGAAATGTCAGTACTCAGGTAGAAAGCCCTCTTTCTCCTGCCTTCTTTAGCTGAAATGTTGAGCACTTACACTCATACTGCTAGTTCTTGGTTGGGCTGTTTCTATTTCTGCAGTGTCCTCATGCCTGTCATTGCTTGGACCTGGTTCAATAAACACATTAGCCACATCTGAGAGTACAAATATTTATTCAGAGGCTTAAATGTCTATTTGAACACGTGACTGCAGTAACCACATGTGCAGTCAGAATCAGCCCTGTATACAACATCAGTGCTGACATGTCCAAATTTAGGCAGATCATGCATGAGAGGAGGAACTACAGAGGGAATAGGAAATACTGTCTGCCTACATCAACAGGTCTGTCTGAGGTGGTCCTGCAAATAACAGCAGATGTTGGTTGCGACCACCAGTCCCTTGAAAATCCTCCACAAAGAAGATGCACATCACAGTCTGGCATGTGTCTGTGCTTCTCCTGAGCAGAGCTTTCTGCCCACTCTTCAACTGCTGGCTGTGGGTGGCATCTTTAACCCTGCTGACAGCAGTGGTAGTGGTGTGCTGAGAAGAAAAGGGCTCAAGGTGGCATTTAGTGGCACACTGAAGCCTAAGAAGCCACTGTGGAAAACCTCCACAGTGCCACTCCGCTGATGTTGACCCAGGAATTAGGCATCAAGTTATTCCAAGGGTACTGTTCTGATGATTCCCCTTTAGGAGAAATGAAAAGTCGGCTGCAGTCCTGGAAAAGGAAATTTCTTCCATTGCAATTGCTTCTAGCTGATACAGACTTTCACAAACAACGTGAGTTGAGCTAAGTGAGTATTTAATATGTGAAGAATGATTTATAGCGTGCTTTGCAGAAAAGTTTTCAGCAAGTCTGAATTCTCCATTAAAAGCTGCTTGCTTCATTACAGAGCTACCAAAATAGGCAAAGAAAATATTCCTTGCTTATCCCAAGACTCCTTAACTCCTGACAATTTTAATAAATCAAGGAACATTTGTAAGTACTAAATGTTAAATGTGTATTCACAGTTAATTTTTAATCAACTAACAACGGTGATGTGTTAATTGAATGCCATTAAGAAACCATAACTTGATGCATTAGCTATTTTCCAATGCAGGGGAACTTTTCCCAAGGCTTTCAGTTGTTGCCCAGGCTCCTCTTGGAAATAAGTAAATAAATAAATAAATGAAATAAAATGAAATAAAATAAGAAAATAAATTTGTGCGTATTTATTTTAAATGCATTGTGATCTGAACTGGACTACTCAAACCCTAAAAGTGAGCCAAGTTCACATAACGTTCTCTGTGATTCATAGTTTTGTTGAACATGAGCTGAATTTTAAACGAGCCTTGGCTATGTTTCAAGTTATATTTTGCTTAGAGGTAGTACTTACAACCTAAGAAATGACTGTGTAGGCCCAGCATGTAGACTCCTGGCTTAAGTGTTAGTTGTTTAAAATGTCAACTCAGAGGTCAAGGAGAAAGTCAGAAGGGTGACATTCAACTCATCTTTTTGAGATTTATGAAAATTGCTGGTTTTGTATCCAACTTTTCAGCTGGCTATCCAGCAGTAGAAATATGCCGCTTCTCTTCCATATGAGGACTGAGGCCTAGATCGTGCATTGTTGGTGACTTTATTTCCTTCTGCTGAAGAAGTTACTGTTACAGCCCTTTCTATTCACTTCGGCCCTGTCTGGCCTGCTGGGTGGACACTTCCACCTCTCCTTAGAGAAAAAGGAGGTTATTTTAGCTAGGCTAATTAAGGAAGCTTTGCTCACCTGGCTGAGTCAGGATGATAGAGTTCACACAAGCAGCTGAGGTGGCAATTGTCATGGGATGACTGTGGCTACTCCTTTGGCCAACTATGGTACAGACCTTTTTTTTTGAAGCCCCCAGATTCTCCTCCATACATAGTCCTTGTATGGATGCTTTACATATTTCACCAGGGTCTGAAATAAGTCTGATCAGAAATGCAAAGAGGAAAGGGGGAGGAGAGATGTGAGACAAAAACAGCCAAGTTATAAATATCTCTATTTTTAGATACTCAGATGAAATTTGCTATGGGGGTTTTTAGTGATGGTAATCAGGAGAAGAATGAAGGGCATCAGTAAAGATGATTGAAACCTATCCAACAAAAATAATCTACTGCAGTTGGCTCATTTTCTTTCTGATGTTGTGCTCAATGAAATGAATTTAAACTGTTTATTTTACAATTAACATGCAATGTGCACTTCCAAAGTAATTTATGAGAAACAATTTTCATTTTATGTGGGGCTGCAGCAGACAGAGAGCAGAGATTCAGTTCACAACTGCAAGGTGAAGTTCCAGGGCGGGGGAAGGTGCTTTCTTGTATGTGAAATTTGCTACTTTCCATTAAATTTACAAATGCTATCATTTTATCATGTCTCTCGGCTGTAAGGGCATGCATAAGAAAATCATCTGCTCCTTTTTAGGGTATCTGAGCAAGGAGCCTTGCCACAATAACAGGAGAGGATAAAAAAGGAAGGCAGAGGCAGAAACCAAGTCTGATCAGTAACACTAACCGATGAGCATATGAAAATGCAGGCATGTTTATTCCATTAGGTTTACAGACAGAGGTTTTAAAATCTCAGAGACAATGATCAGATATAAGCATAGTTAGCTGAACAAATTGATAAGAAAAGAGACAAAATGTGAAAATGTTGATTCAATCAAGGCTGAATGATCAAAGATTTATGAATCAGGATAATAAGAAAAGAATCATCTAATCATTAAATCGTAAAATTGTAGAATTGTACAATCATAAAATCACAGACTCATAGAATCACAGAATTGCAGAGTGGCTTGGGTTGGAAGGTACCTTAAGTACCATCTAGTTTTAATCCCATCTGCTATAGGCAGGACAGATAACCACTAGACCATCTTGCCCAGGGCCCTCATTCAACCTCGCCTTAAGCAGCTTCAGGAATGGGACATTCATGGCATCTCTAGGCAACCTTTTCCAGACAACAATAAGCAAAATGCTGAGATGCAGACCTGGCAAAAACAAAACAAAACAAAACAACAACAACAAAAACCAGCAATGACAAGACTGTGTTGCTAGTAACAGCAAACAAGAAGAAGTCTGAGGTATTAAACAACTTTTGTTTGCCTCAGTCTTACTAGTGACTGCTCTACATACAGCCCTTGAACATATGGTTCAGAAGGTGGGAAGTGGGGGAGCAAAGCCACTTCTGCTGTAAGTGAAGATCAAGTTCATGACCTTGTGGGGAATCTGAATGTCCATCAGTCTATGGGTCCTGATGAGATTCATCCTAGAGTCCTGAGGGAACTGGCTGGCATAGTCACCAAGACACTTTTGATGATAATTGAAAAGTCATAGCAGTCAGGTGAAATCCCCAGTGACTGGAATAAAAGACAACATCAAATTCATTTTTAAGAAAAGTAGAAAGAATAACTCAGGGAACTACATACCTAACCTCTGTGCTGGGAAAAATCATGGAACAGATCTTCCTGCAAGCTATGCTACTGCACATGGAAGAGAGGGAGATTATGTGGGATAACCAGCATGATTTCATCAAGAGCAGATCCTGCAAGTTTGCAGATGACACCAAGATCTGGGAATGTGGACAACACACTTGAGGGACAAGATGCCATCCAGAGGGACCTAGACAGACTCAATCAGTGGGCCCAGGAGAACCTCATGAGGTTCAACAGATCTAAGTGTAAGGTCTTGCACCTGGGTTTGTGGCACCCCCTGCTATCAGTACAAGCTGGGGATGTGGGGATGAAACAGAGACAACGGAAAAGAACTTGGGGATAATGGTGGATGGAAGTTGAACATAAGCCAGCAGTGTGCCCTTGCAGCCCAGAAAGCCAACTATATCCTGGGCTGTATTGAAATAAACCTGACTAAAAGGGCGAGGGAGGTGATCCTGTCCCAGAACTGTGAGACCTCACCTGGATTACAGTGTCCAGATGTGGAGTCATCGGTACAGGAGAGACATAAGACCATTGGAATGTGTCCAGAGGAAGGCAACAAAAATGAAAAAAAATGTTCCCTACAAGGACAGGCTGATAGATCTGGAGCTGTTCAGCCTGAAGAAGAGAAGGCTCCAGTAAGAATTGAGAATGGCCTTCTTCTCCAGCCCTATGCCCCAGCAATGTGTGCTCCCAAGCCTGCTGCTGGAGGAGCAAGTCAGAGTGAAGCGTGAGGGCTCCACACCAGCAGTTGGAATGGGGCTGCAGGTCACAGCCTGGTGCCCCTCCTGGAGGAGGAAGTGTACTGAGATCATGGGCAGGTGTTAGCCTGAGATTTTGAAGGTTAAGGTTTCATTCCTTGCTCTGTTATATTTTTCCTTTGTGACCATGTGCACGGTGCCTCCAAAGGGAAATATGCTGGTGAATAGAAGGATCTTGAATCTTGAAGATAGTTTTAACAAGAGCAAGTGGCTGGAAGCCAGACAAATCCATGTGAGAGAAAAGGTGTGCGCTTATAATAGAGATGGGAATTAATTCTTGTAATAAAATATGGAAATGTGGGGAATTTTCTCACATTTTATGTCTTCAGTTCAAGGCTGAAATGTAAACATATCCGAAGACAGTGTTTTAGCCAAATCCTAACGACTATGCTTAGGACAATGATAGTTGTTTGGTCATAAATAGCTAATGATAACCAAGTGGTTAGACTGAGCTGAAAAATCTTTATAGGTCTTATGTTCTCTGAGGCTATAAACTGGAAGGATATTTGAAGGACTGTGTCCAGTTCCCACCTCAACTGTTAAATGAAGCAAATATGACTAAATGCAAGATAAGTGGTACGGGATTCATCTCACCTCACTTAAGCTGTCTGTAAGTAAGACATCTAATAATCAGTCATTATTTTATTTTATTTTTTTCTGCTGAAGTTGATAGAAACTCCTCATAGTCATTTTTGTCCGCATTTGTATTTGTATTATAGGAACTAGGTATATAACATTCTCTGGTCATGCTGTCTCATCAGGTAGAAGAGAGCCTAAATGATTAACTTGGACCCAATAATGATTTTTAAAAAGTGGATAAAGTTGGATAAGATAAACTCAAACTTCTGCATTCCTAGTTCAGATGTTTAGCAGTTGTACCACTGTTGTTATTCTTTTTGTCTCATAATACTTTTTATATTTTATCACTCCTTAAAGACAGTCCTACAATTCATATCAACACCAAAATGACTTTCACTTTAGAAAAGCAAGACTGTGCTAAAGAATTAATTGCCCTCTGAAGATGTTTACTACTTTTTATTATCTATGATGGAGCCTATGTGTCTAGCTCAGACTTAAATCATTTTCTGTCCTGAGCTGTATATTTGTTAGCAATTGCTAAAAACCTGCTGTGTTTCATTCTAGCTTTGCTGGAGTTTTAAAAGATGGTTATAAGAGGAAATCTGAGACTCACATAGATGAGAGGAAATATGCATATGCTGCAAAGAGGATGGAGAGGAACATCTCATGTGTTGAAAAGCTATAACTTTGAAACCTGACTAATCACATTAGGCTGAAACTATGAGAACTGATGTCATCCGTTGCAGATGCCTGTCCCAAGATTATGCCAACCATCATACAGATCAGGCCAAATTCACTGAATTTAGACATCTTTCTTATGTGTACCGATTAAAGATAGGCATTGTTTTATGCAGATGATCATATTTGATCATATATACATATTTGGCTTCTTAGCAAATTTGCTAGGTGAGGAGTACACTGTCTGCACTGGCAGTTAATTAAACAATCACCTAGAGGATGTTTCAAATCAAGAAAAGATCACCTTTTCAAATAGTATCTTTCCCTTTTTTTGTTGTTTCTCTCTGGGATATCAGAAATTCAAGGGTGGCAAAGTCATAACTTACAGTCATCAACTAAGTATATAAAATTACAGAGAATGAATCTGTGATGACAAATCCACAAAAACAAACAAACAAACAAACAAAACAACAAACTAACTGAAATTGTGTTCTGCATCCTAATATTAATTTTATTGACATGGCTGTGTGTATTTTAATACTTATTCAAATCTCTATGTAAAGATATTTATATATTCATTGGTAGATATTTATATGTTTATTTGTATGAATATTTATATATTGATATAGATATTCATATAGATCTCTCCACCAAGCAATTCTCTAATTAGGTACTGCCAAAGAAGAACAGTATTTCAAAAAGAATAATTTTGGATTTGGAGAAAGTTTGCATGAGGTATTAGCTTAGGTCCCAATCTTGTATATAAATAGCTTTACAGTGCATGTTCATGGTAGCAATTACATAATTAACATTAGCTATGTAACAATAGACCCCATCAAGCTTGCTAAGGTACACATGTATCATTTTTGACTACAAATCAACTATAAGTTGTGGAGAAAAAGCATAAAAATATGCCACCAGATGGACTCCTCTGATGGCGTGGAAATTTCCAGTGGCATTTTGTTGTGGTTGGGCATGATATTTTTGTTTTATTTATTGTCTGGTCATCCTTTTGCTATCTGAGGTAGCAAATGATAATCCAGTGTATCTGCTGACAGAGACATTTAAATGTTGTCTGTTTATGAGCCTTCATGATGTTTTCCATTTCAGAATTTTAATTGATGTTCTCTCCTCCAGGCAATTATCTCTGCTAAACTCTCCACAGTTTCAGTTTTAAGTTCACTGACTGCCCCTAGGAATAGCTGTATTTCTCCACCTAGGTGACCTCTGTGAGAAGCAGCAAAGCAGATTTCTGGACAAATTCTCTCATCTTATCTGCCACCTCACTTCAGCACCACTTTGGTCTGCAAGGGAAGGGCAAAACTGCTTCTTCTAGTCCCTAAGATGTAGTTTCTTTTCCTCCAGCATTTCTCTGCTCCTAAGTATCAGATCTTTTCTCATTGTAAGGTATGCTTTCATAGCAACTACATGTGCTTAGAGCTCAAGCAGCTTCTTGAACATAGTGGTCTGCTTTGATATACTCACATGAGAGGAAGACACATCTGGCTGCACAATGGGGAAAAAATAATAAAAAAAAGAAAGAAAAAGAAAATTCAAGCAAATTCTTTTCGAAACACCAAGAATGGATTAAATCTAAACTGGTTTGCATTTCACCCAAATTATCTATTTTTATTCCAGGTATAATCCTCATTGACATTATCATGCGCGAACTGCTGTAAATAAAAACTGCACTGCTTTTGGAGATGGAGTTACTTGCCACCCCTAAAATAAAGAGTGACAGTGCAGTTTGCTTGATGTCAGAGGAGAGATGGAGTACTTGAGCCCTGGACTCAACATCAGAGAGTATCTGACTTAATGTTGTGGGCAGGATATAATTTGATCTGTACGAACACTTCACTGTAACACAGCATGGTTTGCAATTCTTCCACCTACCAAAGAGATATTTAGCACTGCTAGGGCTTAAGATCTGTGATCCGGGTATGCCTGAGCATAAGAGTTAAGCAGATGCCCTTCTGATAGCACAAGTATTTTCCATAAACCTCTGTTCCTTATTTTGTGGAATACTACAGGGATGCTGATGGCAAATGTTGATTATACTGAATCCTCGTTTGTCTGCAGGTGAATAAATCAAGAGAAACATTAAGCAAACAGGAAAGGAACACTGTTTTTTCTAGGAACATTGTGATGCATATTCCTTATCCTAGCAAAGTCAGGGATAAGCAGATTTTACCTTTGTTTGCATCTTCATGTAGGAATATGTGCCTAAATTTCAACTGCCAGGTCTCACTGCCCCTGATGGGAAGAGGGAAGGATGTCTTTTCCTTGTATTAGATTTTCTAATATTGCTTGTCTGACAAAGGTTATTTTGTCTTGGCTTCATTCCAGTGAGATGAAGCTTGGGCTCGCTGTTAACTCTTTTCCTGTGTCCCTTATTCTTTCTCACTGATATTAACAAATACAAAATACAGTGGTTTGAATTTAAAAATAACCTTCTGTTTTTGTCCACCTTTCATGCTTGAAAGGAAATTTGTAAATTGTCAAGTAGACTTAATTTTTCCTCTGGACTTGCACCTATTTGCTGTAATAAGAATTTTTCCCTTGGGTTTCACTCATCTCCAGCCTGTGGCAGAAAAAAGGGATTAGGATTGTATTTGTCTTCTTTCTGAAGCCAATACCCTTTCAGCAAGTCTGCTATCAGTTCTGGCTGCCAAAACAGCATTTTAATGCCTTACCTAAGGGTCAAGTATTTTATATTAAGTTAACTTTTGCCTCTGCTGACTTTCAGTATTCTATTTACTTTGGAATCTTCACTCCTTATGGAGTTTACAATTGTTTTATGTTCACTCAAACCTGTATTATGCTTTTTGGTTCTTCCTGCTAACCCTACAAAGAAATGAGGAGGGAGTCTTGGGGCTTCTTCATCCTCTAGTAATGGCCCATTTTAATGAGTTTATCCTCTGATTTGGAGAAACTCAACCCTTTGGCATCAGGAGATGGAATTTCTTGACACTAAGTGCTCTGCAAATGCATTTTTGTCAGAGCTACGGACCATTGGTACCTGTGGGGATTTACACAGTACTTAGCAGACCCATTTATTTGCAATACAAAATAATGTTTTGTTTACAGCATCCTCCCCACAGGGCATTAATCATAAGGCACCTCATTCTATCTGCAGATTGTCAATAATCCGAGGCTCTTTTTTGTTCATTTTTTGTTGTGGTATAGTAGATCTCTTATGTCTGGTGTTAAGAAGAAGGATGTATGAAGTTCTGTGTGGAGATTTTTCCAAGATGACTTGCAGTTTTGGGAGGTTTGTGAGTTCTAGCTCACGGAGTGAGATATATGCATGAACTAGATGGGTGTTGTTGCCTGTCTCTAAACAGACAGTACAGACACAGGATGGAAATAAAACATCAGTCACAGTAATACAGGAGGGCAAAAATTTCTATTAGCAAGCTACTGGCACCTATCATTTTACTTAAATAAAGAAAGAAATCTTAAACTGTTACCTGCTATATCAACTAACTATTGTACTAAAGAATAAAAAGCAGTAGAACACTGAAGATTTATTCTGGGGAATGCTGAGTTTTTTGTTCTTTCTGACTAGTCTATTTGAATATTTGTCTGGCATTCAGCATCACTTTACCTACTGATCTAAAAGATATCAACACATTAGATAAATTGGTCAAAGAAATTTCAGATTGCATATCTATAACTCTGTCAATGGATTAAATAGAATTTTCCAAATGATGCACAAGGTATGTCAGTATTTTATTTTATTTTTTTTAACTGGTACAAGAAAATCAATGACATTTTCCTTAAGGGGATACAATTTATCTAGTATTCAATGGGACCTTTGGGTAGCTAAATGTATAGATAAGTGCATAGGTATAATTTTATACTGTCTTTAGTAGTGACTTGTCCATATACAAAAAACAAAAGCAAATACAACAACAACAAAAACACACAGATTTACCAACCAATGGAAACCATCCATCTTTATTTATTTTTTAGTAAAAGAAAATAAATGGCCTTAAAAAAATAAAATAATAATTAAAAAAAAGTTTTATTTTCATTACAATCTTTTTACTATGCCAGTGAGGTTACGTTTTATTTATTAACAACAGGTTGTTCTGTTGTGGTGTTATTTTTAACAATATTTGGCTGTAATATCATTTACCTGAATTTATTTCTGCTTTCCTCTACTGAACAAATTGGAAAGTGGTAGGATGATAAAAAGGAGGAAAAGGATATCAAAAAGCAATAGAGAGAGAAAATGTGTCCACTTCATAAAGGGGAAATTTTGAGGATGAATCATTATGAGGACAAAGAATTTTCTCCAGAGACATTCCTCGGTTTTGAAAATGAGTCAGTTTCATTAAAAACATCTTCTGTATGAAGAGTTCTGGCTTGCCATTCTCTTCTTTCACTGATCATTTCATCTACACCTTAAAATCATGCCACATGTGGAAGCAGTCCTGCTGTACTTGTGAAGAAAGCTAGACTTGAATAAACACTGTCTCTTCTTCCTTATCATATTGTGTCCTCTGTGATGTCTTTGCATCTGTCCTTACATAGCCTCAGTCCTGCAGACTGTTGTGTATTGCAGGAAGATCAGTGGTTCAGGGTGATAGTGAACTGCTTTTTCTGTAGTGCCTAAATCAGAGTTGGCTGCACTGCAAAATAACAGCAACAACAACAACAAAAAAGTGATCATCACCCAAAACAGTAGTGCTCTGAAAGGATAAACTGAGATAACTAGTTTCAGAGAACTCTTTTGCTGTGTTCAACAGTATCTGGTCATGGTTTTGGGGAGATAAATAGTTTCCAGCGATGGGGCCTGCTGCTTCCTGCAGCACCCGTAGGCACATCCCTGTGTGTTGTTTTCACAACCTGACAGTAATCAAAATAGATTTTAATTGGATCAGATAGCCTTCATCTTCTTATTTATTTATTTGTTTATTTATTTATTTTCCCAATTTATGAATGACAAATTCAGTTTCTTTGAGATCGAAGTTTATATTCACTTCAGGAAACACGATATCTGCTACCTGGGTTGTCATACAGCATCAGAATTGTCTACTGTCTTCCATAAGGTTATTATGGCAGGTTCCTGTGTTTTTGTGGCCTGGCTCCATGAAGCATGCCACATTTGATGAATGCCTGACAAACATGAATTGCTATTTGTAGGCTTGATTTAGATGTGAGGGAAGTTTTGCTGGGAGAGCTGTTCCCTCTGGATATGATCTGATTCCAAACCTTTCAGTTCAGGACAGTCAGTCTGAAGCCCTGACTGAATGACGGGTCGATATCCAATAACTCATGATCAAAAGCTGAAGTCTTCTTAGTCAGCAAGACTTGGGTTTCCTTCAGGGGATGAGAACACTGTGCAACCATTCTGACAGAGACACTATTTCTGTTTCCCTTTAATCTGAGGACACTACAGGCAAAACTAACTTGGCATGAAACATTTCTTACATTAATTAACACAGAGAGATAAAAAATAATAGAATATATATTTTTGTGCCCAGCCAGTTAAAATCAAATCCAATTCATTTTAGGTCAAAGCTGCGCAATTAAGGTTGAGATTTCTTTAGGATGTATGTTTTCCACTTAATTGAGCTACACTATCAGCAAGTTAACTTTTTTCCTTCGACTACAAGCAGGAATATTAATAAGACATCACAGAGCTTTTTATTTTTTTCATGACAAGACTGCTAAGTGTCACGTTTCTTTAACACAGCAACTCAGAGAGGAATGACAAATGGATCTAATCTATCGCCATTCACCGTGGTATCCAGGTACAGAGCATGAAAATTTATGATTGTCAAAAGATTTTGCCATAAAATACCCTGCTGTCTGCTGCCTAGTTGAGCCAGCATTGGAGATTTCTTTGTCTTCCCTGTTGGTATGAGTCAAGTGTCAGACTTGACTTGAGTTTTGCTTTGGGACAGAATCTTTCAAAGGTATATGACACACACACACAGCATCTCAGCATTTGGCCATACTAATCTTAAATTGCTGATTTGTTTTCTCTTCTCTCTATTTATTTATTTTAGAGATAAGATTTTCTGTTGTTTAATGATTTTTTTTTATTATTATTATTTTTAATTTTGTTTATTTATTTATTTATTGGTATGTCAGATGTAATATTCAGCATTATTTACTGAAATTCGACATTTTTCTGATACAGCTTGGTTAAGCTTCTCTTGGTGAACTGGCTTATGTGTCCAGAACTAGAGGACAGGAGAAAGGACTTTGCAGAACTTTAGACTTCCCAAGTCCTGGGCCCTAAAGGGGAATACAGCACTGTGAAGGGCTTACATATGGCAACACAATGGTGATAGAAAAAGCCTTGAGAGACTAATTCTTTTGAAAACAAAAGGCAGGCAGCACTAACCAAGGCAAAACACAATATGGGGAAATATTTAATGAGTAGTATTTCTGCTAACTCAAAGGAAAGTGCCAAATCACATCCTTAGTTAGCCAAATACTGAACCTACAATTTAAGTATCCCTATTGACCAAAGCCATTCCCTCCTTTTAACAGATGGAAGGGGACTTTGTTAACAGTAAAATTTTTGATCACCAACTTTCCAGTGTATATTTGGGACAATGACAGCCTCCCATGAGATGGAGAGATCATTTTGTTTGTACCTGTAAACAGATCATGGTCTGGCATTGTTGAACAGCTAATGCCAAAAGCCATCTAACTTTGCCCCTCATCCTTTACATTTCTTCCTGTTTTTAACTGTTACTCATTTTTACAGCACCTCAGGTGTGTAAGGTTTTCTGAGCTATCATAAAAGCCAAGCGGTCCCAGTCCATTAGTGACGCGTAAAAGCTGTTTGCAGTTTTATGTCTGCTAGTTTAATCGACTTTTCTGCAGACTACCACATGGCGTTCCTTCCATTATATCACACTGAGGTATAGCAAGAGAGCATTCAGCATCAATAGGATCAAAGCACAATGAGCAAGAGCCATATGAAAACTGAAGAGCTGCTATATGAAAAGTATTTCCCTTTGGAACTGGTTAAAGGCTTTTTCTTGCCTCTTGTTAAAGATGGATCTGATTGGGACACTTCTGCATTGCATAAAAATCTGAAAACTCCTCCCAAAGAACACTGGATTTCACATTAATAAAGAAGAGCCCACAGTTTTGTCCCCAGCCATTTTGAATGAGAAAAAGTGTGGGGGGGGAGGGGGGAAGAAGAAAAAGGGAAAAAAAAAAAAAAAGTACTGAGTGACAACATAAGGTCTGGTATACCTAACATCAATAAAACAAAATTGGGTCACTGATGCTGTTGTCTTAGAGCCAGTGCTTAATTTCACTGCCTGAGAGACTAGAGTCAGGAGCACAATCTTGAATGTGGAAAGGAGAACTACATGTGGCTTAAACTATAATCAAAAATGGTTGATAGTATGTTAATAATGTATAGGAAAGAAAATGGTGACTGAATGGAAAGATCTTGTGCTTGCAGGATGTTAATAGACCTCCCTGATAAGTTCTGGAAAGGAGGGGAAATTGTAGGCTACAAGTCTAAAATGCTGCATGCTGCTATGCTGTTTTACTTAATGCACTTTGCTGAGAGCACATTCTGCCATTCTATTTTAGCACCACAGTCTTGGGAGTAAAAATTTGCCTGATCAAACTCAGTTCATTGACAGCTTAGATATAAAGGCTGCCTACAAAGTAGTAAAGAAAGAAGAAAAAAAAAAAAAAAAAAAAAAAAAAAGAGAGAGGTACAGGGTTGCATAACTGAATATTATGGTGAATGTACAAGGAATAATTTTTATTTCAGTGCTGCTGAAATGGGCAGAGTAGGCATTTGGAAGAGAAATATTAAGAAATATTCCTTTACATAGAGATGATGGAGATTTTTCCTATCATGTAGGTAGATGGAAGGAGCTCTGAGTCTTATTCTCAATCTGTTATGACAGTTTGCATCACTGTTGCTCCATTTACTCCAGATTTACGCTTCGATTAGCCTAGACAAGCAAGAGGATTCCCATAGTCCTGTCTGTGTTGCTAAATGTTCTCAGTGTTTCTGCATTTGCCCATGTATGCCTGGTAGATATCCCGTGGTTCTGTGGGCTGAGATGGTTTAGTGTTATTTCCCAATGAGTTGTTTCATAATTTATCTGTCCCTGGAGGAGGATTTGTGGGAATGGCATTGGAGAACTGTCAGCACTTATATGTTCTTGTTTGCATCCTCTTGGCAAAGTGAGTTCCAGATCAAGCAAAGCACAGATCAGATTTGAATTCATATCCTAACTAAGCACATTCACAAAGAGCAAAGCCTACACTCTTAAGGGTTTTACAGACATTTGGCAGGTGTTGGGGAAAAAGTAGAGTGTGTAGGCTGCATATACATTTTTTGTTTAAGAGCACAGTGCAATACGATAATGTAGACTTCCCTGGGGAAAATCAACTGGTGACACATATGTTTTCTGTGAATATATCTGCAGTAACGCAAAATAAAATAGATTTTACTTTTCCTAGCTCATTTTGTTTTGTATGCCATACTGATGTCAGAAAGTCCAGACATCAGACTGAAGCTGGAGTTTCAGACTGCCAGAACTTGAAGTAATGACTGTAAATCAGGAACAGAAAACTGCATAATTAAGCAAAGATTGGGAGATTCTTATTTAGTGATATTTACTAAAATAATCAAGCCTAGATAAACAAGTCATTTTCCTATTTTAATGTGTGGAAAATGCACTTAGAAAAACAAGAGCTTTGAAATTTGTTTTTCATTCTTCCTTTGACCTATCCTATAATTCTGTCCAGGTACTTCTGTGGATATTTCCTTTTTCATCTCTTGTCTCACTTGCCTGTTTAGCTATTCAGGGATGCTCTGATGCATTTCACATACAGTTCTTTCCACAGTGGCAGTGCAGGAGTTTGGGGAACCAGTCTCCCACATGTCCCAACACCTGTCAAGCTCCCTTAATATCTGCAAAACACAAGAAATATCTTCAAACTTATGAAAGCAGTAAAGCAACAGTTATTTTGCTTATGCTGCAGTTTTGACATTTATCAGGAAATTTACTTTGTAATGAGGGTGAACAGAGGCTGACCTTCTTAATGTTTATGAAGTAAAACAAAAATTGGAAAATTCCTCCTGAGTACTGACTGAACCTAAATATTACTTAACTCCAGGTATCCAGGAAATGGCTTATTAGTTTGTGTGTTTCTAGGGGAATATAGCATATCTGTAATCTCCTAATGTTTTATAACCATCTACATGTTTTATTAAAAAGAGAGAAACCAGCAAAACTGAAGGACAAATGTGTCATGAGAAAGCACGACCTCCTTGAGCCACTGTGGTGTGAGGGCTGAGCTGAGTGATATTCATGTGGAGGCTAACAGCCTCTGGAGATGAACAAGGAGATGTCAAAGGAGATTTTCTCCAGAAAATAAGCTATCTCTGTTGAAAAACATGTCTTCCACAGCAGAAGGAACTCTGCCTATTGACTTGGGGGCAGAAGATGGAAGGAGATTTGGATTCTGTTTCTGTGGTGATGACCCTGAGCAATCAGCTGTGCCTCCCTAGGCCTGTTTGCCTAAGCAAACTTTGCAGAAAGTGTTGCTAGTAAAGAGAAGACTGAAGAACCAAAGTGCCACAGGGCAAGACTCAGGCTGTTAACTTTGGCATCCTCAGTACATGAAAAAAATAGATACCTGACTGCAGGAGTGCAATGCAGGCTGGGATTCAGCTCAAGATTCAGACCTCCGGACATAAATGTTCCTATAAGTGGGTCTGTTTGTCTGTTGCAGTCACCACAGTATAGTCAAAGTATTAAAGGCTATTTCTTCAATTAATTAATACCACAGATAGCTGAGAAAATTCTAATATACACTTTAAGGTGAAATGAATAGTGCTTCATACAGTGCTGACTAAATCACTGCTGAACGCAATGAAATCTCAGGCTGCTAAGCCCAGCTGTAGACTTTTCCAGCTACACATGAAATATGAAAGTCTGAATCTGGCCTTATTTGTATCCCAGGTCACTGTAATTGCTCAGTGACTAGAGGGAGATAGATCTGAATTGTGATCCAGGAGTCAGCTAATTCACAGAGGCCAGAAGGAAAACTGAGATGTAGAGCATCTCTGAGGCTTCATGCTGCTGGATCTAGGTTTGTGAATTGCTCCCCTCCTCTCAGAATGTTCCCCTTTGCAGGGAGTTGAGGAAATAAGACTTTGCACTTCCAACTTGTGGTACGCTTTCCCATAATAAGTGAATGCCTCCAAACTCCATCAGTTAATTCCTGACAATGATTTCTGTGAGGCAATGGCTACATCTTATGAATTAACTTATTAACTGTGCTAACAGTCAGTTGGTCAGTGTTAGGAGCCCTGATCTATTCAGGGCTGCTGTCAGGAAGTTATAAATCAGGTACTCTATCTTGGCTCAGAACAATCAACACATTGTTTCCAAACCTGCTTAAAACTGTTGGGAGCTGAACAGTAATAGCAAGAGTGAGAAACATATGCAAAACTTCCTCTTAATATATACAGACTTAAGATACTTCCCTGTCCCCCTTAATGAAAAGTAACAAAGATAATAGCTAGATTCCTGCCTCACAGGGGTTTAATGAGATTCTAAGCAGTTCGAGATTCCTGAGTAGAAAATGTTACTGCAAACTTGGGTATAGCATTATTATTCCACCTTTTCATTTTTGGAAGGGGAATATACCCTTCAAAGTGTTCTGTTTTGCAACTGCATTCTTATGGTTGCTGGTGTATAAAAGTGGAGCGTGGTGTGTATAATTTATAACCTCTAAAAATGATAAATAGCCCAAGGAAGAGGAGTGATTTGTGTGTTCAAGTCCTAGGATTTTCAGGAGGAAAGTGAGTTTGTTTGGGAAATTGTCTATAACTTCCCACAAACCATTATTTAACCTGCTTCTTAGCAGTGATTTTTCTAGTGACATTGATGGAATTTAATTTTGAATGCACCCTAGCTCTGATGTGGCTGGTGGAATCTGTCCAGGCCTGCTGCAGTCAATAGAAACAGCAGATCTTGAACATATTCCAGAGTTTGATACTCTGAAGGTTCAGATCATTACTGATATCACCAAGATCTTTTTGTTAGTGATAAAACAGGAATGAATAACTAAATGATAAGGATTTTAGCTATTAGATTAAAATGGCTCTGGATTTTGTCTCCCTTTGGAGTCAACTTCTAGGTTATAAACAGTATTCAATGCACTTATATATGGGACTAAGTTATAGATCTTCCTGAGAAAACATGGAACTAAACTGTAATTTTTCCAAGCTATATTTCTCATCTGATTCATGTACATGGGATTCTGTCCCTTTATTCATGTTCAATAGTCCTACTGTGCATTATTTTGCACTTAATACAAGCTAGAATTGCCTAAGTAATTATTGGCACATAATACATTTCATGATTGTTAAGGAACACTGTCAAATAATTTGTCTTTAATCAGATTAGCTATACTATGTAGTCTTCGAGGCATTCTGCTGTAAAGAGGAGGAGGGAAGGTAAAGCAAGGTAAGGCAAGGCAAAGTTTTAACAGTAAACTGTCATCAGTAATGAATAAACATGCATGGGTTTTCTTTCTTACATTTTAGTAATGTCTTCAAATTCCTGTGCTCTTTTACTGTTATTACTGTAACTAAAATGTTATCCTGAAATTCCAGATTTCATTGTTATCCATCTCTTAACATGCTGAGCATGTCTGTATTGTTAATGGAAGCTGAGACTATTCAGCAGCTCACAAGTTCAGACCCAAAATGGTTGCATTTGGTTATATAAAATGCATCAACCTTCTAACCTCATTTTACAAAAGTTTCACATTGTTATGGAATCAGCTTAAATGATTCTGTCTTAATGGAGCTCCTGAGTGGTGGTTACCAGCAGCTCTTTCACAGGTCAGCTAAACACTATTATGTTGATGGCTCCTGCTGACAGAGACTAGTAAGAAAAAAGTCTTCATAGGAGATAAAATACATATTTCATTGGAGGAAGTAGAAATACTATTCTGTATTTCAGCTTGTTCAGACCAACACTGCAACGTTTAACCTCATGGTAACAATGTTCTTCCCTCTATAAAAGCATGAAGTATTCACATGCACACAAAAAAGCACCTGTTTTGTCATGAAAATGGGATGAATATATGAATCCAAAGGAGGTTTCTGTACTTGCCAGCATCATTATTTGCAGAACTCAGACAATCCTGATGTAAAGAAAAAGGTAAAGGAAAAACGCACCAGTTTGTCAGCTGCAATTTGTATAAAAAGTTTCCTACATTATACTGTTAGGCTTTGTACATTCCAATCCTGTATAAAACTGATGTCGTCTCTTAGCAATTTTTTGACAAAAAAAAAAAAAACCAACAAAAAAAAACCACCAAAAAACAAACAAAACAAACAAAACAAAACAAATAACCACACGTTTCACCTAAATCAAGACTTTTGCAGGAACCTACGGGGTTTGTATGACCAGTGGATGATGGTGGAGAATAGAAAGATGTCACTCATCCATTAGATATATGGTCAGAAGGGGACTATATGATTCACCTGACCTAAGCTGTGTAAGTGCTGATGGAAGTAAAGGAATATTCTTCTGCAAGAGTTCACACATTCAGAGTGCATCAGGTTTCCATCTTGAAGGTACTTCAAGGCACACCTTTCAAACTGACCACCAACACCTCAACATCCAAAAAATTCAAAGCCTGTGGGAGCTATTTTATTACCTCTGCACTTGGAACCCAAAGAAGGCTGATGTTACTTCTACAATGAAGCAGGGCATTCACACTTTGCAGACAGCTTAGTTTAAATAAACTGAACTTTTATAACAAACATGGATAATGAAAGTTGAGGTGCGTAATAGATGAGCCAGTCCCCAGCTCTTAGGACAATGTTATGAACACCAGACAGATACCCCAGCAAAAAGGGTCCTCCATGGAAGCATTTGAGTACCAAAAGTCAAGTCAGTGGCCCAGAGGAAGATGTCTACATGACTTGGAGAAATTTGTGTTTCCAGTTCATTTCAATTTCCCTCACCTTTGAATCATTTCAGACAACCTTTGGCTGTCCAAATGGAAGAGACTGAAATAGTCCAGGGTTTATCAGGTAATTGAAGTTTTCTGAGATGGCAGAGGAGGCTGTTGGCATGCCCTGGAGCATTTCACATGGCTTCAATCATCTACCTGTAATCAAATGAGCTTAGTTAAGAAAGGTTGCTCTCCCTCCCACCCCCTGTCTCTTTCTCTCTTTTTTCACTCTTGGAGGTTTAAAAGCTAAAATGGAGCTTTCCTGTTCAATTGTCTGGATTCAATACTTGTTTGCAAACATGGGATATGGTTCTTTTCTCTCTGACCACAGGCTTACACACACTGTCTTAGCTGTTCTTATTGTGGTCTACATAAATAAAAGAGGAAAGAAAAGCTGGCTTCCTACTTCTATTCTTTTTTCTTTTTTTCTTTTTTTGCCAATTCATTACTTGGTCTCTTCTGCCTTACTAGGAATCACTGAACAACAGTAACTTGTTCTTAAACTTCAGGTGACCATAAGCAGAGTAATAAAAGGGAATTTTATAAAATGACTGTATTCAGGAACCTGCAGGGAAGAGGGAATTAACACACTTACGCTGTCAACACATTTATTTTAATGGTTGAATGTAGGGAACATCAAAAAGTCAACAAAAGCTCAGGAAACAAAAAAGGGTAAAAAACCAATTTGTTCCTCATTAAGGTGCTAGAAAAGTCCAAGATAAACCTATTTAAAATTGATCTGATAAGCTGGGGAGCTCTGATTCACTGATGTGTTTTTCTTTGTTAATGGTGCTTTGCTAATATTTATCCATTGCTTTGAGTAACTATTAATCTCTTAAGTTGAGAAACTCTACAAATGTAATTTCTAGATCATTTAACCTTTCATGTTTGCTGCCTCCAGAGTTTGAGTTGACTTGGATACCAAGCACAACATTTTACTTAGTCTCCATGAGCTCTAAATTGCTAAAATAACGACACAAAGACTATTTATTTATTTACTTACTTACTTAATGTCCACCAAAAAGGTATTGCATTTGTCCTCAGTGGAATGAAACTGAATTCACTTTTGCTTTCCCACTTGTTCCCTTCTGTCTGTTACTGAAGCTCCTTCAGTTGCCATGTGCTTGCAACCATCATTTTTTTTTCTTCCATAATTTGACATTAGGAATGGCTGCAGAGGTAGCAGTTCAGCAGCATGAATGTGTTTCTAATGGTATCTTGTAGGAAAAGGAAAAAAAAAAGAATTTCACTACAACACCGATGATTGTAATATCTGGCAATAAGTCTTGATTAAAAAAAAATTCCATAGACTTCCTAATATGTGCAAGCACTTAAGTTTATCCTTTCACATCGGAGCTTTTGAACCTTTTATTTTTATCTCTTTTTCTCTCTTTCGGGTTTTTGTTTTTTTTTTTCCCCTATTTTTTTCCCCCTATCCTATTCTGCCCATGACAACTAAAGGCTTTTGAAAAAATGGCTAGGGCTCTGAACAAAGCCTGTTGTTGCAGGTAATTGTTGAAATATCAAGGGTATTCCGTCCTCCATTACTTAAGCTTTCATTTGTGGCTTTCATGGTTTTGAGGAATGTTTATGGCTGACAATCCTTTCTTTACGGCTCTATCCTTCAAGCTCTGGCTGATACCGCTGAGAATGACCGCATGAGTGACTGATAAAATGTCAAGATGCCATTATTTCCAGGAGAGTGTTTGGGAGCAATAAGATCCGTTTCAATTTATCTCATCCACCTGACTTTAAGGCTCCAGGTTTTACTTCTTGGACGGCTACAAGGGAAAACAAAACAAACCTCCCCCCTGAAACAAACAAAAAACTTACAGCTTCTCAGCCTTCCAATCTAATATTATGCAGATGTGTTATAATGGCAGCCATGCAGTGACATTTGAGCTATATTTCACAAAGCATGTCGGTTCAATATTTTGGACTTAATTAATAATCTCAGTGAAAGCCAGTTTATGGATCGTAATAACCATATTTTAAAACTTGTGAAATACCGCAACAAAAATGCAATTCGCAAGGCAGATGGTGAAGCAGGGTCTGTAGAGCAACAGAACAGGGAGATTTACAGTGAGTTTCAAAGAGTCTTCTGCTAGAATTTAGCCCTTGCCAAAACTGTACCACTTCTCAAATAGTCTTTGAGGGTCAACAGACTAATGATAAATCTAGGCCAAGAAAATGAGGTAAAACAAACTGCCAAATGAAATAAATGAAAATATGAATTAATATTTTGCGTGGATGGTTTTCTAATGCAATTACTCTGAAGTCATTGCACCCACTTTAAATTAAATAGAAATCACTTGACATACTTCATCTGTAAACTTTCTAGAGTTCCATTTCTCTGGGACACAAATTGCCATTCTGTTGTACTTTTGCACAGTCAAATCTTAGTTTTGTTTCTGTTTGGTTACTTGTGAAAAAACCTGTCATAATAATTTCATGACAGTAGAAAGAAAAAAAAAAAAACCAAAAAACAACAATGTAAAAAAAAACCCAACATCTGTTAAACTTGCTAATGGTACTTTAGCAACCTCCTCTGGGGGCTCCACACCTGTGTTTCAGGTGTCAGTTCTTGATCATGGTCAACCTGGCTCTGCTTGAGCAAGGGTTTCAGATGAGATGATCTGCAGATCATCCATTCCATCCACCCATTCATTCCATCCCTACCTATGAGATTCTGTGATCTTTCACCAGGAGGGCAGTGGTTAAACCACATGAATCACCTCCCCAGTTCTGAACGCATGGGTGTTAATATTTGCCCTTTGTAGGACAGAAAGGTGGTTTCACATTGAAGAGAAAACCCTCTGCTCTGACTCAGCTTTTACAGAGACATTTCAGATACATTCTCTCCAATGTGTAAGGTACTCATATGCTAAAGCGATTAATCTGAACTACAAGAATGTAATTAACTGTCATTTAGCTAGGAACTGCAGTTAAACTAGCATTTAAATTTGCTGAGGCATAGATTTGATAAAAGGTCTTGAGGTGTGGCAGAACTGCTGATGATGACAAAAAGCTGGTCCTGGTCTGGTTTAAATTAACCAGACTGATTTTAAAATTTCAATCTTGTTTAGAGAAAACTTAATCTATCTGGACTGTGCCTCAGACCCATTTCTATCTTAGCTCACTTTATTAAATGTTTAAAGTCGCAGAGCTGGGCATATTTTACAGGAAATTTTAAAGAAGGTGTATTTAAACTGCAGTATCCATGTGGAGATAGATTTTGAGCTTTTGTCTGAAAATGAAAAATCAGAAATAGAACTGGGAAGAACAGGGCTTTTTGACCATCAAACAAACAAACAAACAAACAAAAATGAAACAGCTTTCATGAATCTGTTATGCTTGTTTATGAAAAAGAAGCATTATAACATGAAAGTTTCTGGCCAACAAAACAGAAATTAACAAGCACCTGTCCTTCCTAGCAGTGAAGTTCTAGCCATACAAATCAGAAAGGTTGATTGGGCATTGCTCTACACACTGGAGAGTCAAAACACATCCAGTAAAATAACTTACATCCATTGCTAATTTGCTGCACCAGGAAACACCACAGCCATGAAAATTCCAATCTAAGAAGCCCACACTTTTATTTCTTTATAGAGATGAACTGAATCAAATTTAATATTGCAAGTAAGGGTGCAGGTGTACCTAAAACATTAAACCAATTCTGTTTATTTATTTGTTTGTTTGTTTTTTTTTAATTTTTATTTTCTTTGCGTAATTATATGATGTAAGCACAGCAATGCAGATAGCCACTTCTCTTGAGTGCTGTGGTGGGAAGCGGTCAGAGTTCACCTCTAGAGGCAGCCTGGATGGGAAGAAAGGCCAGTTAAGCCTATGTAGACAGGGACAGGTGTTTCCTTGTGCAAGGTAACCTAAAGAACTACGTCCATCATTGAGAATGTGCATCTGATGACCCCATGACCAAGTTACACGCTGATTACACCAATATGGTGAGCTGCAAAATGGCGTTTAATCAACCGTGTGAGCCCCTTATATAGGGCTCCAATTTCAGTCTCATACATATACATTACTGAGCAGGGGAAGGCCTATTGCGTTACAACCCGAGAGTTCATGCCGCCTAATACATCAGACAGGTACAGCAAGAAAAACACACTGGCTGCATTCAGCATCAGTAGAAAGTATTTACATCAGATATGCAAGAATACTTAGACAATCAGTTCTGCTGAGAGGTTCTAATACCTTACAAGGGTAACTGCTGATCCATATTATTATCACTGCTGCAGTAGTGACTTTGTACAATTTGCTGCTCCCAAAGTGCTTTGCTGTCTACGATGACTGTCTCTTGCTCAGGGTGGGTCTTGTTCCTATGTAATTTGAAATATGAGTTTGTGGAAGAGTCATTCTGTAACTCAAACTCTTTTCTTTCCAAAAATGTCATTCTCTTTGCCTGTTCCAAATTTATTTTGCTATCATCATCCACACTGCTTAGTCTTTGAGAAGACTTTCCAAGTCTTCTTGAATCTTGACTTGCCACTATGTTAAGTAAGGCTTACTTCTGTGAGAAAGAGAAACAGTTCAGGCAACTTCATGCTTTCTAGCAGTGATTCCCTACAGACTGTTTCTCCTGTGCTTAGTTTAGGCACTCCAGTATTAGTTGTTATTATTTTATACTGCTTGGAATACCATAACATCAACTTGTATCCTTAGAAATGCATATTTAACCAAGTTCTCTTACCAAATACCTGTTTTATTTTTATTTTTATTTTTATTTTTTTTTCCTACCAATGGCATTTTGGAGAGAAAGTAGAAATCTTGTCAATATTTTTAGAGAAACTGTTCATAGGCTTTTGGTCTGATTTTTTAAACTGAAGAAACTGAATAAACATTCAACCAGAAAACTCATCTGAACATAAAATAAAGTCAAAACAGTTATTATCCATGCTATAATTGCACTAGATATTATTATCTGCTAACAGAGACTTTACTGTAGAAACGAAGTAAAAGATGCTTAAGGAAATGAAATTAGTAACAAAGCAGATTAATGACAGAATCAAATTTCTCACTATCCACTCTTGTAGTTTGTTTACTGGAGCATCACATATCTTCTAAGATTTAAAGTCTGTGCTGATGATAACTGCTAATACAAAGCCTTCACTTAGACTTGAGCTATACTGGGATTCTTCATGAAGACAACAATATAGATTAATCAGCAAAAAGAAGCTTCAGAATTTCTAAGGATCATCTGTTGCTGCTACTGGTTTTGATTCAGTTATGCATGTCTGTGCCAGTCATCCTGGTGAGTGAGAGTGGCAGAATCTGGTCCAGGAACATTTAGCCTTTTGCCAGACAATAATAACTTACTTCCTGTGCATGTGTCATCTCTCTAACTACATACACTTTAGAATAGGTTAGTCCTTTACACTACCAAAAAAAAAAAAAGATTTTTTTTTTTTTTTATTTTTTTAAATTTTTTTTTTCCTTATGTGAATAAAAAAATAATAATTGAAAACCACTTACCTGGTCAACATTATTTCATAGGGTGCTGAAGTATAAATCAGACACAGTGCGACCTTCATAGAAATTTCAGATTTATTTACAGTGGTTTGCACTGATCGCTTTATCTACAAGGAGCTCAGTTTCCCCTTGGTGACTCATAAGTAATGTGGTCCACGCAAACCTGTGTAAATAGATCCAATATTTCAAGGAAGGTCATGCTATATACTCTCTTTGTTTCTCAAGAATAGATGATGGCTTACTGCAGGGCTGATACGACATTTATCTTCATGAGTGAGGAGGTTGATTGTGTGGCCCAAAGGGCAGTAGTCATGGCTGGTGGGCACCCAACGGGAATGAAACACACCCCATAAAACTCTCTCTATTTTTGTGTCTACGTGATGAAAGCTCCTTACTCTCTGGATAGTCTGCAGAATACACTTAATGGTAAAGAACAGTTTTCTTTCAACATCAGCAAGAGAAGGGAGATAAATCTTTATACTTCCAGACATAAGAAGATCTTACCTTACTGTGGGAAAGGAAGAAAGTTCCTTTGTAAGAAATTTCTTGAACCTCCTTCTGATGCATCCTTTGTTACTGCAAGATGGCATGCTGTATCAGGTCAAGCGTTGGCTTCAAGCAGTCTGGCACTACTTGTTTCCCTTCTCTCCTGCAAATAATTCAGATCTACAGATAGAGTATATCACTTCAGAAAGTCTAAATCAAAGGAAACAGATAAAGTGCAATGCTCTTGGACTTTTATTTACAGTTTCATGCATGGTTTTGTTTTGTTTAGTTTTTAAGTCTTGCTTTCTCAAACAGCATATCACAATCTACATTACTAACCATAGCACAGCACCAGAATTTCCAGCTTAGAGCCACAATACATGCTGGTTAAGAACATGGCCCAGGTTATTTTATCAGAAACGCCTTCAAATACAGTAACTAGCAAAAACATTCTGTCTTCCTCTGCTGTTTTTTTTTTGTTTTTCTTTTCTTAATGGCTGAAAGACCATTAGACTTGTTGGTGTTGGAGTTTTGTAGGTGTGTAGCACATCTCATACTCACTGGAACTTCACATGATACTGGCAGTCTCAAACATTTGGTAATTGCCTTAACAGGGCAATTTTATTTTTTTTTTCACACAGGGAACAATCTCAATGGGCTGAACCCTCATAAACATGATGAATCTAAATTATCTGTCAGTCTCCTCCAGGATATCTAGTTTGCATCATGTTTCATCACCTAGATAATATAATATTTATCTAAGCCTTTCAGTCAGTAATCCAGATGTACTTTGGATTTGTGTTATATCTTAAGTTTGTATTCCAAATAAATTAATGAAATTATTTGTTGTTGAAGTAGCAGTTTACGGTAAAGGAAATAAGAATTATAATTTAATGCAGATATTTTTTGGTTGAACTTTGTGGAATTTTTAAAACTATGTAGAGAGAGCATTTTCAAAATGTCAGTAACTAAAATTGTTTTCTCTTTGCATCAGTTTCTCATTTCAAAAATAATGATAATTATACTTCCCTTCCTCTGTTTCCTTTGCTACTTAATATCTTATGATTGTCTGTTAGATCTCATCTGTGCAGCTCTTAGTATAATGGAAGCTAATAACAAAATTCTTTTGTCCCAAAAAGGAGATTTTGGAAATGAATAATGGTATAAAATAAAGAGAACATAAATCTCCATCATGTTAACAATTTAATGTCTATAAATAAAATATTATCACCATCTTATCTGATTTTTCCTAGAAAACTATTTGGGCTGCATCTGTGAAAAAATAAGGCAAATATTAGCTTTGGCCCACTTCATTTGTCAGTCTTTGCTCTGTGTGTTTTCCAGTCATTAGCCACAGAAGACTCATAGTGTATGAATTTTTATCACTTGGCCCATGTTTATCTTTAAGAGAGGCAGGAAAAAAGAAATATATATATATATATACCCTGCAAGACAATAATTCCATTGTTCAGGAGCCTAAACCAGGTCTGACAGCTGGTGAGGAGAGAGGTCGGCACTCACTGACTTCTGCAGTAGGCAGGAGGGAAGCATGGAAAGCATGAAGAGCAGAAGGTGAATGAGATGGCATCAGAGACAAAACAGGTGATTTCAGAGTGAGGAAACATAGACAGATGATTAAAAATAATACTACTAATAAAAATAATAATAATAAAAAATTGCTATCCAGGAGAAACCTAAGTGACCCCAGAAATATCAACAAGGAGAGAAGTGACCAAAGCAAGCAGATAGTTACTAGAAAATTTCTGTAGATGCAGAGCACAGTATGAAGGGTTATGATGGGTCTGTTAGGTGGTGAGGCTGCTGAGACTGACCTTGCAAGCAGTGCAGCTTCTGGGAATGCTGCTTTGATTTCAGCAGGAAAGGAAAGTCTTTGTTGGCTTCCTTCACTAAGAAAATGGAGCCTTGCAAATTCTAAGGAACATTTTCTACGAGCAGCCCTTCAAATGCTGAATGAACTGTAGTACAGACTGGCACCCCGTGGAGACTCTTGTCTGAAAATAATAAAAAATACATGAAAATGTGAGTTCCTCAGATGCAATATTTGCAGGTATTTCTCTGAGTGGTCATGTGACTTTTCTGGTGGTCAGATTCGTAGACAAAGCATTACCTTTGGGCAGACTTTTCCAAATGGTCCATTGCAGTTTCTTAAATCTTAATCTGAAGTTTCTAGTCTTGCCTACTGTTAAGGAAGGAATGCCAAAGCAATAGGTATTTATCAAGTGTAACAATCCATGAGTTCTGCAGATTAAAGTTTATATAAAAGAACAGCTGCATAAATACTGATACTGAACAATCTGGTGTCCAATGACAAGAATGTTGTCACTGTAAGAACATTTTAAAATAAACATGGGTTGATCTGAGTATGCAACAATATATTTAAGCTATCTCTTTATGAGGAAGGAATGTCTTGGGGACAGAAGTCCTGAGATAGGCTATGGCAGCTCACTTAACTTGGATGGTGGGACATGATGCCCGGGCTGCCCTGAATCCTGGAAAGTCTCACCAGCTGCCATCCTGAATGTCCCCTTCCCACTGGAGCAAACTCTCCTTTCACCTAGTTCGTGGTATCAGATCCAATTGTGCTTTCTGGAAAACAAACAAACAAACAAATAAATAAAATTATTATTATTATTATAATTATTATTAATAATAATAATAATAATAATAATAATAATAATGGAAGTGAGAGAGCATGGTTGTTTACTATGGTTGCTTCTGATCCTGTGCATGTCCAGTCAGAGTCAGCTCCCTGTCCCTGCATGACACTGTTTTGGACATCGGAGCTGTGTCAGAAACACAGGCAGAGTGGGTGTATCAGTGTTCTTGGAATCACAGAATCATAGAATGGCATAGGTTGGAGAGGACTATAAAGATCATCTAATTCCAAACCCTACAGGAGACAGCACTCCAGCTGTCTCCTGTAGGAACCAATGAGCAGAGATTTGCAAAGCCTCACAGTACCTCTGTAGTACCTTATAGCAATAACTTTATTGCTGTCAGACTGCTTTGTCTGCCTTGGAGACTGGAGCTCATGCCTGAGGAACATAGAGTTAGCAAGAAAAAATGAGACTTGGTCCATCATGAGGGCTGCAACCAACATAAGCCTGTCCAACAGTTTGGAGAAGATGGGGGAAAAAAAGTACAGCATGATCAACTACAGAACATGATGCTTCAGAAGAAAAGAAAGAAAGATGCAGTGCCAGAGAATAAGTAGTACAGCAGTACAGCCGATACATACTGGATGTAATGAGCAGCAGACAGCTGTGTGCAGAAAAGGAATATCTTGCCAAACAAAGATACTTTGCCTGAATGTGGGGCACTCAGTAGCACACGGGTTAATTCAGCAGTGCCTCACTCAAAGCATATCCAAATGTTCCACTGGTTGCTCTTGAGTTGCTATGTGTCTCAGGTGTACTCTTCAAGTATTTTAAGAGGGGTAGTGATTTTTTTTTCTTGGTAGTGAGTACATCCAGGCAGATATAATTTTAATATAAAGGGGAAGTTTACTAGAATAGAATTTAAGAATATTAAAAAGGGATTTGGTTCTGAGAGAAATATTAGCAGTAAAGGCAAGGATAAGGATTTTGGAGAAATTTAATTAAAATTTAATCTTCTTTCTAATTAAATTTCCTTTTAATTAAACTTAAAATTAAATTCGCTTTGTTTAATTGGAGGAATTTAAAAAGTATTACCTTAGAGTGTCAATCATATTTTTGTACTATAGAAATAGTTTACCCTGGTTTGTCTTGTTTAAAAGATGAGATTTCATACCAACTAGGACCAAAAAAAAAAAAAAAAAGGGGAAAGAAAAAGTAATAAAAATATAACATTTAAATGTAAATCAATTTACTCCTCAGTTATTTTTTGACTCCTACCCCTCTCCTTTTCTCTCATCCTTTTCACTTACCATCCTCCAAAAAAGGGCAAAATGTTTTTTTCCCTTTGGGAACCTGTCTGGATAGGCAGGGAATGTCCTAACCTTTTTGACATTGGGGTCACATACTCATTACAGACCAAGGCTCTGGGCCATGACAGTGCTTTGCTCTGGTTGATACCATGAACTATTTTTCTGCTTTACCAATCATAATTTCTCTCTCTTGTCTTTTTTTGTTTGCTTGCTTTTTTTTTTTTTTTTTTTTTTTTTTTTCATTTGCTTGTTTGTTTTGTTTTGTTTTGTTTTTGTGGAGGGATGGTGAGTGGGGGGTGAGGGAGACTGGGGGGGGGAAGATGTAGAGGGGTTTGGTGTGGGAGGAATAAATGAAGAAACAAAAGTCTCCTCTGAGGCAGCAGTGTTCCAGAGTGGCTCAGATCCAGTATCACTAGATGACAGAGAAATCTGCCCTACTTGCCTACTTGTCCCAGTTTCCTCTTGTATACTCATGTCTCCACAATGCTGGAGCATGCCTCTTTCCTGAAATTCTGTTTCTCTTGGCCTGAGCTTAACAGAAAAGTAACTTTTCTGTCTGTTTTATTGCTCTGTCTTGCTAGCTTCATTTATTTCTTTTTTCTTTTGCTTCCACTTTACTGTAGATTAGTGTAGATGGCTTTTACTGTAGATTAGTGCCTTCCTTTTAATTTCTCCTTACACCTAGCTGTCCTGCTTGCAGGTTGTCAACTTGCAGGGTTTTGATGCTTTTCTCATCATTGTCTCTCCTCTTGGCTTCATTCAAAACCACTGTTGCAGCCATCTAACAGCTCACACCATCTGCATTTTTTGTTCTCAACCACTCTTCCTCTTTTTCTTCATTTCCTTTGCTCCCATTTTTTCATTCTTTTTTCTTCATTTCTTACTAAACTTTTTTTTTTTTTTTCTCCTTTGTTTGTTTTCCTCATTCTCTTCTGTATTCTTTCCTTATGGGATGTACGGCATCATTGCAGTCAAAGACAATATGCAGTAAACATATGGGTCTCTCACCCAACAAACCTGGACTAATCTATCTGAAAGATAGACTGTACCCTTACAGTGTGCAGCTTCTCAAGCCATGCAGATGTTCATTCTTCCTGTGGCTATCCAGACATGCTACTTCAGCTTGGTTTTTGCCTTCTGCTGCTTTCTTTCTTGAGAAACTCTTGAACTAATCTTCATCCTCGTAAGAGTGATGTTTTGCTGTCAACCATCAAACTGTGCTTTTCCTCCATATCTCCTATGGCCTGGCTATAAAGAAGCTGGAACTGAACTCTTGGAAAAGATGTGGCTGACAAGCAATAAAATAGGCAGGACCAGAAAAAGAAATGTTGCTAGTAAAATAAAGGACACTAATTGTTGTGCTTTGCTGTTTGTGATTTGAATGGCACATACCATGGAAATATGACTCAGAGTAAGATGGGAAGGATGTCACAGTAATCAAGATTGGAGATCAAAGAGCTGGAGGTGTCTGAGCTAGAATTTGCCAAATCAATTGATAAAAATCAGTTTTCTCCATAATAATATAATCAGTCTCCTCTCTAAATATTTCAGGTGCTGAAATTGCCTTCTGTACTTGAATTTATAATAATAAGAAATAATAAAAAGCTCAAGCAAAAGGATTAAGCAAGAATGAGCTGCATGTACATGCTCTATGCAAATCAGTGACACCTCTATTCATAATTCATTGCAAGTGGTTGAAGGTAAATAGATTTTTATTTTTATTCCCTCTGAATTTCTCACATAAGCAGGAACTATCTGTTTAGAACATTTCTCCCATCTCATTTTATTTAAGTTGAGAAAGAAAGTAAACAAACAGATGACTGTAGCAGCTCCTGATCTCACACTGTATGAGACACTAAGTATATCAGAGTCCAAATTAATCTTTTCTGCTTGACTGTGGCTCAAAGAAGAGCTAGGGCTGTGAATCTGGGGACAGGGCAGTTATGAGAGGGCATGCCCCCAAGAGCATAAAATGATATAAAAAGGAATTCAGAAGAGAATGATGTTTAAGTTCACCCACACACTTACTGTGTTTTCTGTGTTAAGACCTAACAAGACTTTATTAAATAATTAAGCAAAATCAAAACAGCAGAGCAGAATATGAGAGAAGCAGAGATCTGGTTAGAGGACTACAGCTCATTCTTAGCAGGAACGTTATGTATAACAGGACTTGGAAGCAAGAAAGAGAAAAAAAAGAATTCAAGTAAACATTTTTATCTTGATGACCCTTAAATGAAAGGACAAGGAAACAGTATGATCAGCTAGGAAAACACTGGAAAGATAAGAGGCCTTTGTTAGCATGGAGGGCCTGATTCTCCCTTTCTGTGTCATTTGCATCTGTGCAAGGAGAATGACAAACTGCAGCAAAGATGCTACCAAATCAGATCAGCTTAAACCATCTACAGGAGCTGCTGGCTTTACACGTGCCTTAATGACAGTACAAGGTGAATGGAATTGACTCCATCCCAGAAGCAATCAGTTGATCTGAAATCTGAACTGAGATTGTATTAAGAATGAAAACATAATTTTAATATTGCTGGAATGGAAATAAAAACCCAGTATTACAGTATAATGATAATGAGAATATTGAAATGTCATTAGATACTTCAATAAATTGTTATTCAAAAGTACATATTTAATTTTTAGACTTCTGCTTTTTTCTGCTTTCTTCTTTTCTTTTCTTTTCTTTTCTTTTCTTTTCTTTTCTTTTCTTTTCTTTTCTTTTCTTTTCTTTTCTTTTCTTTTCTTTTCTTTTCTTTTCTTTTCTTTTCTTTTCTTTTCTTTTCTTTTCTTTTCTTTTCTTTTCTTTTCTTTTCTTTTCTTTTCTTTTCTTTTCTTTTCTTTTCTTTTCTTTTCTTTTCTTTTTTTGTCTTTCCTTTCCTTTCCTTTCCTTTCCTTTCCTTTCCTTTCCTTTCCTTTCCTTTCCTTTCCTTTCCTTTCCTTTCCTTTCCTTTCCTTTCCTTTCCTTTCCTTTCCTTTCCTTTCCTTTCCTTTCCTTTCCTTTCCTTTCCTTTCCTTTCCTTTCCTTTCCTTTCCTTTCCTTTCCTTTCCTTTCCTTTCCTTTCCTTTCCTTTCCTTTCCTTTCCTTTCCTTTCCTTTCCTTTCCTTTCCTTTCCTTTCCTTTCCTTTCCTTTCCTTTCCTTTCCTTTCCTTTCCTTTCCTTTCCTTTCCTTTCCTTTCCTTTCCTTTCCTTTCCTTTCCTTTCCTTTCCTTTCCTTTCCTTTCCTTTCCTTTCCTTTTTTTTCTTTTCTCTTCTTTTCTCTTCTTTTTTCTTTTCTTCTTCTTTTCTTTTCTTTTCTTTTCTTTTCTTTTCTTTTCTTTTCTTTTCTTTTCTCTTCTTCTTTTCTTTTTTTTTTTTTTTTTTTCCTTTTCTTTCTATCTTCTGATGGTAAGTTATTTCTGCCATGAATTGCTTTCTTATTTTACACAAGTTTAGCTTTACCTCAATTATCCACCAAGTAAAAACAAACAAACAAACAAACAACAAAAAAAAGCCCCCCAAAGCCCTTTATAGTATTTCCACAAGACTAATATAAAGCAGATGTATCCTGCTGAGTTCACAGTATATTTTAAGCAAAATGACCCTGGTGTTGTTCTGGATCTTACAAATGCTGATATATATGAATACCTTTCCGTAGGGGAGCATTCTCTGGAGTATCCAATGGGTCAGGTTTTCCCTGTTTGAAATGGTAATCATATGCATGGGGCTGTTTTTCAGTTACATTTATTTCCTTTTTAAGTGTTTATTTTTGTAGTATATTGTCCTATATTTTGATATTTTCCCTGTACGTTTCTCAAGGCCACTAAGAATAATACATGGCAATATTTAACTCTTGTATATCACCGAATGTGACAGTCCTCAGAAATATAGGTGCATATTGGCTGCTGCTGTGCAGTAAATCTCTAGAAGTAAATCATCAGGTGTGTATCGGGGATGAAGGAACACCTGCCCAATTTTCAGAGTAATGCGGGAAGTGATTATAAAAAGTATATGAAGCACAATTTGTGGAAAACTTAAAACCCATGAAGACTAAATCTAGTATTCCTTCTTTCCTCCACCGCCAATTTCCCTAGGAGGCCGAGCATCCCCACAGGATGGGATTTGGCGTGAGTCAGAATTAATTTATCCATGTCCGCACCTGAATTTAGATGGCTACAGTGTGCCTGTGAACAGAAAGCATCTGTATATATCTAGTGGAGTTGTTCCCAAAACATCTTAGGGTACTGCTCACAGTCCACAGTTAGGCTGGGTGGACAGTCCAGCCATCATCTGACATCTGCTATTGTTTAGAGATAAAAGAACTCTTCTACTTTTCTCGGTTTATTTCACACTGAAAGAGGAAGGAGAAATGATTGTGCTAGTTTCCTGGATTTTTATTTTTCATTCATTCACCCATCCTTCTCTGAGACACTTACGCATCCCATAAGGTCATCACTCAAACAAGAGGATCATGTAATTGCCTTCAAATTCTGCAGTAAATGAGGTGCACCTGTAGTGTCTGATTGGAGTTAGCTGTGTCCACAGAATGGCTCACTGGGACTGGCTATCCCATTCACCCTAGTCAGTAATCTTTGTTGGGAATTCCTCATGACAGGTCTCCAAATTGGTGAATAATGACATGAGAGAGAAATCAGGACAAAGAACGTAAAGCCTTTCAATCCTTCGGTCAAAAAAATAGTCCAAGAGATGGAACACCTCCCCTTCAAGGACAGGCTGAGAAAGATGGCACTGTGCAGCTCAGAGAAGAGAAGGCACTGGGGAGACCTTATAGTGATCTTTCAGCATATAGAGAGCAGCTGTAAGAAGGAAGAGGGCAGACTCCTTAGCAGGAGCAGTTGAAATGGGACAAGGAGAAATGATTTCAAACTAAAAGAGGCGATGTTTAGACTGGATATAGAGGAATTTTGTACAGTTACAGAAACAGATTGCCCAGAGAGGTGGGGCATGTCCCATCTTTGGAGTATTCAAGTTCAGGCAGGATGGGGCTTTGAACAACCTGATCTAGCTGCAGATGTCCCTATTCATTGCAAGGGAGCTGGAACAGCTGAACTTTAAGAGTCCCTTCCAACAGTGATTCTTATATTCTCTTTGTTTTAGAAAAAACTTAGTTGCTCAAATCTTATGTTGGACTTAACATAGGAATTAATGGGAACTGATTTCTCTAATAATCAAAACAAGGCATTACTGACTTCATACCTCACTCAGGCAGAAGGCTGTTACTGTGAACTGCCTTGTCTTCGTATCTTTCAAATTACCACACATATTCAGCACAATATGGATGTAGTGTATACACTGAGTCTAGGATGCCAATACTTAAACTAATTATTTCTTGAAAGAAAGTCTTTTGTTGCCTACCAATTGTATGCTGGCTATCTAGCTTTTGGCATGAAAGGGGGTAGGCAATAGAAAAAAATACAGCCTTGTGTTTCCTCAGTATTACATTTACTTTGGCAGATGTATCTAACTCACCAAATTAATGTAAGCATCTTGAAGAATATTACTTTCTTGCTGATCTGTATCCACACCCATATCAGCTGTGATAGGAGGAAGGATAGAAATTTAATTTTGTATGTCCCAGTTTTGTGCCTTGACTGCAAAACCAAAGTGCCCCTCCTTCTTGGCAGCATGCACAGAAGTGAAGTTTTGGCAGAGGCCTCTAATAGACTTTCAGAAAGCACAGCCAGGAAAGACCTATGAGGTCATGTAGTCTAGTTCATAGCCAGAGTGATAATTCAGGCTATTCTCACCAACAGAGGTGACGGTACTTGGTGGCAAGTCAGACATAAATTCTGAGTCAAGAATCTCTACATTTTGCTATGTGAGATTCAAGAAGATAGAAAGTCCATAGCAGCTTCAATAATTGTTATTTTATTATATATAAACCTGAATAAGACAGTAGAAAAAACATTGAGTGTTTATTTGGCTACTTAAGTGTCTGCAACTTTGCTGTTGCTGTTGTTCATTTTATGGAATGATTACTAGTCATGTGTTAGGATGAGGGAGATGGAGAAGTTTGCTTTTCGTACCTTGTGGCACTTCTAGAAGTATAGTGGGGAGTTGAGGGATTGAAAAAGTATTGACCAGGTAACACTGCCTCATTAAACTGAAAAAGCTTAATATAAGTTACATTGCTGATGTTATTTTCGAGGTTGTCTATTATCATAGGCATGTCTAGTCCTCACTTACTAAAGCTGATGTATGAGGCCACTGAAGATTCAGACAGGTGAACTACATCTGATTTCAATCATCTTTCATAGTAACCTGGTTTTTGTTTTGTTTTGTTTTGTTTTTTGTTTTGTTTTGCTTTGTTTGTTTGTTTGTTTTATTTTTTTAACCCAAAAATATGAGCTTAGAAATGTTTTCTTTGTAAAATCTATTCAAAATCCTTATTTACACCCATGCACTCTCATATATCTATCAAACCTTTAGCTCCTCAAAGCATAGCTGCCCTAGTAAAGGGTACTTATATTTTTATATTTTCTCACATGTATGCAAGAGATGAATCACCAAGTCCACAGCACAGGGGAACAGAAGGAGATTGAAGAGTGCCTGCTCACCACCCCCTTGGGAGGAGGAGGTGTGGTGGCATCTGCTGTTCCTGGCAGGAGTCCCAGGACAGATCTAGCAGACCCATGCCAGGCTGTTTGGGACTGAGTGGGTTTGCATCACACTTTCCTTGCCTGGGAAATTGTAGAAAAGAGCATGCATATTAAAAAAAAAGAAGAAAAGTGTGTGTATGTGGGGCGGGGGGGGGGGGGGGGGGGGGGGGGTGATGAATCACATCTTCTGTCAGAGATTCCAAACACTGAAATGGATCGTTACTGAGTGTCTGGAGCTCTTTACTCATCTTTAATCTTTCATGGGTTTTAATCTCTGACATAATTTTCTTTCGTGTCACACAAGTGTTCCTTCTATCAATTGTTTTTCCAGCTCATTCTCTATCCCCCACCCAGTCATGTTCTTCTCCTCAACTCTCCACAGGCACTGTTCCAGAGGGCTGGAGCACCTCTTCTGTGAAGAAAGGTTGAAGGAACTGGTATTGTTTAGCTTGGAGAAGAGAAGGCTCTGGAAAAACCTCACTGTGGACTTCCAGTACTTGAAGGGAGTATATAAACAGGAGGGATGACAGCTGTTTACATGGGTGGATAGTGATAAGACAAGGAGGAATGGCTTTAAACTAAGACAGGGGAGGTTTAGGTTAGATATTAGAAAGACATATTTCACCCAGAGGGTGGTGATGCACTGAAACAGGTTGCCCAAGGAGGTTGTGGATGCTCCCTCCCTGCAGGCATTCAAGGCCAGGCTGGATGTGGCTTTGGGCACCCTGGGCTGCTGGTTGGTGACCCTGCACATAGCAGGGGGGTTGAAACTACATGATCATTTTGATCCTTTTCAACACAGGCCATTCTATGATTCTATGATTCTCCTGCCACTTATGGACAGAAGTAGCTCTAACATTGGGATGTTTTATATTGGTTCTATAGATGTAGGATTTGTGTTGATAGCTGCACACAGATATAAGGAGGCAAAGTGGATGCTGGTTTGCTTGTGGGTCTTCTTCCAGCTCTGACACTTCATGGTTTTTGTTGGCCAAGCACATGACAAAAACTTGTCAGGGGAAGGAAAATGGACCAAAATGAAAGAGAAGGATATGTAACCATGGAGACAAACTAATTTAAGTGTGGCATAAAACCCTTGCAGTTCAGAGTGAGTGAGGGATGTGCCAGGACCTACCCCCAAGGGTTCAGTGGGATGGCAGAGCTGACCATGCTCTCAGTAAGGTCTGATGTGAAAGGCCTGCAAAAGGGCTGGCACATTCACAAAGGAAGAGATCAGAGCACTCCATTCAGTCTCACAGAAAGCTTAACTGGCTTATCTTTACTTTTCTAAATTAAACAGGGCTGGGCACTGCAGCGCTGCTGTCCACACTAATATACTAATAGTGCATTTTTGCCTAGTACAGCCCCACTGACAGTGTTCAGAGACAATTTTTTGATGCAGCATGAGCTGGGGTCACTCCCACAGGCAGCCTGAGCTGCAGGGTTTGGTACTGAGGTGAGTTTTGCATAATAGCAAGCCTTGGTGCCACAGTGTGGACAGAGACATATTTGATCTAATAACACGGACAAAGTCACAAAATCCATCTTTTCAGTTTATCAGTTTGTTCAGGCTAATTAGTTTGGGCACAGGCTGCTCTCACATGGCTGTGTTGACTCTGGTTCAGAAGATGTCTCCGTTGGTCCTTTTTCAGATCTGTGCTCAGAATCCAGTGCTATGACTTTATAGCTCCTTCTTGCCATTTCCAAACTAAACTCAGAAGTCAATTACAATTTTCTTCAAAGGGTTTGAATGGGCTCATTGCCTTTTACTTTTGACTTGCTTATTGAATTCTTTTGAAAACTTTTTGACAAATTGCAGATGCCAGTTAATGGAGGGACACAAAATCAGCTTGCATTCTCAGGGTCATCAAATACCAGCCCTTCTGCAAGGAAGAAAGAGTTTTTTTCATTGCAACCTGTAAGAGAGAATCTGTTTCCCCATAAGTACAGACTAAGTGCTGTTTTAATGGCTTTGACTTTTGGAGCAAAGGCTCAGTGAGTTGTAATTAGAGGTGGTCATTTGTTTTTAATGAAATCATTTTCCAGGGTAAAAAAAAAATGCAGCCTTGTCCAAATCAAAACATGTTGTGAAAATGTGCTGATTTCAGTGACATTTTTATGGGAATAAGTCCAAATGAATCACTTAAATCTTCTCCTTGCATTTTGATAATGTCAGAATGTTTCATTTCAAGAATATTGAAACATTTCATTTTAGCAATGCAGTAGGAAAGAGCTGTGTAGCACCAAGTAATCTCTTCCTCAGCAGTTGTAAAGCAGAAAGTTTAAAGAAACACAAGATGGTAGGGCCGGAATCTGCATATCTGTTTCTCTAAAGCCAAATCAGACATAATTTTCCCTGTACTAGGTAGAAGAGTTCCTTTGATACATCTTGAGAAAGCTACAGGGAATTAATGCAAACGAATTACCAAAATTAACAAAGAAAATTTATGTTTTATTGCAGAAAAATTATGACAGAATACTAAAGAGAAGAGGCTATGAACAGAAGTTTCACTTTGCAAGGGCAATATCTCATTTGGCATAGTGAACCTAACTTTGAAAGGAAATTAAAACAATCAGCCCTTTTTCTCCTCAGAAATCAGGGATTTACTCCAGAAGTAGCCGCTGACCTTTATGGTCACATTTTATTGTAATTTAAATCCACTTTCTAACACAAACAAGTTTTTAGCATCTCTTTGGCTGTCCTCTCTGCCAAGCTGTTTCAAGAAAGTGACACTGTGTGAATGCCTACAGATGTTCTTAACTAGGCTGCCATCAGTGTGTATTACTCCCAAAATATGTGGAGTTACAGCGTATTATGTGTAACCAAGATAATTTATAGATGACCAAATGTGTAGGTCATGGAAAACCTAATCCATCAGAAATGACTAGTGTAAGTGACCCAAACACAGACCTAGAAAACAAAAGTGTTTAAACTCTAATTTAAAAGAGGTTATTCAAAGTATGGTTTTGAATATTAGGAATCTTACATAATAATTAAATTTAGTTATTTTTAAAGCATTAACCCTATGAGCATGTTTATATTTTAGCCACTGTTCTTGAAACCATTTAGATTCTAATGGAAAAGGCTGAAAATAAATTATTTTACAGTATTTAATTCATTGTGTCACAGTGGAAAGGAAGAAAAGAGTTTCAAATAAACTATTCCAGAAGTGTTTGGAAAATGTGCTAGTGCCCATGAAGTTGGTTATTTGGGGTAGAACTATGCAGCATACTATATCATTTATGCATATGTATAATTTGCACCTCCAAGTTAAAGAAGCTTATGTGTGGATTTAATTTTGATTTAAGCATGACAATAGGAATCACAGAGAATTAACTGCAGGGTAAAAGTGCCCTTGATCTTCTTCTAGGAGCAACAGGCAAAAAAGCTGTCTTGATATTTTATCAAGCAGAACCTTTCTCTTTTTTTTTATTATTATTTTTTATTTTGTTTTAAGTTGGAAAAAATAAGGTAGAGTATTATATGAGAAAGTGTTGATTTGAATCAAAAAGGTTTATAGTCTTCCCTTATACAAATTCACTGGTAAAGTGACAGACCTCTTTTTGGATCAGTGGATTTAAATACAAACTTCTATCATAGCTGATTGGTTTGGCATCTTGATGGGATGGTCCTTCCAGAATTGTCAGTTTATGAATAGATAATCCTTGAAAACATGTGTAATAGGGAATTAATTGATTTTGCTTTTTGGGAGGACACATTCAGTGTATCTTCAGAATTTGAACACTTTATTCTTTCCATCTTATTTCCGCTTGCTTAATTTCATCAGTTTCTAACATGAGTGGAAAATCTATTTGAAATAGATTAAAATACTATCAAAATACTATCATTTCTTTTACATATATGTGTGTGTGTGTATATATATCGTCCTTGTAAATGTGGATGATTTTATAGAATTTCAGAACTTAATCATCTCTAAGTTTATTGTTCATCTTTAGCAATCTACAAAATAGAGATTCTTTATTCTCTTAAGTTTATTAAGGAAGCTATTACTTACATACCAAATACTTAATGAATTCTGCTATGAATAGGAATATGTTAATGTTCAAATAACTTCTTATATTAGCAACTAATGATCACCTCTAACAGCACAACTATAATTGTGTGTAAACCACCTTCCTATTTATATAGCAATTACATCATGTGTCTGTTATTTGAAATTTGCATTTAAATGCAACACATATCCAAGCAAGCAAGAATATTTAAGTAGACAGGCACAAATATACGCAGGTTCATTTTATATATCTGCTAATCTGGGCAGATGCTAGTTAATTGTGGCACTTTTATTGGGTATGAGCTCATTGTATGAGAAAGAGATTTCTTCTTTTTTCTTTTCATCTCTCCAGGAAGAAAACAGAAATTGTCAATTTCTGTAAATACTCCAGTCCCTAATCCAGTAGAATGTTTAATAAAATAATAGCAATTCTTCAAACAATTCTTCCAAACCTAGAATTATATATTTATTATTCCTTATGCATCAATATATAAACAGACTATTATAATTTCTTCAAATCTAGTGAAGGGGCCATGCAACTTTGTCCCAGCCTACAAATAAATCACAGTAATTGTGTTATAGTACATTGTCAGATCAAGGAAGAGGGTTAGGCCTCTTAACAAAGCCGTTGCTTTTTGACTTTACTATTTTGAATCATTCAGTTTTGACTTTCAGGTATACTAAAATACATCTTTGATATGCTAGACAGAATGAGCTGCTTAAATCTTTCACTGCAAGGCTTTCCACCAAACTCTCTTATATTTTTTTTTCTGGCTTTTGACTGCATCCAAGACAATGTTTCAGTATCTTTTCAGTTGTGTTCTGATATCAATCTCACCAATGCTGTAAATGGATGTAAAATTCACCTTCCTATCATTCCGATTTTGCATACGGCATCAATCTGTTGTTTCCTATCTTCATTATAAGATGGCTTAATGGTTACCCCAGTGTGACTGAAAAGAAGTGACACAGAAATCAGAAAGGGTACAAAGTAGAAATATATACCTGGATTTTTCCACCAAACCCTCAATCTTGAGGAATATAGCAATAAGTTATTCATCTCAAAGCTCAGTTCTTTGGGCACAACTCCAACACCACTGGGAATGCTCTAGGATCTCCCTCTGGCCTCCAGTGCCACTCTATATGTACTGATCTGCTTCAGGGTTTGTGGAATATCTGCCAGTTTCACAGGGGCATCACAGACACCTCAATGCATTTCAGATGTCGTCAGCCTTCATTATAAATGTAAACAAACTTAGACCTACAATTCAGTTTCGAGTTTAGGCAGAGCAAGCAACAATAAAGCAATTCTAGCCTCACTGACTCTTATTTACTTTGTACCTGTCAGTTGCTAGCCTACATTAACACCTCCCAATTCCAGTGTTAGAAAGAAAATGGAAGGCTTTCTCTGTTCACCTTTGCAATGTTTTCCCCATTCTAGACCTGTAGACTATCTTCCCTCACTGTATTTCTCCAGACTGAGTCCAGGTCTTCTTTGCTAATATTCGTATGAATCATTCCATAACTTTGATCATTCCTGTCATCCTTCAGCATATCTTGTCACAAAATTAATAAACACTTTGAAATCTAAATATGGCAATGTATTTCAGATGCCTCTCAGATAATATAAATAAATAAATAAATAAATAAATAACAATAATAAAATCATTATGACTGTCTTTTTTTGAAGGGAATATTCTTCAAATTCCCTTGAACCTGGACTTTCCTTGACTTTACAGCTTTATAGTCTGGTCCCTGGATGAACAACTGCACTTCAGAAGTGTTAAGAGAGCAAAATCTGTGAATTTCCCATTACAGGTTCAGTCCAGATCCTTAGTTTATGACAGCATTCCTTTTTACATAAGGGTTTGTCGGACAGGATGCAGGCTGTCTGTGAAAATGCTGAACATGTCTTTTATTAAACGTTTGGTTATTTGATGTGCCATTTTCTGATGCATGTTTGATAAACAAATTTGTTACCAGCAGCGTTCTTGTTACCAGTGACATTTAAACACAAATGCAGATTTATATATGAGTAATTGTGTTTCAAGAGTAACTCTGTGCATAAGTCAGCATTTTGCAAATGTTACAAAGATGTACAAGCCCAAGCAGAAAAAACTACTTGCCCATCTTCTGCTACATTTAATGTAATGAAAGGTAATTATATCCTATTCACTCATTAAAAGAAAGTACTTATCTTGATAAGACCTTGATTGAAAATCAGTTCAAGTTAATGGAAATCTTTCGGTTAGTTTTGGTGGAATGTGTCTCAGGCTTTCAGGAGGAAAGCAAAGTTTAGCAGAGAGATCTTTTGGGATTACAGATGAAGGATTTTCAACACAATGTTTAGGTGCTTCAGAAACACCTCCTCTTTTGAAAATCTTACCTCTGGCACTCTTCTTGTTACACCGACATAAAGGAAGTGTCATTGAGTCATATCTACTGGGGTGAAAATCCAATCTCATATATGTCCTTGCTATATAGGAATATTTAGAAAAGAAATACATGTCCTTAAAATTATATCAATTCACCTTACATGCCTAAGAAAGAGGCCATTTCTAAAGGATATTGATTAAAATGGAAATACATTCAAATAAATGGATTCTTGGCTTGAAATAACCTTTACAGTAAGTGAATGGTCTATTTTGAAAGTATGATGGGTGTTCTGCGGGGCACTACTGTATCTTAATTTTATTTCATTGCTATAAAGTGTTTTCTCTGTTTATGAAAATGCTATGCAAAGTGAGATCTATGGATTTCAGAATGGGGAGAAGCAGGAAATTTTTTCTTAAACAGACATTTGCCTGTTTCTCATCATTCTTCAGATCTGCCAAAGTCCAGAGCCAGATGTTCAAGAAAAGATGAGGTTTCATAGGCACTATAGCAAATACTAAATAAAAAATAAAAATAAAAAAAAATCCCTTCCCATGCAAATAATACAATTTGTTGATTATTTCAGATCTGGAACACAATATCCTCTTGCAAAAAAAAAAAAAAAAAAAAAAGGAAGAGAAGATGAAATATGGAATGATCCAGATCCAGAACTAGAATATAAAGATTTTGGGCTGGTACTAATACATATTTAAAGATTAGAGTTCAAAAGAAAACATACAGAAAAAAATCGATTTTGTAAAAGAATACATATCCATCGCCTCCTCTCTTTCAGAAAGAATCTGAAATTAGAACTGATTGAAAAACTATGTATAAGTTTTTCACGTCTCAAAATACCAAAATACTTATGAACTTTGAGGACAATCCAAACATAGTAGGCCAGGGATTACTTTCTAGTAGATAACAGGAGTTCCAGAACGTGTGAGGACAAAGTGTTTCGATGTTTCCTAACGCTAAGAGGGGATTCCCTCTTAAAAAATATTCTACCAAAAATGCAATTACTGCAAAAATAGAACAAATATGAGCTTATGCTGCAAGTAAACTTGCTACCAAATTAAGGAGAACAGAGACTGTCACCAATGGATTTACATGAGAAAAGAGAGATAAAAAATATAATTATTCAAATAAGAAATACATCAATGCAAAAGAGAGCCCTAACAGCTGTACACAGTAGACACATCTTGTACTTCACTTCTTAATTAAACATCTTCACAGAAATACTAATTTTCATCAACATCTCAGAGATTATTTGCTTTCTTTTTTTTTAAATTACATGATGACAAGGCATCCAGGGTAAGGTTGGATGGAGACCTTCGGGAATTTGATGTAGTGCCACTTCCCATGGCAAGAGGGACAGGCTTTAAGGTCCCTTCTAACCCAAACTGTTCTATGATTCAATGGCAGTACTAGGGGCTGCACTAATAGTACTGTAATACTTTCATCCTATTCACTTGTATTGTTCTTCCTCTAATACTCTTCCCTAGGCTTCAGAAGAAGAAAAAAATATTACATTTCCTTCTGTATTAAAGCAAATTCAAACGGAGGAGCAAGAGGACTAGTGTTTGTTGTTGTTGTTGTTGTTGTTTGTTTGTTTGTTTGTTTGTTTTTCTTCAAGAAGGGGAAAGATGGGTGCTGTGGATTTTCATGAGTTCCCTAGAAACAAAGAATATTTTTTCATGAGAGATGGAAAGAATCTGGGAGCAGCTGTGTTAAATTTATGGAACCTCCCACATGAATTCCATGTGAATGGAGTGACTTGTGGGCAAGCAGATATTAATCAACACACAAGTCTTTGAAACAAATGTACCTTTGATTGAAGGTTCTGAAAGTTGTTCTCTGCACTTCTTTGCAGAGAGAGGAAAAGAAAAGGTATACAGGTAGAAAAAGAAAAGGTGTTTGGATAGATCTCCTGGGGATATACAGTAGAGATTTTACCTTGTTCTTAAAACAAAATTTAGAGAAGATATATACTTTTATATCTGCTTTAATTGTCAGTCATAACTCAATTCCTCTAGCCCTCTGCTCTTTTCCAAATTCCCTCTAGTCTTCCAAAACCTTTTTGATAGCCCATGTCCAAGAGCGAACATACAATTTCAGTAGTGACAGTCCCCAGCTTGTATATATACATAGAGAAGTATATATCTTCTTCCTGACATAGTATCTTTGTACAGCAATTCCCATCTTGTTCATGACAAAGGCATGAGCCAGAGCTCTTAGAACTAATAACATCAGCTTTTACAACTTGCACTATAAAATGGTTCAGTGCCACAATATTCAGCATTGCAGCATCTGAAAAAGGCACTGAATGAAGGCGACAGAGTTCTTGGTTTGGTGCCTCAGCTTCATGTACAAAACAAGTGAATAGGAAGTGACATGGAGGTAGAGAAAGGGCGTAGGCACAGTCGAACAGTGCAGGCCTTTTCCCTTTAGTAAAAAGCAGTCACTGTAGGGAACCTTGACTGACCAGGAATTTAAGAGTTAAAGTATTCCTCTTGGAAGCAGTTACTAGCTTCCTTTCCCCCAATTATTGGGCCATAAAATGGTCCTTCCAACCCAGGAAGGGAGGAGGAATATTGTGGAGAATGAGATGGAGAAAAGATGAATGGAAAATATCTGAACTGGCTGGTGTCTGAGGGTTGTCTGTTATAGCACTGTTCAGGATGTGATGTCTTTTGTACAAAAAATGATAAAAGAGACTAAAGGATTTCCCTTTCCAGAGCTTTTTTTCACCCAGTTAGTGAGACATTTCTCTGGAGTTGTGGGTTCAAATCTATCAGATAAGGAAGAAATCACTGATTTTTCTCCTTATATTTCAAAGGAAGCACTGTGCTTATCTTTTTGTGGGATACACATGTTCTTCTTTCTCTCATTCACCACTTATATGCCTCAGGTCAAGCCCGATGGACACAGCGAACAATCTCATATATAAAATTAAAGAGGGTGTGGACTCTCAATGAGGAATGTGTTTTAGCAGAGGTCTGAGGTCTGTACCCTTGGGAGGCCTGGTGACCTTTCATTGCCTTGAGGGACAGGCAAGAAACCCTTAGGATCCAAATCACTGGCTTCAGCACTTAAGGATGCATTGAAGTACCCCAGTGCGTTGGTAGCTAAACTGTGTAATCTGGAGCTGTAAGGCATTCATATATTCTGCAGCATCAGAGAGGGACAGATAGGGTGAACTGAACTAGGGGCTAGATTTCCAAATATGCCATAGTTTTCATGGCCACATACCATTGTAAACACCGTTTATTTCTTCATCCATTATCCCCTCCAGACTTATTTCAACATTATGTCTTGCTTTCAGATTTTCCTTCCAGCTGCCTTTGTGTTTCAAATTCTCTTCCCCAAGATTGATCTTATTTTGTTATTTTCACCTCTTATTTCTAATTTCTCTAAATCTGCTAGTATTATTACCCTACTCTGATGGGCTCCAATACTCCTCCCAACTGAACATCATCTGTAAGATTCATTAGCGTGCTGTTTGCTGTCTCAAGCAAGGGGCTTTCTATTTTCTTTTTTTACCAGGCACTCCAATTTCCCTGATCATTCCTCACTAAGCCATGACATCCTTCACATCTGCAAGAGCTTGAACTGAGGTGCAAACTGCCTCCCTGCCACTCCTTTATCAGGACATCTGTACCTTGCCAAAGTCCCTGATGCTATCATGCAACAAGGGAAGTAATGCAAGCCAAGAGTGAACCTTGTCAAGCCTGGAAGTGTAACTTGGGGCTGTACCAGGATTAATTATGCCTTCTGCTGCTTTACACACTCATGTCATCAATAAATTCTAATAAACAGGAGTAGAATGTTCTTATTCATGTCATTCCAGAGGAATTAGAACACAGTAGTGTTATTTAGCAATGCAGATGTTTTATTATTGTGTTGTTTATGTGAAAGTGGATATGACATGAAGAGGTATATCAAATGAGCAATAGAGAGAAGTGAGCTGTGCTCTCTTTTGATTATGCATATTTATTCATACTGCAGAAGTTACTGCACATAGCAGAGTCTTCTAAGATGGATTGCTTGGTTTGGAAACCTAGTCTCCTTCCTTTTTTTTTTTTCTTTTTTTTTTTTTTAATAAAGTTTAGATACGTCAATACTACCTTTGTACAGTATTTATGAGTTCTTTCTTTAAATTGCACCTTAATTGGTTTAGTCACCACAATTGCAAAACACGAACCTAATCACCAGAAGCTAAGTAAGCAGAAAAAATAATGATTTGGAGCTGTCTGTCTGCTGCTGCCGAACAGACACACTGGGCACGGTTTAAAGCTGTAATTGCATTGTGGCACTGGCTCGCTGTTCCCAGCACATGCATAATGTAGTTCCCAGTTGCAGACTGCCACATATCCTGCTGTATTTACCCTCAGATGCCAGAAGAGCACATGCCACCCCCAAACGCTGTTTCCCAACAGTGTAAAACTGTCACACTTTCAATTAGATGCCCCAGAGCACTTTGTCACCCACTGGAGGACGTAGCCATATTATGGTGGGGCAAGATTATGGGCTAAATGCATCCCGATAAGTTCTCTGCAAATTGTGGCTAAATTACTCTGTAAATGAATTTGAGTTCATTACTCAATTCATTCTATTGCTCATAAAACAGGGCTGTGCACAGTTTCCTTTAGAGGGCACAACTTTGTGATCGTAATGACCTGGGGCAGCACCTAGTCTTATAACATCCCTGCAAATTTCCACAGCCAAAGAAGACAGACAGACAGACAAACAAACAAACAAACAAACAAGCAAACAACAACAACAAAAAAACAGAGAGCAGGAGATATTTTTGCTCTTCCTGTACCTATCTGCAGCTGCATACTGTGATGGAATTACTCACTGGAGACAAGTTCTGCCCCTGTAGACCCTAGGTAAATCTGCCTCTGTACATCATTTTTCTTCATCTCTTGTGTCTACACCTTTGTTCTCCTGATGACTGTGCATTAACAAAAGAGAGGACCCTCATAGAAAAAACATCATGTTTTTTCTATATACATTATATATATATAAATAGTGTGTTTTGGGGGAATTAACAATGTGTTGCACACCAGTAACCATTTCTATGGCAATGTTATTCAGTATTAAGCTATCTCATAATGTCATTTCATGTCTGGAGTCTAAGAGCATCTATGTAGATAGGTAGTTGTTAGCATGTGAACAGCCACACTGGCAGATGGGTAGCAATTTGTTAAGCCAATGTTACTCAAACATATGTCTAAATTTATGGATTATATATATATATATATATTTATAGTGTATATCTTGATGAAAGTTTTCACAGCGTCTAACTAAAGAGGGAGACAGTGTCTTGGAAAAGTGATTGGAGAAAGACTTGGAAATGCTAATTATTTGGAAATGTTAACTATGCTAGAATGAAAGACACTGGGCTCAGATTTGTAATGTTTCCAGTTGAAAGCTTAAGATTTGCATGTTTGTAAATATTTTAGGTGCCTCAAAGGAAACATCCAGTGAATCCTTTTACAGAGATAGACATTGCTTAGCTTCCAATCTGGATACTTTAAGGAGTCTAGACACATATATGTCTTCAGGTTTGAGTTCACATATGAGACAACTGGACTCAGTGGAGATTTAACCAATGAAAACCAGAGATGTAGGTCTGATCAGAACATGTCTAATTGAAAACGAGGTGAACTGTCCTTGAGGTAGCATTACCAGTACTTATGATATCTCCAAAAAGAAATGCTAGGATAGACACCAGCCCCACAGATAGATAAACCTGATGCATGTATCTAATCTGACAAAGGAATGTTTGTCTTTCTTTGTCTATATTTCTTCTTTTCTTTTTCTTTTCCTGAAATGTCATCTATTCATATACTTTTGTTGTGCCACTTCATTTGCTTCAGTAATTAACTTAGAAAGCTGAAGTATGTCTTATAGTGTTTATATCCCAAATGCACTTAGCAACTTTGCTAAGCTAGAGTTCAAAAACATGTTTAAGTTCCTTACAAGATCAAGGCATTGCTTAAATAAATATGTGTTAATTTGAGCCTAATTGGCTTAATATTAACACCACATGACTATTAAAAATCAATTGATTTAGTTTCAACACAGAGCACTGTATACGTATCTAATTTAGGAAGCTCAAAGAAATTGAATGCAAACAAGTCTGGGAGTGCAACAGTGAAGTCACAAATTTAAGCACACAAGAGCCAGGGTACAGTAACAGTGCAGTTCTTCCAGCATAGCGATAATAATTCAAACATATTGTATCTATATACTATTTTTATTACCAGTCAGACTATTAAATGCATACTCAAATCTATGCAAGATATTCAATGTGGGCAAGTCTATTGTTATTCTGAAAACTATAGCTTTTCCATTTCCTAATTGCAGTTTCGTGGCACTGCCAAGATTTTGTATTTAATTTATATAGGGATTTCTGTGTCCTTAAAGCTGCTAATAGAATGGATTCACAAAGCCCCCTACTATAAGGAAGGCGAGACTGGTAAGAATGCTATTTATCTTACCACCTTTCATCAGCAAGATTAAAACAGTTTTTATCTATATTTTGCCAAAGGAAATGGAATCACAAAGCAATGACCTCATTTACCTACTGCTGAGCAGCAGGCCAGTGAAAGCACTAATAATAAAACCGAGGCCACCCAGGTCCTAAACCAACGCCTCCAGTGAGGCACAGAATAGGTTATGAATCAGACATCTGTATGTACTTATATCTGACTCTACAAGGACAATACAAATGTGCAGGGCCAGGTCCAAGCCAGATCTTCTCCCAGGATGTGCTAGCTTCAGTAAATATAGATGTAACCTCTCTGTCTGCTTATTTCCTTAGGCACAGAGCTGCTGCTTATACAGTATATAAAAAACTTTCCAACATGCCTGCATGGTTCTCAACATAATCCATAATTGGCAGTCTCTCAGCTTTCCTTTGAATCCCTCTTTTTTATTTTGTTGGGGATAAAACAAACACATACACAACAAGAAAGCAAATAAACAAAATCCTTTCCAAGCACAATATAAATGAAACTTGTACACTGCTGTAATCTCAGGTGTCAGGCTGTCTGTTCAGTTAGAAATACAGTTTCATGCCTCTCACCCATTAGCAAAATACCTAGAGAGTATTCTATCTGCCTGTGCGGTAACAAACCTTCCAAATCCTTTATCCAGATAAGACTGGTTTGATGTTCACTGTCATCAGGTGGACGTAAAGTTCACTTCAGCAACTGACCTTGGTCACAGTCTATGCTGTATCTGGTCCACCAGACCTACTGATCCCTTTGACTTGTGGCATCTCTCCAGTTGGCTTTCAGACCTCTCATCTTATCCAGGGACTGCTCCATCTCTAAGCTTGCCACTACACAAACTAAATAGGATTTGACTAAAATTTGCAGGTTTGCAGATGACACCAAATGGAGCAGTGCAGTCGATACACTGGAAGGGAGGGAAGCCATACAGAGGGACCTGGATAGGCTGGAGAACTGAGACCATGTGAACCTAATGAGGTTCAACATGGCAAAATGAAAGGTGTTGCACTTGGTCAGGTATTTTAAATGAGTGAGGGAAGAACTCCTTGAGATCAGCCCTGCAGAGACCTGGGGGTCCTGGTAGATGAGAAGCTGAATGTGAGCTAGCAGTGTGCGCTTGCAGCCCAGAAGGCCAACTGTGTTCTGGGCTGCATTAAACAAGGAGTGGCCAGAAAGGAGAGGGAAGTGATTGTCCCTCTCTACTCAGCTCTCGTGAGGCCATATCTGGAGTACTGTGTCCAGGCCTGGTGCCCCCAGCACAAGAGAGATGCAGAGCTCTTATAACGAGTCCAGAGGAGGGCCACTAAGATGATCAGAGGGCTGGAGCATCTCTCCTGTGAAGAAAGGTTGAAGGAACTGGTATTGTTTAGCTTGGAGAAGAGGAGGCTCTGGAAAAACCTCACTGTGGACTTCCAGTACTTGAAGGGAGGATATAAACAGGAGGGGGGACAGCTGTTTACATGGGTGGATAGTGATAAGAAAAAGGAGGAATGTTTTTAAACTGAGACAGGGGAGGTTTAGGTTTGATTTTAGGAAGAAGTTTTTCACCCAGAGGGTGGTGATGCACTGGAACAGGTTGGCCAAGGAGGTTGTGGATGCCCCATCCCTGCAGGCATTCAAGGCCAGGCTGGATGCGGCTTTGGGCAGCCTGGTCTGGTGGTTGGTGACCCTGCACATAGCAGGGAGGTTGAAACTAGGTGATCATTTTGGTCTTTTCAACCCAGGCCATTCTATGATTCTATGATGATTCTATGAAAGATCAATTAAATGACATTTAATGACATTTAATGACAGTGCATTGGTTTGAGTAATCTGAACAGGTACAGGATTCAGGCCATCAAATGCACTGACCAGCATTTGCTGGAATGACATGCAACTACACAGATAGTCTCCAGGAATGATCTGAAAAGCCACACAGCTGACACCACAGTAATGTAACAAACATCCCAATATCAGTCTTCCGAGACTAAAGTTCAGCTACAATATTTAAGTTAAACTCAATAAAATGGCATTTACCTCATTCAGAACCAGACAAGAGACGATGTATCTTCCTGGAGTTATCTGGATTACCTGAAAATTGTGTCAACCTGTGCCTCCAGCTTGTTGTTGTGTTTCACAGGTATGATTGAAGGAATGGACTAATGTACTAACATGAGTTCATTGTCAAGAGAAGAAGAGATAGCAGCATGTCAGATGCACTAGTCCGCCTATCTGTCATCAAGTCTGAGCTTTCCCAGCTCACAGACTGGTGCCAGCACAGCACAGAGCAACTGAATGCTGCCATATACCCTGAGTGGTCATTCTCTGATAGAATTTTGGTGCCTTTGTTTAGAGCAACATTCAGAGTAGATTAGCTAGCTAAAATGTTGCCAAATCCTGCGTTTGAAATAACCAACCAAATGAACGTGATTCCTATCACCTAGTTCTAACTGTCAGAAGGATGGATATTTAGTTTTGGATTGTCACATGAACTTCCTCTCTAGGTTTCTCTAACCATTCCCAGAAGTTGAAAGTACTGGTGACTCACCCCAATCTGAGAGCGATGAAGCAAATTACCTTCTGAAAATGATTCTCTCTGCTTTGTTTATTGGAAGGTGGAACAAGTAATCCTTAGTGGGTAGCAAAGTGAGGTGTAACTTGTTTTAATCAATAACCAGATTTTAAATTTGAGAAGTCCATTACAGCTTCCAGATCCATTCAGTTTGTCTGCTAAGAAAAAGGAGCACATTCCATTTAAGCCAGTGGTTAACATTTTGCTATGTATTTCACTTTTGCTTAGTAGCTTAAAACGATCATTATATATCAGCAATGTCATAGTCACTGTTGCACCATGCCTTTATTTCGGTGAGATTTTAAGACATTTCCTGGCAAATGGGTTATAGCTTTAAGATACGAACATAGTCTCTAAGTTCAGCCTTAAAAATGGGGAGAAAGTAAGAAATAATAGGTTGCCAGCTCTCTTTAAAAAGGTGCATGCATCAGGAGAGAAAATAAAGATGCTATTGCTGTTCATAGGAGACTTCAGAAGCATTCAGATAATGCTTACATCTGCTTTAATGATTCCATTTAAGCTGTCATTTTCAGCATTTACTTTGCAGCATTCAAAAGCAACTACACTTACATGTTCTCAACAGACTCAGCGCCAGTCTCAGATAGAAAATAATGAAGAAGAAGAGGGAAGAAAATGAAAAGTTCCATACAGTACATTTCAAAGAACAAATTCCTTGCAGGAAATTAGCAATAATTTTGAGACCACCGCTGTTGAAGAGAAGTTTCAAAAGAAAAGTGAGAATGCTTTCTCTCTTTTTCTTTTTCTTTTTCTTTCTCTCTCTCCTTTTTTTTTTTTTTTTTTTTTTTTTTTTTTTTTTTTTTTTTCAAGCAGTTCCGAAAGGAATCGCAGAATCACAGAATGACCAGGGTTGGAAGGGTCCTGCTATTGTCAGCCCTTTTGAACAGTTTACTCCCCTCATGGTTGTAGGTTCCCTTCAGGTATTGAAAGGCTGCAATGAGGTCACCCCGCAAACTTCTCCAGGCTGAACAAGCCCAACTCCCTCAGCCTGTCCTCATAGGGGAGATGCTCCAGCCCCCTGATCATCTTCATGGCCCTCCTCTGAACCCTTTCCAAAATCTCTATGTCTTTAAAGGAAGAAGTAAAATGAAGAAGTAAAGGCAGTCTCTTTACATGGCTTAAAGGGCCATAGGCAAATATTTTGGAAGAAGAAGCTCTGGAATCAGGGTGGTGTTCTTGTAAGACTCTGCATAAATCACTTCACCTCCTTTGCCCCAGTGCTTCAGTGTGGTTTGCAATAACTGGAGCAGTGAAGTCATGCTTCAGTTGGTACTGCAGAGATCAGTTTTGCCTCCTCAGGTGGACCCCTGCAGATGAAGCTTTGGGATGGAATCTGCACTTGCTTCAGTGCTGACACAGCTTTCCTCTGCAGCCTTGGGCAAGCTGCTTAATCTGCTTGTCTGCTTGCAACTTTGATAGTGGCACTCTGACAAATGCTATGCCATGATTTAAGCCCTTCCATACAGCTACAGATTGCCTCTTCTTTCTGCCCAGAACCACAGGGGAAGGATCAGCCTTACTCCAGCCTCTCTTCCTCGTGTCCCAGCATTTCAGCTCAAACCTTCACAGAAGTTTTTTTGCCTGGCAATACCAGGCTGTGGGCTGTATGCACACAACCTCTTCTGCTTGCTCTGCTGCATGAACGGTTGCATCTAGCATAAAGTCAGAACATGGATGCTCTGGGAGCCAGGAGGTGATGAGTTGGATAGTAATATATTCACATAAAACATCACCTTCATAAAAAAAACACTTCTGGGAAAATTGTATATTCAGTGTCAAGCTCAAGGGAATCATGGATTTTCAGGGGTGTCTTAATTTCTTATAGAGAGATAAGTTTCTGTCTATATCTATCTATCTATCTATCTATCTATCTATCTATCTATCTATCTATCTATCTATCTATCTACCACATATCACTGTGTTGATAAACAGTCTTTGGAACAGATAGCAAAAATGCATGCATGAAAGACCCTGAATATGAAGCTTGACCCACTTATGTCTGGTCTTGAGTTTGTTTGCTTGTTAGGTGTTTTGTTTTGTTTGTATGGAGCAGCTCTTCCCTTGTGTGTTTCTACATAGGGAATACAGAAGAAGACAGGTTCATTCTCATTTTAAAAACAAAGATGTAGGGGTCCAATGCAATAAAATATTTATTATTTATTTATTTTAATCTGCAACTAAATAATAAAACAGATGAAGATGAATGTTGCATATTTATTGAAACATTTTCCTTCCCTATACATCTTCAAAAAATACATTTATAACATTTTGGAAATTTAAGTCCTGTATTTATGGAATGAGTAGGAGAGCCAAGGCTAAAAGCCAAGGGACCTCCTTAAGTCCATGGGGACATTTAATGGCATCGTACTACCTGCTAGGCACATGTTCCAGCTACAAAAATGTGTGAAATTAGCAACACTGCTTTCTTTCTTCTCTCTTTTTTTTCTCTTTTTCTTTTTTTCTTCCTTGGACCCCTTCCAAATTCACCTCCGCCTTCTCTCTCTGGATGCAAACCAAAGGCAGTAGATGCTACAGTCTGTATCCTCAGGAGCACCTTTGCAGATTAAATGCCTGAAGCTATTGTGAATCCAAAGCCTCTGCAGAAAAACCCGTTCTGTGACAGAGGAAAATTAAAAAATCTAAATTCAGAATGGAGCCAAATTACCTACTCTTGCTACGGGAAGTTCGACATATCATTACAAACTGGTTTACTTGCCCGTGTCCAATTTAATGTACCTAGCTTTTATTATGGAAAACAACAACAACAACAAAGTGAGAGGTTTTAAAAATTTATTTATTTTGTTTAATCTTTGTAGCAGGTGTGAAGTGGACGATGCAACACAAATTGTTGGGACTTCTGCTAAGGGAGAATCAGGAAGGGACTGTGAGATCCAGAGCTGCATACTCAAGCAGATGAGGGGACTCAGACACTGCCCGGCATTTCCCCTGGAGTGGCCCCTGGCAGCTGTTTCAGAGGAACACACAAGAAACTCTGCAGAAGGCAGATATGGAGTAACTGGCCTACAGGGAAGTTTCTTCCTCAACTTGGTTAATTAGAGAGTAGTTCAAGCCCTGACACATAAAGGTTTATATCCTGTAGTGATGAGAAAGCTACTGGGTCTCTGGGTTGGGATAAGGCTTCCCAGACAAGTAATTTTTGTAAAAGTCTGTTCACTGTCAGAGTGACTGCTTTACTTCAGATTCAGTTATGTCCAGGTTTTCCAGGACATTCACATTTCACTGAAACAGTCTAGCATTCCATAAGGACAACAGGGGACTTGGTTTTTGAGCGTCCCCAAAATGAGTCTACAGAAGTGGCTGTCTCACTCCACATCTCTGGCTGGTCCCTCTGAAATACAGCAAATGGTATCTGATGGGTGCAGTGTGTCAGTGTGCTCATTTCCATTCCAAGGGTTGATGGTTGGTGGATGCTTTTCCTAACAGTAAAGCATGCACCTCTCTGTGTTTCAGTATGCTTTCTTATAGTCTGGAAATAGGTGATCTTACTCTTGTTCACCTTTTCTTTCTACCCAGAAACTTGTCCCTTCAAACCACTGGTGCTACATTCCCTGTGCACCACCACAGGTATGCCATCCACAGTCTATGGATAGCATAACCAAGGATTAATTACTTCTGAAATGCTTTATATCACCAGTGACTGGCCATGGCAAACTTATTGAACTATTTTTCTGTAAGAACTGAGGGCAAACTGCACCTTCTCAGAACACATTGTACTGTTAAGGATGAGCTTTGCATTGCATTTCTATTAGTTGTTATGAAAAGTTTTAATTGATCAGAAACTTTCTGTGTGTGTGTGTGTGTTTTATGTATTTTAACTTCAAGTTGTATTTCTTTCAAAGACTATATTTTTATCTATCTATCTACTATCTATCTATCTATCTATCTATCTATCTATCTATCTATCTATCTATCTATCTATCTATCTATCTATCATCTATCTATCATCTATCTATATCTATCTATCTATCTATCTATCTATCTATCTATCTATCTATCTATCTATCTATCTATCTATCTATATCTATCATCTATCTCTTTATTTATTAATTTTCACAGAGGGAAAGGGGAGAGATGGAGTTTGGAGCAGAAAAAGCAACTGTTGCAGACCTATGGCATGTTTAATGGAAGAGGACATTTGGTTCCCAGGAAATGCTAAGGTGAAGTATTCAGTACAATAGCAGGTGGATCCTGGAATGGAAGGGGATGGTGAGGGGTGTGGGAAGCAACAGTGAGACAGAGTGGTGTTAGAGGATAGCCAGCTCATGATAACAGGGAAATCAAAGCCTTTTAGGAAGGAAAATATTTTAAATATGTTATTTCAGTGTTTCATCAAAAAAAGATTTTGCAAAGCTATTTGTGACTGACTTTTTGGAGAGCTTGTTATAAGGCTGTCTTTATACATGCTTAAAGCAATTCCAAGATTTATATATTTAAAGGAAACAAAAAATTTATTCTTTTTTTAAAAAAAAGTATTTTCTCCTTGACTTCATAAAAGAAGGCAGAAGAAATCAAAAGAACAAAACAGAGCAAGCAAACAACCACCTTTTTTTTTTTTTTTTTTTTTTTTTTCCCCGGAAATAATCTCAGAAACACCCAGCACAGCATAAAAAATCATCAAATGCTTTTGAACTAAAAGCTATTCTTTTCTTGGGAAAACATGTATAGACAAAAATACACAAGCTGCCAAACTGATAAATACAATTGACCTGCTGTGATGTTAACTTAGAGTTCATCGATTTCATTTCTGATGTGCCACAGGGACATTCATTTGCACTGAGTGCTAGCTAAGACCTTTTCATTAGTGCTGCAGCAGCTGGATTGTAGATTTGGTCAATGCGGGTGGGTATGGACTTGGGCTCTTCTGCCCTAACTTCTGTCTGGCCAGATGTGAGTTTATGGCAAAAGGCAGTTCCTGTGAAAGACCAAGCATGTTATCTCATGTGCAGTGCTGCAATTGAGCTGGGGTCAAGCTTTGTCTTCTGACTGGATACTGAAAACAAAAAGAAAAAAGAGAAAATGAATAGGTAATTTGAGTTAAACCTGGTTATTTACTCAAAACAGGCTCTCATAAAAGATTTCCAAATTGGACCAGAGCATCTTCTATTAATGAATTATTCAGTTCAATTGATTGCTTGCTCTGTCCTGCATGATTAGGAAACTGGGATCTGGGACACAAAATTGAGAGTGATCCATTGGACATCTCTAACTTTGACAAGACCAGCCCTACTGGGACTTTTCTTCACTTAAAAACTGGGAGATAAATGGATTAAGGCAGATGCTACTGTAACTGGAAAGAGCATGTTCATGGAGATGCTTGAGTCCATTCCACACCTCCTAGATCTCTGTGCTGGCAGTTAGATCTGGGAATTGTCTCACTATATTTTTATTTTTTTCCCTCCCAGATAAAATTGTCTACCTGCAAAATGAATCACTGGAATTTAAGTTTGCCCTTAAAGTTTTATGGGGTGCATATTTGTTTCCTGTCCTTTCTTTAATTTTGCTAGTGAGGAGCCTGTCTGTACCATGTGGCTCACAACTGTCTGGGAGACCAGTGACAAGTAAATTTCAGTCTCTCAGTGGAGCTGGTATTCTTAGAGCTGCAGGAACAGTCATCATGAAGGGGAAAGCTGTGAACACCAATAAATTATTGAAGAAAGCAGGAGAAATATTTCCTTCTGTTGACACACTGGCATTCACCTTTGGGAATGTAATCATGGGAAAGGTAGGCAATCTTTTGTCATAGGGATCTTTTGCTCAGACAATTCAGTCTTTTTGAAACTTTAGGAGGGAGCCTGCAAGCCCTCAACATGGAAGGGGTATTCAAGTTATAGGATGTCTTCAGGCAGACAAGTTTCTCAGAAATGACAGTAAAAGTTAATCAAGTCTGCCACACATTAAAATTGCTTGGTGATAAAAAGGGAGGTTAGTGGAGAAGGGAGTAAGCCCCTCCAGCCCCCTGACACCCCAGGACAGGTTCTGATCAGGAGGGGGATTGTTTTCTATGAACAACACAAGGCAGCATTAGTATAAGAGAGCATAAACATGGCAAAATTTAGATCTATGAGGGAAACAAAAGATGGAAGGCAATCTCTTGGTGTAAGGCAGAGGAAACAGCAAGGATATGCCTACAAGAACAACATTTCCTTTTAGGTTGTGACTTGGGGGAAGGACTGGGACAGTTCTTGAGAACTCAGGTGGTGCAGGTGTGGTTTCTTCTAGCCTGAAAATCTGATTCTACCTCCTTCTTCCATCACTGAAACAAAGGAATCTACCCAGGCCTGTGAACATAGATTTGTCTGCCTGAATTTCAAATTTTGCTTGGAAAGCCATCAAATTAGCACTGATGTTTTATTCCAACATCAGAAACGGCAGGGAAAAATACCCAGGAGCTCGTTGGATTTAAATCCACAGAATCATCTCCAGTTTTGTTTAGACGAGATGAGTGAATAACCCCCCTCCTCAGCATCATATTTGGCTCAAATCAACAATTTACTGGTTTACAAAAATCTAAAACTGCCCCTCCGGCAAATTAAGGGATTACGTCAATCACTCAAGTCCATTCTACCTGACAACAGCACGCAGCAACAGGGCAAAAGGTTTGATGCTCTGCTGGAATGTGATAAGGAGAAAATGCCAAATGACACATAGGCAAAGTTATTACCAGCGAGATGAAGACAAACTGGAGGGAGTTCAGAGAAGTGCAACAAAAATGATTAGAGAGCTGGAGGGGTTGATTTAGAAGGAAAGTTTACAAGAACAACTGGCAATATGCACAGCAGGGCAGAGCAACATCTGAGGCGGGAGAGAGAGCCAGTTGCAAACATCTGAACAGTGCAAACACCCAGGGAGGAACACAATTACCCAAGGGGGAAATAACTAAGATAATGGGTTGAAATTAGGAGAAAGAGATAAACATCAAAATAACTTCCCAGTGGAAAGACTGTGGAATAACCTACTATG